>NC_134314.1:85454869-85798175 GCF_964195595.1 Calonectris borealis
AAATTTTTCCTAATGTCCAATCTAAACCTCCCTTGGCGCAACTTGAGGCCATTTCCTCTCGTCCTATCGCTAGCTACTTGGCAAAAGAGACCAACACCCACCTCGCTACAACCTCCTTTCAGGTAGTTGTAGGGCGCGATGAGGTCTCCCCTCAGCCTCCTCTTCTCCAGACTAAACAACCCCAGTTCCCTCAGCTGCTCCTCATAAGACTTGTGCTCCAGGCCCTTCACCAGCTTCGTTGCCCTCCTCTGGACACGCTCAGCACCTCCATGTCCTTCTTGTAGTGAGGGGCCCAAAATTATCTAATAATCTAATAATCTCAATATGCTGTAATAAAAACCCCCAACTTCTAGCCAAAAACTCATAGCAGCAAAATATATCTCATCCAAAACTCCATGCTTCTAACTTAAAATTTCTTAACGGAGAGATGGCTTTTGTTGCATCCCTTGAAGGCTAACAAAAAGGCTTGCTCTAAAGGAGGAAGAAGTTTTTGAGTTAAGGAGCTCTTGTATAGTATGATTTGCTGGCAACTTTCTCCTTACATGTAACAGTTTTACTTTCACAATTTTGGGTTGTTTTGTTATTTTTAAAATTGTTATGGCATTTTATTTTTACTTGTTTTACCATTCTTCACTTTCAACAGTCGATTGATTGCAGCAGATCTGAAGCCTCTTTTAAACAGAATGGTTCGCATACTTCTCAACTTTATCCCGAAACAGATTGCTCTGACTGAGATTAGAGTAGGAAGCATGAACACTGCCCCTGGCCTACAGTGTAGCTTCACAGAGGAGAGCTACCTCTGTTCTCATTTTGTCCTCTCTGATTCCCTAAGTTATTGGTAGAAGTGAACTGTACATCCCTCTTGCCAATTGCCTAAAGAAGAATGTTCAAAAGAAGGGAATAAATTCTATCTGCATTTAATGCCTTGTTCAAGCCTTAAAGTAAATCTTAGCTTCATATTGCCATGCTGTCACATAATCACAATCTCTGCAATGTTTGGTACTGGGCAAAGTGTCCTCAAGGAGCAGCCAAGAGCTAAATTCAGTGGATGATGATTACCAATAAAAGTAAGCTTCCAAAGTGCCAAACACGTGTATTTCATTATGGTTATGATGGCTTCAGCAGAACCAAGGGGATTATCTGCCACAGATCAAAAATTCAATTTGAGATAGACTCAGTGCAGAATCTCAGGACAGAGCCTAAAAAAGTTATTCCAGTCTTAGGCAGAATAGTAAGTTGCTTTCTGTCAGGATAATATAAGCCTATTAAGCAAGTGAAAAAACAACGCTAACTGCTACATCCTTTGTGGGTGCACTGATTCCTGCTGATGGCATACGTGGCTCTGGAGATTCCTGTTCTCTGAACCAGTCAGTTCTAGGGTGTAGCTCTGTGAGGAGTTCCTGGAGAGGAAGATGAAAATTGTTCTCTGTGCCCCAGACCTGGGCAGCTCCTATTAGTATTGCCAGGCCTATGAAAGAGAGATTATGCTTTGAATGCAACCTGAGGTCTGTTTCTCAGCTGAATAATGTCAGAGCATATGAGGCTGGAAAGGATCATTGGATTATTTAAAATGAAATGTATATTTCAGGCCAATTAATTTAAAACTGTACCAATCTTCAGAAACTTGATAAAGCCTCAGACTGAAGCATTCTGGTTTTCAGGAGATCAAATTGCTTGTGCCACAGGAATAGCTGAGACAAAGATGGCTAGACACCTTAATTGTCTTTCATACCTGGATGTCACAGATGGATACTTGATCTTTCTCACAACAGAGGTTGATCCTGTTCCTGTGCTGTGCTTCTTGAAATGCTGAATGCCTAGATCACACATGTCTATACTGCAACACTTGCTTACTTGGAGGAAGAATATTGCAAAAAAGAGGGGAAGAATTACTGAGGGCCAGTGGAAGAGTGTGGACAATGCAACTGCTCCTGCCTTTCAGAAAGTCACACAGATTTTTGTCTTCACTCTTTCTTAGTGAACTGGACTACCATGATGCTGCAAGTGTCAACGATAGATGCCAAAAGATATGTGACCAATGGGACAGCCTGGGAACACTTACTCAGAAAAGGAGAGAGGCACTGGAGGTAAACCATGATCAATGATCAGCAGCTCAGCTGAGGTAGGGAGGGGAGAATGAACCATTTGTTCCAGGTCTGGAAACAGTGCCACTGAGCATCCACTTTGGCATCCAAACAGCAATAAACCCTTTCCTCAGATCTCCATTTCATTTTGGTGTGGTTTCATTTGCAAATAGATTGAATTACTCAGAGCAGACTTGTCTGTGCTCACCTGCCAAGGACAGTCCTAAAGCAGCAACAAACGGCATGTGGTTTATAGTACCACTCTTTGGGAATTTGATGTCCAGCAAGGACAACAAAAGCCATGAGGTGCTTACCTTTTCATACTTGTCTGAGCTGAATCAGGTGAGGTACAGGATAATGGCCAGCACTCGGTTAATTTTTTTGTTAGTGAGTATTCCAAAGCACTGAGATACTTTCCAAAACTTTGTTCCTTAAGAAAAGAGTCACACACATGCCAAAGTGGAAAACATATGTCTAACTCTTCCTTTTTATACTTACAAGAAATTACTAAAGCAAGATTAGCAGATTTTAATTGATTTGCAGATAGATTACAATAACAAAAATACTTAAAATATCAGTAGTGAAAAAGTCATTTCACCTGTTATCTTTCAAAGGTATACACCCCTTTTAACATGTTGGATATGAGAGTATCTTTACTGCAATTAGTCCTATTGCCTTGAGTGAGAATCCTTAAAGCAGGTGGTGAAATCAGTCAACAATACGATCAATTGCTTTTGAAAAGATGAGGCATGACTTTGCGCATGGGTGGGTATGTGTGTGGAGTTAGGTCTTGCCCTAGTAACAAAGGATTGTACCTTTCCTAACCTCTACAGAGGACGGAGAAATTGCTCGAAACAATTGATCAGCTTCACCTGGAGTTTGCCAAAAGAGCTGCTCCTTTCAACAACTGGATGGAAGGTGCTATGGAAGACCTACAGGACATGTTTATTGTTCATAGCATAGAAGAAATTCAGGTAAATGGTTATCTCTTTTTTGGCTTACAGTCATAGAGAAGACAAGAAAGGAAGCTTTTCCTTCTTGGAGAGTAGAACACGCGTAAGAAAAAAAACATATTCTGTCGTGACATTTCCTTTGTGATAGGCAATGTCTGCTCTATTATAAATAGGGTTCTTCATTGGTATGAAAGCATATTCCAGAGATCATGGAAGAACCGAAGGTCCTGATAAAGTCAATGAGGGCTGTTTCATGAATGTATCTACATGTATTATTTCCTGTATCTATAGATACATGTAGACAGGGTGTTTGGGAGGCTGAGAGAGGAGCTGTGCTTATTTACAGCAGATCTTCCAGATGTTGGAAGGAACATTAAAGTTTTCATGCTTTCCCTCTCTGTTTCTGATTTTAGAGTTTAATCTCTGCACATGATCAATTTAAAGCTACTTTGCCAGAGGCAGATGGTGAAAGACAGGCCATACTGTCAATCCAGAATGAAGTTGAAAAAGTTATTCAGAGTTACAGCATGAGAATAAGCGCAAGCAATCCTTACAGCACTGTTACTGTGGAAGAGATTCGTACCAAGTGGGAAAAGGTAATGTATGCTAACTACATAAAGGACATTGTAACATAATATTCTAGTTTAGGAATACTGAGAATAGTGAGAGAACTTTACCATAAACCTGCAAATTATTCCAAATCATCAGATGCCAGAACGAACTTTCTAAAGTATCTTATGCTCTCCCTTATGTTTGCTAGGCTTGTTTCACAATATCCCTTGCTCCCATCACTCAGTATTACCTATGTCCATTTTGGCTTTTTGGTGGGGCAAGAGAAGCACGTGTTGGGGCTCGTGCAGAGCTGGTGGCTGGCCAGTGGATGGGACAGGGGGTGCTGTCAAAAGAACAGAAAATGATTGTATTCTTTCTCTCAGTGTAAACAGTAGTTTGTGTTTCTCTTCTACCCAGCTGCTGCTTTTCACAAATGTTGTCAAAAATTAGCATCTTTGGGACTGTTAATGTTCTGTCCAATTAGACAGAAATTGGCAATTACCTTAAAAAATTACTGGGGAGGTATTAAAGAGAGGCTCTTAGAGCGATCACACAAATTTTATTTCATTAGGTACCAAGACAGATAATATGCTGAAAGTAAATGATTGTGTAGAATGCATGAATTTACCAAATACATAAACTTACACTGACAAGAACACACCCTCAATGGGTTATAAAACCAAGCAATAAATTCAGAATCTCCCAGGGCAATCCAGAAGGGTAAGCCAAAAAAAGCATTTGCGATGGATTAGAGATCTTCAGATATACACGATGGATGGAATGTGTCTCATGTTATCTTATTGTAATGGCTGTACTCAAATAAAATGTTTTGCACTGACTATTAGAACAATTACTTAGAGATTGAAAAATCATCTGTGTTTCAAAAGAAAAACAAAGTAACTTCTCTAATAACAGTTTAAGTTAAATAATTGTCTTGAACTTGAATCCAGTCAGAGGTGAGAATTTTGTCTCTCTCCATGTCAGTCTCTCTGGTCAGGCTACCCAAGACCATGTTAGCAATTTCTTATGTTAGCACAGAACTGGTAAATAAAATAGTGATCATGGTTTTGGCTTGTCCTTCTGATATCAATCTTCAGACCAATAAGAAAAATTAGTCACTGTAGGCTTATTTGTTCCATATGTTTTTAAACTATTCAATTGTGCCTACTCACACTTAGTGTTTTACCACTGTAACAGGTGAAGCAGCTGGTGCCTCAGAGGGATCAATCCTTGCAGGAGGAACTAGCCCGCCAGCATGCCAACGAGCGCCTGCGTCGCCAGTTTGCTGCTCAGGCCAATGTCATTGGGCCATGGATCCAGACCAAGATGGAGGTGAGTGTCAGACTCTCACGCAGAAGCTGACGAACAAAGTGTTTTATAATTTTTTTATCTCTGCTTTATGTACAGGTCAACAGCAATCTCCATGATAGTTCACAAGCTGTTTGATCCTGAAGTATTTAGCACCTGATAAGATGATTTTTAAAACTGTGGAAGCTTGTACAAGTGGTACCTTGATGGTGAGCAGGAGATGTAGTTTTGAAAAATCAATCACTAAACAATTACTACTTAGCTTCTGCTTTCTGTAAAGGAAAGATACCAGGATCACTGGGATCTCAATACTGATTTTAGAAATAAATGTGCCACATTTCTTTTGAAATGTGTTTTCTACAGTAAAATTTATTGTCTCCGCTGTATGAAGGTTTTATTACTATTGCTTCTTAGTATGAAAATACTACATATTTATGTGAACGTTGGTCAAATTAGCAAATCTGAAGCTTAAATTTTGCGGGGCGGGGATGTGTCTTTGTTTCTTTTGACAGGAAATTGCCCGCAGCTCTATTGAAATGACAGGGCCTTTGGAGGACCAGATGAATCAGCTGAAGCAATATGAGCATAATATCATTAACTATAAACACAACATTGACAAACTGGAAGGAGATCATCAACTTATACAAGAAGCCCTGGTGTTTGACAACAAGCACACCAACTATACTATGGAGGTAGCCATTTACTCTCTCTTGTACTTGTTAGTTTATTCTGCCCTCTTCTGCCATATAACTACCTTCCCTGACTTGAAGAGACTGCAACAAAGGATAGAATTTGGCAGACTTTCTGATAATCTCATAAGACTTGTTTTATTTTCACTTATTTTTACTTTCAGTGAAGAAGTACCCATTTAGAAACCAGTTCCATATTTTCTGAAGGCCATTTTTATTTGTAATGATCCTTGGTCGTAATATAGAGTTAGTGGTATGGAAAAGGTATCACATAAATATTTAGAGCTGATTTTTTGCTTACCCTACTTTTCATACTCTTAGAAGAATATATTTGATTCTTTAATAAATCAGTATTTTCTCTCTCATAGCACATCCGTGTTGGATGGGAGCTCCTACTTACCACCATTGCTCGAACTATCAATGAGGTTGAGACTCAGATCCTTACAAGAGATGCCAAAGGTATCACCCAGGAACAAATGAATGACTTCAGAGCATCATTCAATCATTTTGACAGGGTACAGTACTCCTGCTTTTTCTCAAATAGCAACACTTATTGTTCCCAAAAGCAAGTTTCTTTCCATTCCAAATGTAAGCCTTTTAAAAAACTGCAAACACAGTAGCAATGGGCTCTTTTTAAAACAGAAGAAAAGATCAGTTAACAAAAAATTTACAGCCTTCTGAAATCATAGCATTGTACAGATATGTTAAAGATTAATTTGTACTCTTTAAATATAATGCAAAATGATAGTTCTGCTAACATGGTTGAGTATTTGTTCAAATAACAGGTAGAACTGGATAAATCTATGTTTTGGAAAATAACGTGCCCCTTTATTTTAAGGCAATGCAGCATGTTCTATGTACTTGCTGGCGGCTTTCATCTCATTAAATTTAGCTGTAATCTGGATTACAAGTTTTTTTTTTTTTCCTTTGAATTGCAACTTGTTCCCCTAGAAATAGATTTGTGGGAAATATAGTTGGGGCACCCATAGCTGTCAAGGAAAATCCTTTATTTTTCTGGCTATATGTGGGAAATAAGAGGCTGGTTTTTTCAGTTATCTAGTCATGGATGAATAAAAAAGTAGGAATGAAAACACGTCTCTCACATGAACCCACCTTCAAAACCAAGTTCATATTTCAAATACCGAAAAAAGATTACCATAATGCAGCACTAGGCTGTTGTCTTTTTCCCAGTACAGATTCCTGTAGTTAGCAGACTGTGCTTAACCCCCGACTTACATTCTGTTATCACAAGTCAGCTCCTTCAAATCATTTCAGGCTATAGCAAAATGCCACTTTCTTTTCACTGACATCCTGTTTGTCCAGCTCTACCCAAAACGGTTACCCATACCTGGACTTATACTTGATGTGTATTGGATGCTGACAGTCATAGTTTGCTAAATATTCTTTAGAATATCCTTAATTTTTTAGAAAGAAAAGCAGAATTGCCAAACCTCTGCTTTTTGAAGAAGCACACAAGCATAGGAAAGGTTAGCTACACAGGAACCAGGAACAGATTTTATGGAAAATCTTAATGTGATTCTAGTGCAGCATAATTCCTTTTTGTATTTTCTAAGGAAGCAGAAGATAACATCGCAGAAGCAGAGATAAATTTCCTGGGGGTGGAAGGAAGTAGTGTACTAAATGGCTTTTCCAATGCAGTGGAGCAGATAACTGAGCAATTAGAGCTATTAAAACAAGACAGAGTACCAGGCCTGGATAAATTATACAGCAGTATTTGAGAGACCCTATTAAGGGAAACCAGGGACTTTGCACAAAGATTTGACAGCTCTCTAAAGATAAGGAAGCAAGGTGACTGAATCCTAATATATCTTACACTAGATGGCCATTTCTAGCATCCCTGTACTTTTGTAGTTCATAGATGAGTTCTCTGCCATGCTTGCGGCAAGGTTGGTTCAGTGGCTGAGGAGATATTACGGGCATCTCTTGGTACCCCAGAAGGTCTTGAATGGAGAAGCTAACTCCTACACCAACCAGCCCTATTGTTATGGATCTTTAGGCTTTGCAGGTACAGTAAGACTTTGAGATACCAAAGGTTACAATGGAGCAAGGCCTTAGGAAAAGCTGTATGGCCTGGAAGAGGCGCTCGTGTCACATAGCTGCAGGCAGGTTGGAGATGGGCTGTGACAATAAGGTGCAATACAGAAGCGCTTCCCCACTCCTAGATCCTATCCCTGGCTGTCTCCTTTCTTCAGGCTACAACGAGTCATGGCTTCAGGCAGTGTCCCTTCTGCCCTTGCTTCCGTTGCAGGAAGCCTGAGCGCCACGTCAGAAGCAGAAGGAGATAGAGGCTTGCTTCATCAGTTTCTATGGCCTCAACAACCTGGTCCTGGACTGCAAGTTTAGCTGCCGACCTTACCTTCCCCCATCACAGAGTAATCCAAAGGCCTTAAAAAAGAGGTCTGGAAGGATCGTGTTAAGGGAAAGACCATTTTGCATATGCCCCCTTTAGCATATCCCTTCCCTTAGCATCAGACGTGGGAAATTGGCCTAGAAGTACTTCTGCACTGACACAGTGCGGCAATTATGTTCTTAGTAGTATAATGCAAGCTAAAGAAAGGAAGACGGTAAGATCTAAAACCACTCAGCCATCAAGCCAGGCTTTCTGCAGGGCACAGATAGTAGAAACACTGATAAAAGAGAAACTGATACTGATTAAATTACACTGTAATTTAATGGGCAGATGAGACTCAATCTACACAGGCTAGAAGGAGACATTGAACAAACATGTTTGAAAGGCAGGTTTGTTTTTCATTTTTATATCCTTCCTATGTCCTCACACACTCAAATATTTAGTGTTGGTGAAAAACGGAAACCCACGGTGCTTCAGAGTTCCTTCAGGGTACACAGAATAATGAAGATTCTAAACTTGGAGTTTAGATAGAGAGGGCAGTAATGGATTTTTTTATGGTCTTGATTACCTTAAATAGAAATGAAGATGAAACTGGATCATATGAACATAAGCACTAACATGAAAAATACTGGGCTCTCCATGTCAGATGGAATTAGCAGTATATGTAAAAATTTTTTTGCGTTTAGCAACATTTCTGAATGCCTGCCATAGTTTAAAAAATACACTGAAAAAATTGGAGTGCAATTCACAGTGATGAATAGCCAGAAAAGATCCCCAAAATTAATACTGTCCCTGACGAGTAGGCTTTAAATACCTAAGCACAACAGAATCATTTATGCATGCAATAGCTCTGGCTTCTGTGGCATTTCTCCAATTTAAGACATATCTTAATGTTTGACTCTTAGTGTATGTTAAGGATGTCAGCAAAGTACTAATATGCAGAATAGCTCCCTTCTCCGTTTTAAAGCATGTATTTTGGTACACTTAAACCTAACAACGTTGTATAGAGTGCTTCTAGAAACAACTTCCTTTGGTTATAAATCTGAGGAAGGAACCCCCATCTTCCTCCCCAGTAAGAATATATGGAAAAGTAAAAATCTTACAGTTTATAATCCATTATGAGGCTTAACTCTGCAGTGGTTAATCCTTTGAAAGTGAGTTAAATAATTGGGTGAATTGTTTTAAATGGCTTCTTCATCTTGAATATTTGAAAGAAAACTATTCGGTATTTTACAAGTTTTTTTGGGGGCCACATGCCCCTGATTCTCAAACTGCACTGAGTAAGTGGGCACCATGCATATAAGAATTCCAAGGGCAGGAAGAGTTGTGTTTCTTTCAGTGCATCCACCAGCAAAGATGTGCTAGCACAGAAAGCGTTACAAATCATCCTTGTTAAAAGCAAGTGGTAAATATGCTATTTCCCTTGGGGCAAGGAGGCAGCTCTTCTGTTTCCAACAGACATGTATGCATGCTGGTACCCCAGAGGTTATTCCTGAGGATGCTGCTTGCTTGCCCACTACTCCTTGCTGGAGGCTGTGCCTGAAGGCACGTTCTAGTTGTAGGTATAAATATAAATCTTCAGCAGCGCTGGTATATTTCCTTCCTTAATGTGACTGCATAGAGAAAAAAAGAGAAAGTGGGACACAGTGTCTGAATCACAGAAGCAGTTTAGAAGCATTCAAAATGGTGCATAGCTGGATTATGGTATGCACACAAATTGGGACACCCACACAGATGTGTTGTCAGTCACTGGTTTTGAAGTCTTTTTATGCAGGCATTCCTTTTTCGGATTCAGTATATTTAGTAAATTCTAAACAAGATTGTGAAGTATGTGATAAATTATCTGGAGCTGCTCTGCATGTAATATCCTAACGGCTGTTAACATATTCTACTATCGATTCTTGTGCAAACTACAGATTTTAAGTAGGAGCTCTGCATACAGAACAATAGCATCATGCCACCCTATATTTTACTAACAGAAAAACAACAGCTCCCTATTAAAGGAACCACATGATCAGGTTTATGCAGGTCAATTAGCATTCAGGAAATGGAAAGACATATTTAAGAATGTATTACTATGACTCAGAAGCTCATTTGTTTTATAAGGCCACATATAAAACACAAAGGGGAAGGAAAAGATTTCTGGGGACTAATAATGAAACATGGAGGGAGATTTTGGTGTTTTACTTTGTATTGGCAGGAAAAGATGAAGAAGGCAAAGTTATTTATATGCTTTAAAAAACTAATTTCAGTGCTTAATGTTGGTCTGCAAACAATACAAATAAACACAAAGAGCCATTTCCCAATGAGCCAAGCCCTTGCATGGGCTTGATCTATCCATTAATTGCAAAATACCATTGTATCCCATGAAACTCTGATATACTGCAAAGGCAAAGATGCCTTTTTAGGCCATATATGATGCAGATTAAAAAAATTGACTACGAGAATGTGAGAACCTGCTATAGCACATGGCACAACTGCTTGGACCCTCACTGGGGAGTCCCACTTAACCAGATGCCGGTTGTGAGCTCTAGCACAACCATTGCGCTCCTCTCCTAAAGAAAATGGTTTCTTGGTAGATGTGCTGGCCTCTCTCACTCCCGTCTGCCCTTTGCTGTCTGTTGCATGACTACCACTGCCCTGTGTGGCTGGTTAGGAGCGCATGCACATACTGACCACGCACCCCCCTGGTGTAGTCCAATAGCTAATAGTGCTCTACCAACACCTGGTAGAGGAGGAGGAGGAACAGGATTTGGCTCTTAGCTCCCATTTTTATATCATTTTGTTTGCAGTCAAACAGTAATACCTTTGGCTTTAGAAATAAGGTAAAATGAGCTGACTTTACTCCTGGTGTGACCTCCCGTAGCCTGTCTCCAGGATGGTTTTGGAGCGTTTCAAGCCAGCCTAGATTAACATTTTCAGAATGATAAAATAAACCATTTTGAATGCTTTATAGCAGAAATTATTCTATAAAATAGAAATGTTAAAGGAAATAAAAACTTCACTGTGATTATGGCTTTTAACTAAATGCTGCTCCAGATTTGCAGCTTTGCTTTATCTCTCGTCATTGACTTCCCACTGTTATTTTTCATCTTCCCTTTATGGAGCTGGTGGAGGTTGATGCAGAGGGAGTCAATATAATAACAGTATGATATGTCAAAAATGCATGGTCTTATGAACTTAATAAGGCACCACTTCATCCTATTAGTATATTAAATAAACCCAGTGCATCTGTTAAAACTCCTGTAATTTTAGTTATGCATAACTATATAGAAATTTTCAAAAATAAATTATTCATCCAGCAGGCAAATATGTAGCAGACAGAAAACCTTGGATCTTCTCCAAACTGTCAGTCTGGAAAATCAATAACGGTAGTAATTTTTCTTCTTAGAACATCTCTTTAATTGCATACATGTTAACTCAAGCTGAAGTACACCTCTGATGAACAGGAAGAAAAAGATGAGTCAGTCTGGTTTTAAGAAGTGAATTTCTCGACCTGCAAAATGGAAGAAAATATTGGTTCAAAACAATGATCCAGTCTGATGTGGTGTTACTGGGAGCCATTTAACCTGGAATTCAATGGGACTTTTTTAAAGTCAGTTTTCAAAGCAAAGCCTTACTGTATAGATTATTAAAGAAGACAGATAACTGAAAATAAGTTATGTCAGTTATAAATTTATTTTGGATCTAGACAAGAAATCAATTGTTTTGTACTTCTACTCTCTTTTGAGATATGCATATTCAGTTGTTAAGTAATATTATCATATCAAGAGTGAAGTAACAGTAATTGAGTGGGGAAAAATGTTTTTCCCCGGTTCAGTGATCTTTTTGCTGCATCTCGCATACAATGTATGACAATAGAAAATGAAGGAAGCAAATGGCAGTTCAATAGAATAAAAACTGCCTTATCAGCAAAGATGTTAAAAAAGCACCTGTAGAGGAAGCACGGTTTTAACTCTGTGGTTGAAGGACCCTCTTCCACTAAGAAAAAACCTAAAGCATGAAACTGCAAAAGTTGTACACTTTTTAGGTAATTCGTTGCAATATGGTGACATTATGTTTCCATGAAGTTCTGTAAAAACATCGTTATTAACACAAGAGTAGAATGTTCTTTACTAATCAACTAACCTGATCTGTGATTTTTCTTTCTTTCCTTTCACCTTCCCAAATGCATGACCTGTGATGGGATGCTAGGATGAATCTGACAATCTACATTCTGATGAATTTAAAGCCTGCCTCATCAGTCTAGGACAGGTTGGAAATGACCTGCAGGTAGAGGAAACTGATATTGTTCTGTTTTCAGATAGGCCAATATAATAATAGCCAAAGAGATTGTGGGTTTAAACTCCAATGTATTGGTCATATGCTTTGAAAAGACAACTGGATTAGACGGACTGTCAGCATCACTTGGAGCCATATTTTCTATGCATGTTTCAAAGATTTGTCAGGTTGTTGCTTTTACGTGGTTTGAGATGTTTTGTTTGGACTCTACTAGATAACTGTGGGGAGCTCCTAAGCTTCTTGCACTCAGACTTTTGCTAATTTTCCTTTCCTCGGACTCAACACAAGCTCTCTACTGCTCTCTCCTGATTTAGGATGACAAAATTCTCTCCAAACCGCTACATTGTATCACAACACAGAGGAAATGTTTATTTAACTTCTTACTATCATGCCATTTAATGTTTACTCAGCCCTGAGCCAGGAACGCCACAGATATGTTATTGCCTGGAAAATGAGCAACCTCCTTTTATACAAGGTCTTCAACTGACCTCCTTCTAAGTCTTGCAAGTCTCATCCTTTAAGCCAGTATGCGCATCTCTCTGCTGTAGTCCAGGTCTTGATAGCCTGCAGTCAGAAGGAAAAATCCCTGTACTTATTTCCCATATGTCAGCAGACAGCTCTCATAGTGTACCTACCTTAGCCTTGGAGTGGAGTATTTGAAATAGTCAGTGATACACTATTTTCAGACTGTTTTTAACCGTACTTTTAGTTACTACAGCATCCCGTGCAGAACCTTTCAAAGACATTTGATATCAGGGAGGCAGCTTGAACATCTCCTGAGTTTGACTAGTTTCATAACAAACTTTTCTCCTTCCCCTTCTCTTTGTCTTCTCTGGTTGTGTTCTCTGTATTCTTGTCTCATTCACCTCCTCTTCTCCCTTATCTCTCCCCTGACCTTCCCTGATGTCACTTCTTGTGGTGAAAATGTCCGTTTCCTGTGTGTAATATGTTAGTTACTTCTTCCTCCTTTAAAACTGATGATGATTCTGGTGACCTGCTTGGGCAATATCAATGAATACTGTTCATACACTGGATCCAATATGCCAATGGTCTAAACTCGTCATCTCTCTGGAAATTACCTTGGATTCTTCAAACCTTCCCTTCTATATTCCTTACGTTGTTTTGGTCAATAGAGGAAGAATGGATTGATGGACCATGATGATTTCAGAGCTTGCTTAATTTCAATGGGTTATGATTTGGTATGAATTTTAAGAAACAATGGCAACTGATTCTGCTTACAGCTTATAACATTAACCACAGCAACACTAAAGCTTATTTAAATTGACAGAATACTAATAATATAATTTACACTAGAGATACTAGTTTCTTGTTTCTTTGCTTTTTCTCTATTTTCAAGTAGTTAAAAAGGAAGTTAAAAGTAAAACTAGACACTTGAAAACCATATTCTGTGGTCTGCTGCATTGCTTTTTGAATTAAGGAAGCTTTAAAAGTTGAAATTAACAGTTATTAAATGAATTTGTTTTTCTTTCTCCCTTTTTATCTGCATGAGGAAGAATGAGTTTGATGCTGTTTAATTCTCATAAACTAGCTTTCGGGGTTGCATTTGCTTTCCTTCACTTATTTATTCTAAAATTTTCCCCCCAGATTCACCCTTTTTAGTGGAAAAAAGTATTAGCCTTAGTTGAACTGTCCTATATTTGGCATGAAATTGTCAGAATTGTTTCCCTTACTTCTTAGTTCAGTGGGTCTGCAAGTACACTGCTTCTTGGGCTATTGTTTCACCTCCCTGTGCGGTACCTAAATTACAATGGTTTTAGGATGGGGTGGAAAATGAAGTGTTAAGTTAAAACAAGTTAAACAGGCACTGAGGGAGGGCCGGAGGGGAAAGAAGTTGTAGAAAGTTAATGGAAAGGTACATACTATGTATTTAGGACAAAGAATACATTTTTCAAAAGTGCCGAGTCCTGTTCACAAAAGGGGGATGGGCATTTAAGATCCCAGATTCACTGACTCTGGCATTTATGTTCCTAAGTCAGGAAGATACTTTAAAGACTGTGTAACCACTGGTCCCTGCTGGTTCATGAGACCCACAGGCTGTTGGCGGTTGATATTACGGTGACCTTTTTTTTTTTTTTTCTTTTGGATTCTATGAAAGGGTGAAGCTGAGTTTGCCCGAATCATGTCTCTGGTTGACCCCAATGGGCAAGGAACCGTCACTTTCCAGTCCTTCATTGACTTCATGACCAGAGAAACGGCAGACACAGACACGGCTGAGCAAGTGATAGCTTCCTTCAGAATCCTGGCTTCAGATAAGGTCAGTCATCGTGCTGCTGGCTGTAAGGATTCAATAGCTCTCCTATTTAGCCCTTCTTTGCTGAAAGTCTTACACAAGGCTTTTAGTAATAGTGAAGCTTTGTTTTCAGTTTGTAAGACTTCAGAGAAAGCACTTGCCTTTTCTCCTTGTTTGGAACCAAGACTCTTAGCTGAAATGGGTGCAGAATTCAAGGCTTGGTCTGTATACCCTTATATCACAGAGAGCCAACATAAAATTAGACATCTTAGACAAGACTTAGACAGTTTGTCTGTATAATGGGTATATTGTACATCAGGTTATTTCCACACAACAGCCTTGATTAGAGGGGAACTCATTCTGCCTTTCATGCTGTTGTCTGGATGTTTCAATGCAGAGTTTGGTCCTCTGGAACATTGCTTGGGTCAGTTGCACAAGACAATACCTAATTGTGAGCCATGTTGTGACTTGACAGCTCATTCAACAGGGCAATGCAATGTGGTGTACCCCTATCCTAGGAGGAGTTGGAGGAGGAGGCCTCCTCTAGTTACTGGGTACGTGGAGGAAGCTCCTCAATTTGGCATACTTTCCTCCCCACAGCCAGATCCACTGCCAAGTGAGTGGTGTATGAAAATGAAAGGGAGGATAATGGCAACACAAGAGCTTCTGGAGGAGTCAGGGCCATAAACAGTGCTGCCAGGAAACCAGTCCTGTGCTGTGGAGAAAGAGAGATCACAGCAGTACAGGTCTATTTGCCCAAGCTTGCTCTATTGATTTTCTCATTCTGGCTGTTTGTATTGATTTTGTGATCTCAGTTACTGTGGACCACATTTTGAATTCCAGACATGTTCTCAGTAGGAATTCATGTGGAAGATGAAAGCCAAGGTCTCAGGAAAAAAATGCTATTTTAAATAATGTCAAGTCTGTTAACAGAGGATATCCTTCATGTCACAACTGCAAATCATTAAGAGCAATAATGCATCTTTCGTTACAAATATGTTAGGACCTTGAAACTAACAGGGTCTGACTGAAACGTGTCTGTCCTGTCACTGCAGAAGGGGCAGCGGGGCACTTTAGAGATACTGACTACCTATCCATAGATGAGCTGTATCAGTAGCACTCTACCCATGGCTGCACAGTGCTTGGCAGCTAACATACACAGTCACATATCCTGAGACCAGATTTTGACCTAATCAGTTTGTTGATTCAACTCATCATTAGGGATGGAATTTACTGAGGAAAAGATTTGGTCTCAGGAAAATAGGCAGGTTATTAGTCACAGCTACAGAAAATAAACATATTTTGTGTCTTTGAAGAATACATACTGAATTTGTCAATCCTTTCCCCTCCTCCCAGCCTTATATCCTGGCAGATGAGTTACGTCGAGAGCTGCCTCCTGAGCAGGCTCAGTACTGCATCAAGAGAATGCCTCCATACACCGGCCCAGGTTCTGTTCCTGGGGCTCTGGATTACACCTCTTTTTCGTCAGCACTGTACGGAGAGAGCGACCTCTGATTCTGTAATTGGCCGTATTCATGGTAGACACTAAAAATACCCACCTTGTTGCCCAGATTGCTTCTCAAAAGCTTTGACAAGCTGATTTAAAAATGAGTTTTACAAATACAGTAGGTACCGTCAGTGTAAAGTGCTAGTAACTAAAGTAACTAGTGTATATTACAGTGTGTGCCACGCTAGATTTCTGCATTGTTGGTTTTAGGTTGTCTGTCCTATACAATGCTAGAAAATATATTAAACAACCTGCAAGATATTAACTTTCTCCATTCACAAAATAGAATGTAAAACCTAAGAACATTGAAACTCACAAAATATTTCTCCATTTTCAAAATGTTTCAACGCCACATGTGCTTCTTTTACGATGTCCATAAAACTATGTTAGAAGTCATGCTTTTTTCTTTCATAGAGCAATATTATTTTCCTCTAATGATTTCTGATTTTGTATGCTTCTACTGGTGGAATTTAATAAAATACTAAAATGCAGTTTTTCAGGGGAGAAATGTATCAACCAAGTAAACTACTTAACTACGAAAATAATCCAGAATGCTTTTGTCTCTTAAAGATGGTTTTCTCTTATCACAAAGAGTTGTAATATGGGGGGGGAAGCTGAAAACTGATTAAATTGCAGGTTTAGAGTTCTGTAAGCAGTACTTTTCTTTTAAGCCTTTAACTTTTACAGCTGAGGGAGTACAGCTTTTATAATCAGAAATAATAAGGAAGCTAATTTCATGTGAGCTGTTTTGTTTTGAAACCCTCATTCTTGTCTGTGTTGGACAGTCTTTGTTTCTCAGTATAAGAAAGCCAGTCCCTTGTTGTATTAGTGGGCAACATTCATCTCTATCCTGCATAATGCAAAACCCTATCTGAGCAAACGTAGTGTGGTTGTCTTGCAGCTTTAACTGTTCAGTGCTCAAATTAGAGTTTGTCTTGACTTCAACTGGATCGCAGGCAGTTCTGTCTGTATTATGCTCCTATGCGCTAGTTGTTGTACTGTTTTTTTTCCATCTTGAGAAATGATAGAGAAATAAAAGCAGTAACTTTTTTACTTGAATCCTACCGACACTGAGGAAATGCAATGTAATCAAACAAAACCATTTACAAATGGTGAAGTGAGCTGTGCAGCCCAGTGCTATTAAAGCAATGATGTGCCTATTAAATAAAGTCTGCTTTTCAAAACCTTATGAGACTCTGTCATTGGCAATCATCTAGTGGTTCTCTCTAAGAACTGGAAATATTTCTGAACACTAAAGGAGGTTTCAGTCTGCTAAAAGTAAAAGTTCAAAAAGTATGTCATGCATGTCTATACACTGTGTTTGCATGAACAATGGTCACTACGTGCTGGAGGGACAGGTATGGCCTCATGAAGTGAGGTAGAGCTCAGAATGAGTGGGACAGAGTTTCCATTTAAGTCACCTGAGCACAGATGTCCATAGCTTGTTAGACTCCTCGCTTAAATTGATTTCAGTGAGACTTAGGCACTAATGCTTTTGAAGATGTTGGCCTTAACTTTTCTGTATCTCTCTTTTTCCTCATGTGCAGATGTTAAGTATGTAATGATGCTTTCACTGGCCTTTGCTTTGAAACCTATGAATGATTCAAATTCGTTCCTAAAGCAGGCACCCTGCAGGTAAGGTGCATGTGATGGGAGCAATTTCAAAACAATCCCAGAGGAGGTAGGCAATGACCGAATACCTCTTCCTCCTCCACCTTGTGTACAAAGGCCGGCAGAGGACTTACAGAAATACTAGGGCTAGAATCACATCTCCTACAGCGCATGTGCTGCCTTGCACACAGGCAGTAGCTGCTACTGCCGCTGCTGATACTGACGTGGTGCAGTGCCGTCTCTTTTTGTGATGACAGTGCCCGTACAAACTAAGTCGGGAAGCTCTGCCTTACAGCAATGGCATTTCCAGCTAAATGACTGAAGGCCAGGCTGAATCCTATTAAAAAATAAATCTTTATATCTCTCATTGTCACAGTTTAATGCAGCTGGAAGAATAAAACAGTGAGCTTCCAAACATGGCACAGAAAAAAAATCTCAGTACTACAGGCAGGATTATGCTAAAAATTGGCACAGAGACAGTTTATATCTGACGCTTTCTATTGGGTGTCATTCATATTCTCCACCTGCTAATTTTTATATTGTGTTATTCTTCCTATTTTTAATAGTATGGAAGAGACTTCCAAACTCCTCCTTTAGCTAAATGTTTTGTTGATCAAAGCACGTGAGAGATAACGTTATCAGGAGCAAGAGAAAAAGCCTTTTGCCAAGTAATTTTTTTGTTCCCATATCAGGTTTCTAATTTCTAGAGTAGAGTGAACAGAATCAGTGGCAGAGCGCTGCAGGGATTAATTACCCATCTGTACTTGCCTAAAAATGTTATACCATATTTATGTCTTTCAATATGTCTTTCACGTAAAAAAAAGATGTATCATAAAGTTATTTCTCCCAGCACTTAAAGCAAGCTGCGTTATTTTACCCTGAAGTGGGTAAAATTCAAGGTTTTTAAAACATTCTCTGGTCAAGTTCAAGGGCAATGGGTTTAACAGAGAGATTTCCTTTTCCTCTAAGGCTCCATTTTGAGTAGGTGGCATTTGTATTTTTCTGTAGAATCACTCTGTTCACACTGGGAATCAGTGGCTTCAGTGGCACTTTCTGTCTCCGCAATTCTGGCAGCAAACTAGTTTTACTATTAAAAAAGCACAGTAACTGAGCCCAAGGTAATGAATGTACCAATTACAGGGGCCAAATCAAGGTTCAACAGGTGAAGGTACAGCATTATTTTGATGATCATGTGAATGAAGGTTATAGAATAAATTAAAATTCAAAAAAGTCAGTAAGGTTTTAAGTAACGCGGGTGTCTTCTGTGACTGTACATGGATACAACAGTTCTTTGAAAAACTTCCTGCCAAGATAATCTTGATTTTGTAGTAATCATTTTCAGCCACTGATCTTCAGAAAGGTGCTGATGCAGGTAGAACACGGTGTTGTCAGCTCCGTGCCACCTTCATACCTCCTTTCTTCACACATAGAGTTTCCAGCCCTTTTCTTACCTACTGGCCACAAAAGGCTTGGATCAGAGCTGCACTTAGCGGCTTGTATTTTCATCAGAACATCCTGTTGTTCAGTTTGCCCTCTTATTGGAGGAGACCATGCTCTTTTATTCAGGTAGTTCCTGGTGTCTGTAGAGGTTATCCCAGACACAAGTGGTCTCAATGAAGGAGGAAAATAGTTCCTGTTAGCAGCTGGATTTGGAGGGTTAGCAGTTTCCTTTTTTGATTTAAATGGCTTGTGGTTGAGAGTAATTCTGTAAGGAAGTAATTGATCGTTGCTAGTATATGAACAGGCCCTTAGGAGCATGCCTCCAGCATTGGCAATGGTGTCAGTATTTTTTGGTGTGCTTTTACAAACAGTTCTGGTAATATTTAGATGAGAAAATAATACTTAGATAAGAGGTGACACTTCTTTGAAGAACATTCATCACTTAATTTTGCCAAATCCAAGTCCTTGGTCCTCATCTTCTTCAGTGGGACTGTGCCTCTTGGTGTCATATGGAGTTCTGGACTTTTAAGAGAGGATCAAGTCTGACGTCATTCTTCAACAGAAATAGGAACAAAGTCAGTGAAAGTCTGATATAAACAAAGAAAGCAGGGAATAATCTCATGAAAATTACTTATAAAGAAGGATCAGCTCAGTCAAACAAGAAAGCATGCGCATCATTTCCATATCTTAGGCACAAAGTATAAATTTTAGATCTGGCTCTCTGCTTGTGTTACGCTAGAAAATGACATTAAAGCAGCTGTAAGTTCAGCACAGTGAAAGGTTAGCGCAATATGCCCATGCTTTGGATTCCTGACTAGCTTATTTCTTACCAGGGAAAACTGCTCAGTGGTCTTTGAATTATTGTATTATGTCAGGATTTACATCTGAAAAATCTTCCCTGGAGACAGAGCACTAGAGGAGGTGGTACTGTTGTGGCGGGAACATTTCACTGCATTACACAAAAAGCACCCCAAACACTCTTTTCAGAATCAGAGAAACGTCCCAACATCCACTGAGATGCCAAAAATGCTCAAATATCAAATATGCAATACCTGCTATAATATACAGTGGATATGCTTGAAAAAAAGATCTGCTGTTTGTTCTTTTATCTTTTGCAAGCTGTTCCTCAAAGCCTTTTTGGTTTCCCCTTATTATCTGTTTACACTTAACCTGTCAGAATTTATAATCCTATTTTCCTTATATGGGCATGATCCCAGCTTTCTGAAGGATGCTTGCAAAATGCAGGCAATCCAAGGAAATCCTACCTCTTGGGAGATAAAAAACAAAAAAACCCAGCCACAGTTCTAAGAAACTCTTTAGCAAACCTGATTATTTAAATGAAAATCAGACACCCAGTAATGTTTGGTAGATGCCGGGGTGAGCATGATGAATATGTATGGCAGATACAATGCTGTTGGACACTACATCCCTTGAGGTCCTATCGACTGACGTTGTGATTAAACGAATGACATGGAATTTAATATTGTGCAGCACGTTCAATCACAGTCTTGCTGTTACCTGTGCATCGTCTAGGGACAACACTCCATGACAATTCTAACTTTTAGCTTTGTTATTTGCTAAGTGAAGGTGACAAAGCCTGATTTGCCACAGCAAGCTGGCAAGCAACCGTGCTGTCCAGCAAACACTTCTGCCACTCAGAAATAATAACTGTCATTATCTGAAGTGACTTGTGGAAGAAGGGGCAGAAATGTTAATATTTTGCTACGTAAATAAAAATGTACAAGTATCATTACATTCTTTAGCCATTGTATTCTATTTAATTTTTTCCCATTTTTCATTTGAATATAGTTGCATATGCACATGTAAGAAGCTGAAATGATGCTTGTGGCAAAAACACAAACGTAAACTTTTTAAAAAAAAGACAACATATTTTTTAATACTTTTCCTTCTTCTCCTTAACAACCAATACATTTCCATCAGCCACTTAAACTTAACAAGACTGGCCCCAATACACTCCAAATTAAATATTTTGATTATGTGTGTGCAAAACCCTTCCTTCCATCAAAAAGGAATAACTGTTTTTTTCATTTTATTTCAGCAAGAAAACCCGAAAACATTCATTTATGATTGACCCCTGCTGACCGCCCTGCCACTCTCCTTCTGGGAGCTTGGGCAGATTTCTTGTGAGACCCATTGCTTGTTCAAACCAGACCAAGAACACAGAGGCCCAGTTGGCCTTATTTGCAGAGGACAATCGACTGGAATAGCTATAGGGGAATAAATATTCTGCCAAAGTCCTTTTGGAATAGCTCCTTATGGCAACACCTAGCTCAGAGTTATTACCCTTTTTACGATGGTGGCATTTAACTGAAGTGTTACTCTGCAGACAGGACTGTCTTTAGTAGTGGCCACTTAATTGCCTTTTCGGAGGAGGCATCTCCCTTCCTGCGAGCGTTACTGTCTCTTCTCAGACTACTTTCCCTTCCAATGCAGTCACCAACCTCTTTCTGCGACTGCCCTTTTCCCACTCCTAACAGCTGTCCTTCAGAGCTTAAATGTTCCTGACTGGAGATGTTAACGTAAATCTAGTTTAATGATCTCAAGGCTCCCTTGAATCAGATTTTGAAGGGAAACACTTTATTTCTACTTGATCAGAATACAGTTATTCTTGATTTGTACTAAGGCAATAAAAAAAGTATTATTCCCTTTGGTTTTTTTTAACATATTTAGCTTTACCTGCTACTCCTAGAGTACTTATTAGACCCTTCAAGACCCTTCGATAGACAGGAATGATAGTATGCCTCCCCAGCCACCAGCTGTATATGGAAAGACATTTGTAAACCACATGGAAAATGAAGATATAAACCACAGATTATCCCACCAGCACTTTCTGGCATCAAAATCCAGGTGCCTGCAGTGAGTTTAGCTCTACACAGCAAAGAGGGGAGAGGAGAGTTAAGCCTGACTAACCTACCCCCCAGCTCGTACCCGCTTCATACCCTCCTGGTAGCTTTGCCAGCTCCCAAGGTACCTGCCCTGCATGCACCTAGAAGTGCAGGTAGGAGAGAAGGAAAGCTGAGGGGAATACAGAGCATTTTCATGTGCCAGAATAAACAGGGAGGCTGTGGGCACTCTCAGATCTACTTTGTCTTGCAGCCCTCTGACGGTACCCAGGACCTCAAGTCATTGACAGAGACTCTATTAGACGAGGGGCTGTACAGTGTATAAAGACTGCCCCTAGCCACAGGAACAGTTGGGAAATGTACTCAGAAAATGCTAGATGGGATGTAGTAATGCTAACAGAGACTTCTGAGGACTTGTCAGCAGATCTTAGACTCCTCAATATATTTTAGGCTTTACAAGTGCTAAGGCCCAAAAGTAAGTCTTCTAGTTTGACAAGACAAAAAGAGATGTCAAGAAAAAAACAAAGCAAAGGGAATTATTGTAGATTATGGGCTACAGAAAAAACTTTTCACTTCCATGTTGAAAACTAGCTAAAGAATAAGACCTGACTGGTGCAAGTAACCACAGGGTGGAAATATTAGGCCTTTAGGGTGACAAAGGACACTCTAGGCATGTTTGTTTTAATGTAAATTTGTATTACTGATAACAAAAGAAGGGCTCTGCCCTAGAGCAGTGTTCCCTGTCAGTGTCTCTTGTCCATGCTGTGGTTACTGCTTGCAGATGCAAGAGGCTGCTTCTTCCTCACAATTTAATTTCTGAAGCTTGGGCAAGATTTAGAACCAAAACCACCTGTGAGTATTTCTTCATATCTCAAGACATACAAGACTTTCAGCATTAAGGTTCTTTTCTGTCTGGTAAGTTTATATCGTTATACCACTTGCCTATTTCTTTCATTTAATATTTTGATTTGAAAACTGTTTTCTTTATTCACAGTTAATATTTCCAGCAAAAGCAGTTCTCTAGAAGAGTTCATATTTCTGGAAATGGTTCCTTAAATTTGTTTTCTACCTCATGTCTGGGACTCAAATCCTTGCCCCCTGTCTCCTTGGTCCTGACCTCATCAGCTTCCTGCTCCCCTCTCTGTTTCTGCTCTTCTACCTAGAATGAATTGAACACATGAGAGGGGATAGCATTGCTCAAACCACTTCGAAGAAAGAGGAGGTTGTGACTGCCAGTAGAAAGGGTAGAGAAAATGTCACTGCTATGTCTGTGATCGTAAGCAGTTTTCACAAAGGGTTGAAACCTAGCGGGTTAGACTTCAAAACAAATTGAATGAACCGTGCAGTTTCGAAGTCCTTTAAAAGAAAGAGAATTGCCTATAAAACATGCTTTTCTAACAGATAGTTAATAACATACAGGATTGTTTGTATGTGTAAGTCAGAGAAAGCCAAGTAGGGCGCTGGTCTTTCAAGGTATATTACACAAAAGGATTCCCTCTGCCCTCGCAGAAAATCTTAAAAGGTTCGCTGTTCAATGAAAGAAAGCTATATTAATAGAGGCTCTTCACTCCCTGGAACGGAGTCATGACTGACAGCTGTGAGCACTGCTTGAAGCTCTCCAATGCCACTCACACGTTGTATGACCTGCGCATGTCCCTCTTCTCTGCCCCGTTGTGCTACGTCTGCACTACCAGGATGCAGATGGCTGCATTACTTGGCTATGTTTGTACTTCTCATGTTGTCCACCTTTCCAAGTTGGCCAAACCTTTCTACAATCCTCCTTATTAGACAGATAGATCTATTTTCATAGATCTCAAGCAGTGTTGAACACAAACTGATGTGCTTGCCAGGTGGAGTATGATCCCATTTATAGTGCGCAGGCAGCAAAAGTATGCCTAGGGCTTATGCTCTGATAGTCCCCCTCAACTTCTTGTGTCTGTATCTCCGAGCTAGTCTATCTACTGGTAAGGCCCTAAGAACACCAGCAGGCTCAAGTTGCCCTGAACAGCTACATATCAGACCTCCACCCCTGCACCTCCCACCCGTTAGCCACGGAGATGCATTTAACTCAGGCCCTCATCCTTGCTCCTTGCTTGAGCTATGTTGTATGTATACTATGTCTTGCCTAGTCGACGAGACTTCCTGGCTTGACCTTGGCCCTGTCTCATGGCTATGGGTTGTCTAGTGATCACTGGGCTGTGGGCTGAACCTGGTAGCATCACCGGACCTGCTCTTCTTGTTTGAGTACTGCGGGACTGCCTCCTTGCCTGTGAGGTTACTGCTCCTGCCTGCCTTGCTGTCACCCTCACGCCTACCCTGTCACCGAGACCTTCCAGTTCTCCTTCACAGGGTGAGCCCTGCAGCCTCGACTGATTTTTGAGGCATTGTCTGTTGAATGGAGAACTTCATAAATGTCTTGCTCTAGCCCCTCAGCTTGTGGACATCTGGCAACACGGGCAAGAAGCTCTGCCAGCAAGTAAGAGACCAGAAGGTACCTTCAGAAACCCGTTTCCATAACCAGTCCAGACTGATCCAGGGCAGATGTTGTCCTGCCCTGGGCAGGGGCAGTGCAGCTGAGACTTCACTCGGCTGTGCTAAGAAGCTGAGAATCTCATGCACTTCCACGGCAAAATGTTTTCTAACTCTCTGAGCTCAATGTTGAGCAGGTTTTCTTCGGTGCACACATTTAGTGCATATGACCTGGCTCTTTTTCCCCATTTCCCACGCTGTCAAGGGGCAGCTGGCAAGCCTGCAGTGGTTCTTCCTCTCTTATCTATGAATTTGACATGGATGCCTGAAAGGTGCATACCGAAGGTTTTAAAAATGCTGCAAAATTTCGTAATTGTATGAAGCCTGTAATAAATTGAAAGCAGCTGAGAGAGTTTGCCTTGCGCAGCGGTACAGATAAACTGTAAGACTACGCCCCCTATTGAATTCCCACTCCTCTTCATGCCCGCGTTTCAGCCCCTCTGGGCATTTACACTGTTTTTGATCAACACAGATTCTCTAAAGAGTTGCAAAAGGCTACATTCAGGTCACTTTAGTGTGTTTGTTTTCACTGTGATGGAGTCTTTGGGCTTTTTTTAAAGTAGTGAAGCCCAAAATCTGTTCTATGGTAAGTAGAATAAATTTGTTGATACTCCTCTAAGCTGTGTACATTTAATAGGCTATTTTGACAATTGGAGTGTGCTTGGAATTGATCTTGAAACAATATCAGCTTTCTTTTGGTTTCTGGTAATATTTTGATCCTGGAATAGAAATGTTAGCATCATAATTTGACTTCAATGGAACAAATAATTTGGATTTGGATCACAAAAAAAATCACCCTCTAAGTTGTGGGGCTAGAAAATTAATTGTTAAATAGAAATTGTAATTCTTAAGCACAGAGGGAATTCTGAAAATAAAAACCAAGTAGCGTAACTTAGTCATCCGAAATAGAGCAAGAATCCAGCTGCAGCAAAATAGCACAAGTGGTAAGTAACCTTACAGAACAGAGTGCCAAGAGCTGTGCTCTGAAGTCAGATTAATCTGTTTTCTCTTTCAGATTTCTGCATGGTGCTGTGAATGCTTCACTTGGATATAATCCTCTGAAATATGAGTGTTCTTTAGTAACATGAATAATCCCACTGTTCTTATTCAAGTAAGGATTACTTATGTGAATAGCCCATTGGAACTGCGTCCTCAGGAATAAAGGCAGATAATATGGGAATGAAAGGCATATTTTTGTGACGAATATTATGAAGGTATCTAAAACACACATGCAGAAGCTAAAAGAGTGTGCTAAACCCCTGTGTTTGATCTTACACACGCATAAGGTGAGTATGTCATTTGAATATACGGGTGTGAAAGCAGAGTAACAAACTGGTGAACCATATCCTTGGCACTGGAAAAAAAAACCAAAATACAAAGATAGCTTTGTTTCCTTCAAACACTACCTGGTTTCAAAAGATCTGTGAAAGTTTAGCTGTGTGTGTGAGGGGCTGGGGAAAGTGGTAGTTTGAAAATACCTTCAAATATACTTGAAATACCAGAACTCGATCTGATTAAAGAATTTTTTTTTTTGCTAAGGATATTAATTTGTATTTATTGTTTATTCCTGTTGCAGTTAAGAAGATGTTAGCTTCGCTGAGGCACCACTTATAACCACCTTCAGAAACAAGGGTTCTCAGCATGATGATAGATGTTTGCATGAATGAAACTATGTTTAAACTGATGTTTAAGCAGGACTAATTCCCAACAGCATTAAGGTCAGGTTTCTCAGATGTGGGAATGACGGCACCTTTGCGTTCTCCCTTCCTTTACTCCATTGCTCCAGAAACTCTAAGCTGCTCCTGGTGTTACTCTAAATGCATGAAAGGGAACAGTATTTTGACAGTCTAATTTAGTAAAATAAGAACAATACTCCGTAAGACAAAGAAAAAGCACTTTGCAAGCTTAAGGGCATGTTCGCTGCAAATCCTTGTAAGTTTCCTGCAAACACACCATGTATTAGAGCTTCTCAAAGAAACAGTTCAAAAATCTTGGTAACTGCAGGTGTGGGGCAGCCTTGGGACAGGGACACGCACCTGGACTGTTAGCACTGTGCAGTACTGTCATCAGTGAAACCAAACCAAGAAAAGGGACCTGAGACCCTCTAACATTGCAAAGCATATTAGGGCTGAAGTTCTGTGTTGATACTCCTTTGTTGAATGATCTGGTTTGATAATCGCTACCCTTAACCACTCGTTCCTCTTCCCTGCACCCTCTGGAGTGTATCTTGCCTCAGCTGTGCTCATTCAGTTGTCTGCACAACTCCAGTTTTGTGAGCAGGTTAAACAGTCTGAGGCTGGGTGGCTGCTGCTCGGGCGTCAGCTCTGGAGACGGTTCAGCTGCAGACGAATTGGATCAGAGAGCTGTTCTCACTGAAAATTGACCTTTAAGGAGGAACTGTGTTCGAGGGCTAGCACCCACACAAGGAACTCTGTGGAAATACGAGGATGGGGCAGGGTGGAATTTGGGAATTTGGGACTGCTTTTTCACAGCACCACACAGTCAAACTGGCTCAAACTGGTTGTGAAACTGCAGAGTAAATGGGATACATGAAATGATCCTTTTCAAAAGCACCTTCAAATTTTCAGTTTGGTTTTTTTTTTTCCACTGACCTACTTTGCAGCAGTTACACAAACAGCTGCACCAGCACACAGAAGGACGTGCTGAGCTGTGGTACCAAGATCTGTCACCAGAAAGCAATTGTGGAGACAGTGAGCTTTTTAACCCGAATTGCTGACAGAGAAAACTTTCATAGTGTTGCGTGGCATGAGAAAAAGGTGAACAGTTCTCAGAGCGTTGCCTATCTCTATAATATATGCAAATTATGTGTAAAAGTGATAAAATAAAGCAGTCTCTAGGAGTAACTAACTTTTGCTTCTATTTAGTGTATTCCGCTTCTGTTGTTAGGCAGAACTTTTAAAGTTTATGGGTTTCCAGACCATCGCATCTTACACTGGAATTTTGGGACACATTTTTGCAGTGGGAGCTTGGGCTGACCACTGGAATGGTTTGCTGAGAGGCAAGGTCTGCTCTCCAGCCATGTCTCCTGGCATTCAGAACTGGAGCATGGCCTCTACAGTGGGAGTCGGACTACTATCTAGTTGATTTGTAAGCTGCCTGTATTTCTTCTGAAGCTGAATTAGACATACGTATTATTTGAAAACAAAGCTGTATTTTTTATATGTACTTGCATTACCATTGACTGAAGTGACAGTTGATTATAAAAGTTCCTAGATTGCATTAGACTCAAAGGGTTTGTAACCAACTGGTTTTGTGTCTCAAAAGAAAGTTCAAGAGTAAACATTTAGCCTCCAGGAATCATCTACACTAATGGCTTCTAACTCATTTTGAGTCTCCTAAAAATTCTCCAGGGAAAATGCAGAAGCTGTTATTAACAGTACATGTAGCAACACATACTCTTAGCTGACAAAAGGCTTCACCGTTGCTGCGTAGAGCTGAGGCTCAGGTGCCTGAAGGAGGGAAGCAAACACAGTTCATTCCCGTAACACAGAACCAGCAGCCTCTGCATCTTCACCTGCAGTATTTGCTTTGCTTTTATTGAACCAGCCATGGAAAACAGGAAAGGCTGGTCCATAACCCATTTTACAAAGTTCCTTCTTCTTTTCGTATTTTGAACACTGAACTAGTTCAAATGACAATGCTGTTCATGTTTATTACTGGCATTTGAATTACCAACACTTTAAAGGAGTGCAGACATCATTCCCTTGAGCTATCCTGACTCTTGGCAAGCAAGCATTTGCTACATGCAGAGTAATGTTTGCGAGGCTGCTCTGCAGCTGTAACAGGCAGGTATTTCTTTCTTTTAAAATGTGAGTCCTTAGGTAAGTTGAAAGGACGCATCATCATGGACTATGGAAGAGAAGTGAAACTCTTGTGTCAAAATAAGACACATTTTATTTGTTTTGTTCGACTGTCAAGCAAACTCTGCCTGAATTTGCTCCATTCCTTTAGTATAAACTTGTTTCCAGGTTTACATGCCAGTAACATACATCACTGGCAAGTCTAATTTCCAGTTTATGTAAGGCGTTATTTGCATATGTTTCCTCTCAACACTAAGTTAGTCTTTAATTGCAATACAAGTGGTTTTGGCATTTGAAAGACTTACTTTCCCCCTCGTCTTCCCCCAATGAGGGGACAACTCATTTTGTTTAACCCTGCCTGGCAGCAAAACTACCCCCCAGTAACTACAAGGGCATCTAAAGCTATCGGCATTTAACGTTAGGAGAGTTAGTTAAACCAGGCTTTGCTTTCCCCATCCGACCGTAAGCTTAAGAGCTGCCGTCCTCAGGCCGCAAAAGGAAAGCAAACCGGCTCCGCGGGTGAGTTTTCAGCCTGCTACTGCGGATGCCGATCCACTGCCAACAGCTTCAGCGGGTTCTGCTGCTCTCCAGCTCCCGGGCAGCGGCCAGCAAGGCCGACAACGTGCGGGACACACACCCCACACCCCCTCCGCCCCGTTCCCGCCGTCCGTTCCCCGCGGGCCAACGGCAGCAACGGCCGCCTCACGCGGCGGCACTCCGCGCTTCCCGCCCACGCTCTGGGCGGAGCTCGCGCGTCAGGGGGTGATGTAGCAGCCCTGCGGCTCTTGGTCCCCTCATGGGTTGCGCGCGGGCCCACTGGCCCCTCGCCCTCCGGCGCGGCGCGCAGCGGCGCTGACGTGTCGGCAGCATGGCGCCCACGGGGCCGGCGGGCGCCCACCCGCCGGGTAACGGGCGCGACCGCTGGGGGGGGAGGGGAGGGGAGGGGTGGGGGTTGTGTGCGCGCGCGCGCGCACCAGGTGTGTGTGTGGGGAGATGGCGTCCGCGTCCCCCCCACACCCCAGGCGGCAGCCGCGGGCCGGGGGCCGGGGCCCGCCACGTGCCGCTGTGGTGGCAGCGGGCCGGGGCGGGGCCTTCCCGCCTACGCGCAGAGGGAGCGTGGGGAGCAGCTTAGCCGCGTCCCCTCTCCCCCTTTCCCGGTGGCGGCTGGGGCTGCCGGGAGGCTTGTGAGGGGGCAGCCCTCCCCTCAGCTTCTGGTGTTTGCTCGCAGTTCGACGCCAGTGTCGGGCGGGGGGGTGTCAGTTGTTCGCAGCGTTTAATTTTTGTAAAAGCCGCGTTTGGCGGCTCGGCGTGCGTTTAGGCGGGTCGCGCCGACCCGAAAGTGCGGTGTTGATGGCGGTGGTGAATACGGGCGCTTGTTGCAGGAGCCCCTGGCCGCTGCGGTGCAGAGCAGGTTCCTTGCAGTAGGCTTCTCTCTACTTGGAAGGGGTCCGGAGGGTGCTGGGACACCCGCATCGCCCCGTCGGACACAGTTAAGCCAGAGAAATTAAAATCCAACTGCGGGAGAGGCTGTAGCTTGATGGTAGGGACTGGGTGTGCTGCAGCTGCTCTGGGGCTTTAAGCCAAAAGTGCCATTTTGAAGGTTAAACAGAAGTCGTTGGAAGGGGAGGAGAAGTAAAATAAGCTGCTAGTTGGCATTGTCGGTATTTTAAAATGGACAGTTCTGTCAGTGGCTGCTTTCAGTGGTGCTGCTACCTGCAGAGATCCCAAGCACTTCCCTCTTCAATATTTCTCAGGGAATGCCTGATGCTGAGCCTGTACTTCAGCCCGGGCTTCCATCCCTCAACTTGTTAGACGGCCTGCAGTTGTCCTCGCTGCAGAGTTGTGTGCAGCGCTGACTCCGTAATCAGCTTTTGTGGTCTGAGGTTTTTCCAGGTTCCTCTGGCAAAGGTGGCGTTGATCTGCTCTGCCCTTTCTCCTGTGCTGTTTGGGGTCAAGCAATTGCTAGTGACTGCCCTGCTGCTGCAGAACCAAATGGGTTTGGCTGAAATGGGAAACATGGGAGGGAGGGTGTTCCAGCAGCAGCTTGAGGAGTGGTGGCAGTTGGAGGAAAGATGATCTTAGATGAAAGGAAAAAATTTGGCTTTTAAGCCAAAGCCGTTGGGTCACTTTTGTTCTGTCTCGGTATGGTCTGCTAAACTAGTTCCAACTCTAGAACACTCTGTGGTAATGCACCTTATATTTTAAGTTTCAGTAGAGTGTAAAATCAAGGTAGTTGGTTCCTGGGTCCCATTACCACTGCTGGTTTGCTACTATTTCTGTTATAGCTCTAGAGGCAGTTTTTCTCCTGGACACTTCTGAATGGAAGAGGGAATCTGTTTCTCAAAGCTCACCAGTGATCTTTATAAAATAAATTTTTCATCAACTTCTCACTGAGCAGAGGTAGGAGCAGGGTTTGTAAATGAAAAAAAGAAGGAGGGAAAAAAAAAAAAGCTGACCTGTTTTTTCCCTGCTTAGGAATTTCTCGAAACATTTTTTCATTTATTCTGTAGCAAACTCCTGCGCCCTGACTGTGCTGGAGAGGGAAATCAAGTGAGTTGAATGCTGAATTAAGATGATGGTACTTGTTTAGCAGAGCTGACTCGCGGCCTCCTCCCTACTTTTCTCCCATGGGCAGAGTTCAGTACTTTTTAGCATGCCTTTATGAATTGATCCTCTCTGATTTCTGGGGTCTTTTTGGACCTGTCTGCAGACTTTGTTTCCAACTTGAAAATTGCATTGTCAGTGTGCCAGAGCATGGCTTCAAGTAGTGCAGGCTCCTAATGGAAGAAGAGTCAAGTGTTATCCATAGCGAGGACAGGTAAATTGGGTTTTGGTGGAGCTTGGAGCTATGCCATCCATTTGTAAAACATAGAGTCTGTGTACCTCTGGCACTGGTGGCCACCTTCATGATTCCCACTGTATTTCCTGCAGCTTTTTGAGATGCTGCTGAAGAACCACAGATTTTGAAAGCTTCTTTAGAATAAAGCTCTCTGCAGAATTGGGAGCAGAGATTAGGCAGAAATCTGTGCTCCTATGAGCACAAAACCATACACTGAAGCGGCATCTGTTCAGCAAGGCAAGCTGTAGAGAAAGCAAAACAGACTACATGAGGTGCAGGACTTAAAACCAAACAGATGACTGTAAATATTTGTTTGCTTCCCAGTGTGTATGAGAAGATAGTTGGGAGGCATGTAGGTAAAAGGGGCAGAAGCTTATAGAAAGGAGGACTGATTCTGGGAAGGCTCTGATGGCCCGGCTCAGCTTTCTGGGCTGCAGTGCTCTCAGTGTCAGGGAATTAGAGGCTACATTAAAGCAAAAGCAAACTGTAATGTGTGTGTCTCATTGGATTGTAGCTCTTGCAAAGCACACGAGTTATGCTGTGTGGGAGTCTGCATTGCAGTCATACTTTCAGATATCGTTTTTTGGGTCTTGCCTCTGAAAGCCTTTAGCTCAAGGACTGATTTTATTTTCATGAATAATTTGATGGTTTAACATGAGTGGGTTTAAGCTCTTGTATAAGAACCTGCTGAGCCTGCCTGTGTGGTGTTAAAACTTTCAATTTGAAATGAGGGTGGCTTTCTTTTTTGTGTTTTAATCTCCCTTCAAATGCTTCATACTTGTTATAGAACAAATTTTATTTGACTTCTCTTCTTGCTGAGACTACATCTGGTTTAGAACTGTTTTTTCAGTGTATTGGTATAAATGTAACCTTGCAATACTTTACTCTTGGCCTCATCTTTTTTAACAGTACTGATGTCAAAACAGTAGTTGCATTGCAAGAATGCAGAAGGAAAAAAGTCAAATCAGTTAGCAGTTGCCAGTGATTTTTAGGTACTACTGTGTGTGAGTTGTAGTGAGACGTAAGGATGTTTTTGTGCTGAAGAAATCATTCTTTTTTGCAAGTGTTTTGATGATAGTGCATAACTAAAATGCAAAACAGGTGCTTACTCAAAGTGAGTAAGCCCAAGCTGAATGAAGGAGAGAGATGAAGAATAACACATCATTCATCTACATGGTTGTGAAAGATAAGTTGGATCCCACTCTTGTAAATTGGGTTTTTGGTAGAGGCTATTTGATTATTTTGCTATATGCATGTAAGTGTGTCTTCGTTCTGAAATGATTCTGTGTACGTTCTAAAGCAGAAAAGTAGGATTACTTTTGTTGGGTTTTTGGGGGTTTTGTGTTTCTTTTTGTTTTTAAAGTCTCAGATTATAGTTTTGGCTTTTTGTTTCATGTTTGGGATGGGCTTTGTTTGGCATATTAAAGCATTACAATACTGCATCTTCATTCCTAATGATAGCTCTGAAATTTCTACAGTTTTCTGTTTCAGTCAGTGTTAGACTTACCCTGTCCAATATCTTATAATTAGCATGTGATTTGCTGATTGGTTTTCTTTTGGCATTGTTGCAGAGCAGGAGAAGATCTTGTTGTGTTTGTGCAAAAGAAAATAAAACCTGGCTCTTATCTGTCAGTGTATCTTGGCATTTGCTCACTAACAGAAGTTGTTATTTACTGTTCTAATCCTAGAAGGAGGTGAATTTGGGACTCAGTTGAAGAATTGTTTTTGCTTGCTTAGTTTATTTCTTTTTCTCTATCATTACGGTATAGGTGATTAAAGTAGAATTTTTTTTTTTTTTAAATGAAGTTTACTGGTTTCTGGTTTGCACTTGTGTACCACTTAGAGTTTGGTGTCTGGTGCCAAAGCTCTGTGTTGCCATTCAAATGTTGCTGTAGTGGAAATTATCACACTTTTCAGTGTGGGAGACTAGTTTATATAGAGAGTTTGGTGTATGCCCTCGTGAACTTCTGATAATCTTGTTTCTGCAGCTGATTTTATGTAGGTGACTGTACTTAGGTGAAGGACCAACTGAGTCTAATTCTATTTAGATAGATGCCGCTGTTACCTGACATCATGTGATTGGAGCTGAAGGTGAAGTAAACCAATTACTGTTTGATTTCAGTAGAGGATTAGTTATTTTATTCTGTCTCTTAAATGGGAAGAGGAAGAGCTCAAATGTATAGATAGGGAACTTTAAAGCTGCTTAAATATTGAACTTATTTTCTTGCAGTATATCCCCAGAAAAGGATGGAAGATGAAATTGAATCAGTTCTGCAGGAGCGGATAATGGTTTTGGACGGAGGCATGGGTACCATGATCCAGCAACATGCCCTGTCAGAAGAGGATTTCCGAGGGCATGAATTTAAAGATCATTCCAGGCCTTTGAAAGGCAACAATGACCTTCTCAGTATAACTCAACCTGATATAATCTGTGACATACACAAGGTAGGTGGTTCTGATTTCTGTCTCTTGACAAGAGAAGGAAGGAGAATTTGGCCTCTGCGCTCCCCTTTCCCATGCCACAGGCTACTGGCTCTCCTGCGTCTTTTGGGGATAGGGAAGAGAGTGCTAGGTAACCATGTGAAAAAGAGTGAGCAGATTTGACTGTTCTGGTTGTGTGAGCACAGCATTCGTGTCTTGGTTCCTGATGTCACCCAGGCAGTGTTGTTTTTAAATCCCTTTTTGACTTACGTCCCTGATGCATTTCTATTAATTCTAGATTCTGATTTATTTCATTTTTCTTTCCTTTTCTACTCCTCAACCAGCACTTGAAATGCATCTAAGTAGGACACATCTGAATTCTACATGCGTGTTTCTATAATTGTGTATTAAAGAGCTGTTAAATGTGGCAGACTGAAGCAGGCCTCTCCATAGTTAATGAATATATGGGCTTCCTAATGAGTATATGTGCTTCCATATTCTCAGGTTTTCTCTAGAATGTTAATGTGTGGCCCAGAGAATAAAACTGTCTAGGGTTTATCATTGGGAATTTGCAAACAGATTTTATTATTTTCCTATCTTAAATTAGACTTTAAAAAACAACTTGCTGAGTCTTGTATTTCTTGAGTTGCAGGTATTTGTAGGTCTTACTGTAATAATTGGAACATTTGAATAGCATTGCAACTAGTTGATATTTAGTTGAAGCCTCACATCTGTTCTGGGTTTTTCCAATTATTTATTAAAAAGATCTGTATTTCATTGATCAGAATCATAACTGGCTTCTGTTTGTTAAACTTGGTATGTAATTTGTACTTTTATATTTACATTCTAACTGTTATTCTTTGGATTTTAAGAACGACAAGTTGAAAAGAATCAGAGTCTTTGACCTATAAAAATTTCAGGAGGAAATAGTTGTCGATTGAGTTCAGTCCCTAGACTGTCAACTGAGCTGTAGTGGTCATGAACCTTGGAATTTATAATAGCTCGTGGTTTTAATTGGGTAAGCTGGTTTAACAGTTGAATTTTGCAGGTTTAGCAGAGCAATAGTGATGTGACTTGAGAATGAATGTATTGAATCAAACCAACAGTAGCCTGCTATCATCCCTCCAATGGCCAGTTGTAGGTGCTTTAGGAAGAGTGTAAGAAAAGAACACAGAAGAACAAGTCTGTGGTGGTCCCCATGCCTGCAGCAACTTTTAGGTCAGGTGCTTTCTGAGCCATGAGTAGTGGCCTCATTTTATAGCTGCCAATTTCTTCTGAGAATTGGATGGAACTTGAAATAATAGATGAAAATATTTCTACAAAGTATCTATAATCCCACTATATGTATGGTTGTTGGGGTTTTTTAACAGCCTAGTGAGTCAGATTTCACAGATACGGTAACTTGAAAAGTAAATGTGAGCTGTACCTTGTCTGGCAAAGTTAAGATTCAGTGGTAAGAGAGGGGGTGTATTTTCAAAGGCAAAAACGATCTTCCTGCTTTGAGCGTATGATTTCCTTCTGTGGTAGTAGACAGTAAAGTTGAAGGGTTTTTGCTAAAATGACAGATCTGAACTAAACAAAAGCTAGTAAAAGCTGTACACATTTAACATGTTTCTTTAGTCTAGATGATTTTCAGAAACTTCATTACTTCATTATTAGCGTACACATAAGAACTTGTATATTTTCGTATAGCTATTTGTAGGTATTTCCATATGTATCCAGGAGGAGTTGAGAGAAAGCATATTAGTTTGCAGTAAAACATGTTTTAAAGCAAATTTAATTCTTTTCTGCTGTTGTTTGGATCAAGACTTTGTTTGCCCTGTTGAACCCACTGAACTCATCTGCTTCTTATAGGAAAAACTGAGTGGTTTATGTTTAATGGCCACATCGGTATTTTTGACTTACTAGCACTTGAAATATCTTAATTTCCTTGAATACGCAGGGGTCACCTAAGGGTTAACCTGATCAAAAAGAGGAGTTAGGGAGGGAGGAGGGCAACTGATAGAGGTTATCAAAACACAGACTAGCATCTGCAAAAATATTTCAGTTGGCGTTGATTTCGGTTTACTTCAGTGGGAATTACACAACCAAACTGGAGCAGAAGGCTTAATTGTTTTGTGAATCTGAGCCATTAGTTAAACTTTAAATGTGATCTGTACAAAACGTAATTCTCCTAAGCTTGTACTCTGTCCCAGTATGCTCTTGTGCTGTACAGGTTCCTTCAGAATGTTTAAATTTTCTAATCCTCTGTTGTTGTTTAACTGGTGCCTTTTCTGAGTCTGCCCACAGCAGCCCTCGCTTGCTGATGGCAATTGGACTACGTCCCACCATGTCCCTGTGCAAAAATCTGGAACGTGCTCCAGGTGCTGGACTCAGTGGCGGAGGTGACTGTAAATGTCATCTGTTAATAGAATGTGTGGCAGACACTAAAACTCTGAAAATCGGTTAGATGGAACACTTCTATTGCTTTGGCCCTGTGCCTTTGATTAAGGCCTTCAGAGTTTGATCTGCTTTGAATTAGGAGATGATTTGTGACTTTTTGTCAACTGAATGATACAAAATAGTTGGGTTGCCTTCATTCCAGATCTCAGTTCTGGAGGTCTTGGAGATTTTTTTTTTTTCATATCTTGCAGGAATACTTGCTGTCAGGCGCTGACATAATTGAAACTAACACTTTCAGCAGTACACGAGTTGCACAAGCTGACTATGGCCTTGAGCATTTGGTAAGAATGATAAACTATTTACAGATTAAAATGTTAATCAAGATTTTTATCTTAGCAACCAAGATTAGCTTAGTCCCAGAGTCCTTTGGTATTGTTTTCATTGACTGCATGCTGTCTCTAGAGCCATGTGATGGCATTGTAGCTCATTTCCACTGCTGTAGACAATTGCACTTGCTGTGTGTGACAGTCATAGTGTGCCTCTTGTTGACGAAGGCACAGGCAATAATAATTTGTCCTAGATTTTGTTTGTGCATTCCTAGAATGTCTCAGTTCTGTGAACAGGGATGTTTTGCTTCAGTCCTTCCAACTTTTACCAAGTGCCACAATGGAACTGCTTTTTTCCTGGATGTTTTGAGTTGTTTGTACTGATGTATGTAGAAGTCCTTTCAATCTTACATTTGTCATACCTTTTCTCTGCTATGTGTTGTTTTGAGAATTTGAGAAATATGTGAAAGAAAATACTTGGAAATATGCTACTTAAATAAAAAGTGAATTTAAAAGTAGGTTAATTTTGTCCTCAAAGTCCTGTTCTTCAGCTTCTGTTGACTTCAGTAGGATTTAATTAGCACCTTACAGAGTGAAATTTTATGATTAGCAGCTGTAGCTGGGGTATACGTGGGATGAGACCTGCCATGTAACTCTGTTGCTAAGGTGTATAGAGCTGTTCCTTTTGAAGTTTTGTAATAGTGCTTATGTGTATTTGTATGGCTTAGGGAGCCTTCAGAGTGTGCTGCAAGCTACTGAAGGGAAGCATTGTGTTTCTTTGAGGATGAGTTGTGCTGTACTGAACTAAAAGTTATTTGGTAATTTTCTGTAATGGTTCTAGGCATATCGGTTAAACAGAGTCTCTGCACAGGTGGCCAGAAAAGCAGCAGATGATGTAACTGCTCAGACAGGTAAGTAATACTTATTTTAATTAATTATTCATTTGTGGTTTTGACTGCCTTGCTACAATCTTTAAAATGTTGCTAACTAGAGGATAGATTTACGTCACAGGGACATAACTTGCAGACATGCACACTCTTCATTTTAGGCGCAGTAGCAATTTCACATCTCTATTCGTATCATGCTAATTTCAGCATGTTTGCAGGATCTGGTCCTTAGTGTGTTCAGCCACAGGATGGCTGTCCTGTGCCTGCCTGTTTTAGACTGCAGGCAATACACATCTTTTTTAGAGAAAAACAAATTCAGCAGGGACTGTTATAAGTTACTTAGGTTCGTACAGCACAAGTCTTTGTACTACAGAATTAGTATAGCTGATTGTAGGTAAATGTGGATTACCAGTTACTCCTAGTGTGAGTCTCCTGGTTTGACTTTACTGAGCAACTACTGAAATGTGCTTACTATGTGTCCATCATCTATAAATGTGCAGTCTTTTACCTTCAGGGCTTTATGCGAAAGGGTTGTAGCTCATTTCCACTGCTGTAGACAATGCTGTCTTTCAAAGACAAGTAATTTCCTCTTGTATTCTGGCATCAAACTGTGTTTGAAGCTAACAGTGCTCTTGCTGCTGTCCATATAAGACCTTACTGATGTGATTCATAATATGGAATAAAAATGTAAGATTTGAAAAAAAGGTGGGATTTTTTTATGAACACATGCCAGAATATTCAGATCAGGTTATCTAGTGAAAAATGCCAGGACAGTTCTATGCTGTGCATTTAAAGTAATTGAATGAAGCTTCCTGTGTCAGAGACAAATGATACTTAGAAGAAAAATTAATTGAGCCAATTCCCTTTTTCATAGATGTTCTTCTGTCTTGTGTATATACACTGAACATCTTGTCAGATAGGATTAAAACAAAGAAGTCAGCTGTGCTGGGTAATCTTGTGCTGACGAAACTCTTGAGTTGAGATGGGAATTTCCTGTTTTATAGTTCTTCACTGCTGAATGATGTGTGTGTCTTCTGTCCTTGAGGTTTTTTACATTGACATGGCTGTCATTGTAAAACCAGAGGTAAATTGTTTTGTTTGTTTTTTTTTTTCTCTTTTTCTTTCCTGTGTCTTGGTTTAGGAATTAGGAGATATGTTGCTGGAGCCATGGGTCCAACAAATAGGACACTCTCTGTGTCACCATCTGTGGAGAGACCAGATTACAGGAACATAAGTCAGTATTTATAATCATCAAGTTATTTAACTTAGGTGATGGTCTTGAAAGAGATACCTCCAGATGAAATTAACATCATTCCTGTTTTACAGCTTTTGATGAACTGGTTGAAGCGTATAAGGAACAAGCCAAAGGACTTTTGGATGGAGGAGTTGATATATTGTTAGTGGAGACCATATTTGATACAGCCAATGCCAAGGTGAGACTCCTGGGGGAAAAAAAAGTACTCAGTAATATAAGTATTTGGTGTACTACCTAAGGAAATGCAACATGGTATTGCTAAGAGCTATCAGTTACTGCTTACTAAATACATGAAAAGACTCTTCAGTTGATAACAAACAGGTAGAATGTAAGGAGATGGTTTTTAATGATAAAACAGCCTTTTCCAGAGTTTTTCCTTTGCATTTTAGTATGTGCAGTTAGTATCTTTCTGGCTGTCTGTGCCAGCTGTCCTTTTATTCCCAGAAGCTCTGCTATATTGCAAAACATCTCCAAATGCATCTGATGTTTGTATACGTAAGCATGTCTGTCCAAAGGATGCTTGTGATGCACACTGGAGAGGGAATGTCCAGTGTATCTGATTGCATGCATGGGAAAGCTTATGAGACAGTCCTGTTAAAATGTGTTTTTTTTGGGAACTGCCATCAGCTTTAAAAAAGAAAAATTGGGAGTAGAGGATTAAAAGGGTAAAATAGGAGGAATAAAAATGTTGAAAATAAAATAAAATTTTGGCATTGAGAGTTCTCTGATTATGTAGAGTTGACTTTTTGTCTTCATTGTCCTGCACAGAGTGGTCAGTGAGCTTGGTTGCCTCATTCTCTGCTCCCTTTCCAGTTCAGTTATGTTGAGAAGTACAACCCTTACCTTAGCACAAAACCACAATTCATGTGATTTTGACACCTCCTTCTTTATCTAATAACTGCTCAATGCAGGTGGTGGAGTTGTTAGGGCGCTTAAAACTGTCTTCCAATTTTAAGTGGGAAAGGTCTGGCTGGATATGCACACAGCATTTCTTTGGGGATTTGCCACAGGCTAATTAACGTGTGCAGTGGCATGACTTGTCCTTTGCAGATTTTACCAGTCATCATGGAGGTTTGGCTAGGATCCTATAGGTTTAACATTGTACTGAGCTCATATTCACGTGCAACTTTCTTACCCTAAGGACGCAGGGTAAATTTTCAGGACCTTCCAAGGGGTTACTGCAGTCCTTACTGTTAAAATCTGTGTTGGTTAGAAAGGATCCTTTGCAAACATCATGTCTAAACACATTCAAGGGCAGTGAATGTGTACTGAGAATACTACACGTAACCATGTTTGGAGTGGGGGTTGTGCTGCAGACATGAGGGAGAAGTACGTGCTGATGTTTTTTGGGTTTCAGAGTAGTCTTGGTCTTCTTTGGTTACCCCATGGTACTTCCTTTCTACGTGTTGCCAAAATGTGTTTTGGAACATCTGGAAGATGTTAGGGGTAAGGGTAAAACCTCTTGAGTGTATTAAGTTCTCGCAGGCAATATGAGGTAGCAAGTTGCATAAACAGCCATAAAAAAAAAAATTAAAATAAAAAAAAAAGGCAAACTAACTCCAACAAAAAACCAACAAACTGAAGAACTCTTGAAACGTCCATTAATATTTCGCAATTTATTCTTCTTCTATAGGCAGCTATTTTTGCACTTCAGATGTTGTTTGAGGAAGAGTATGCTCCCCGACCCATATTTGTAAGTATATATTATTTAATATTTTACATATACTTAAGCTTGATTTGTGAACTAGCTGAGATGGCAGTTGATTAAAGCATTTTGAAATGAAGGAAATAAGTGTCTTGGAAATGTACTTTTTTCACATGATTGTGAAAGGAAAAACTCATGAAGCGAAAAGCTTCATGAAATCAGTCTTGGGTAGCTCTGTCCAGCTTATCAACCTGAAGGCTGAGGAATGACTTAATTCCAGTATGTATTCATTCTGTGTATTACCACAGGAAAAGGTCTGATCATGATTTTTTCAGGCTTCCTGTCTTAAGGGTAATAAGAACCAGTGCTTCAAGGCTGAAATTAAGCAAATTCTGCCATGTTTTCAAGTACAATATGAATGGCCATTTGAAGTCAGAAAAGGTCTGTCTAATCCATATTCTTTCTCTGACATGTATTTTTCTGACAGCGGGCAGTCATGAATGCATAGGAATAAATATAGAAAAAGAATAAGCTTGTTTTGAAAGTTCGGATGTATTCTTCCAGTTTTCTGCAGTTTGCAGCCCAGGCTTTCTGATCTGCAGTTTGTATCCATTCATACCCTTTTGTTGAATGTGCCTACTCCTTCCTTGAACCTATGTTCAAACCTGTGCGGAACCCAGGCATCCACAAAATAATCTGTTGGTAACTTTCGCAGCTTATGAATGTGCTGGTTTGAAAGTTTGCTTACTTTTGGACATTCTGCCTGATAACTTCTTTTGTGTCTTGCATTTGTTTCTTGACAGTGATAGTGAGCAGCTGTTCCACGTTCCCTTTGCTGTGTAGTCATGGCATTTATAGTCCTCTGTGAGAGCCTCCTTTAGTCATCTTTTTTTCATGCTGAAGAGTCTTTGTCTATTTAGCTGCTCCATACCATTCATTCATTATTCTTGTCACCTTCTTGTTTTCCACTTTCTCGAGTCAGAGGGGAATTAGAATAGCATACAGCAGTCAAAGTGCAGACATCAGGGATTTGTATGATAGCCTAGTGATGTTCTCTGCCTCGTCCATTTCTTTCTTTGTAGTTCCTGACATTTTACTTATTGCTAGTGAGCTTTGAAATTGCATTCATAAAACTTTCTTTTGTTACTCAGATTAATTTCTCGAGCAGTAAAGACTAGTTTGGAGGTGTCATTATGTAGAATTTTTCCTGTGTTCACAACTTTGTACTTTATCAGCAATGAGTTTCCACTTTTTTATCATTCAAGTCAGTTAGCATTGAGAGTTCTCTGATTATGTAGAGTTGACTTTTTGTCTTCATTGTCCTGCACAGAGTGGTCAGTGAGCTTGGTTGCCTCCTTCTCTGCTCCCTTTCCAGTTCAGTTATGTTGAGAAGTACAACGCTTAGCACAGCTCTCTTTAGGATTCCACTGGTCACCTCTAGTAGCATCAATATTAAAGCATGTTTTGGAGTAAATAATGGATTTACCTTTGCATGGAGTCTTCTGAACTCATTCCATCTTCTGGAAAAAAGATTTGTAGGCTTAGAAAGGCTTTCCTGGCTCATTCAAACATCTCCTGAATTCTCAACTTTGTAATTGTTAGTTGGGGTCAAGACATTATTTATTATTTGCACATCTCTCTCTGTATAGTACTTAAGAGGTACGATTAAACAGGTTAAGGCTTCTATCTCCACTATGAAGTTGCAACATCTGATGTTCCCTTGTGGCAAAAGGAATAACTTGTTTTTAAGGCCACCCCGCCATTTCCCACCCCTCACCAACCACCACCAAACAACCTAATAGCAGTCCTGAGACCTGAAATGACGTAAGGGGGAGGGTAGGGAGGATGGGGAGGATAGCTGATAGCTGCCTAAACAGGTAACCACTGCAGACTGGTTCAGAGGCCATCATCGGAACGATACTGTGATACTAATGCTAACTTGCTGCTGAATGGTTCATGGTAGTTTTCCCTCTTCTTTTTTTTTTTTCCCCTTTTTTTTTTCCTTTTTCTCCCCCCCCCCCCCAAGGGGCAGAGAGAGAGAGAAAGATGACTGGTCAAAGGTTTGCTGTTCCACTAGCTAAAATATTTAAACGTTTATAGGGAGGAAAAGGTTTCATTTTTCTGTTTGGGTTGTGCCTCATCACTTTGAGTGGGGCACAAGTCCCTCTGCTTTGACTTTTAGCAGTTCAACCATTTAAATTCTTGTTTTTATTGCTAATTTTATTCTTCTCCTTTCTCTGTGTTCAATTGATATTTAGATTTCTGGAACCATTGTGGATAAGAGTGGGCGTACTCTCTCAGGCCAGACAGGAGAGGCATTTGTCATTAGTGTTTCCCACAGTAAGCCACTTTGGTAAGGAAATGTGTATTTCTCTTAGTAAGTTATCTGTAGATTGTGATTCTTTTCTATTTTAACCCTTTGCTTGCAGCTAAATGGAAGCTATACTAGCTGTGATCATATTTAATCACATGTATTGCTAATGTGTTCTGCTGTCATTCCCTCAGCAGAAATTACATTTCCAAAGAATGCTGAATTTTTAAAACATTGCTCTAAATAATCTGGGGGTTTATGTTTGCAACAGCTGAAATCACAATTAGGTCAAAGCATTAAAAAAAAAAAAAAATCTGAAACTGTAGTTTGCCATCTCCTACTGTCTCAGGTTGTGCCAGGAGCTAATTCCTGCTATGGGCAGGGCTTACCTCTCTTTCTTAGAGAGAGGCAGTGCCAGCTCAGTATGTTTCAGGGTGGTTTGAAAGAGCAAATCATAAGATTTCATTCCAGTGTTCTTTTTACTGAACTCTTACAAAAATGTGTATATTCCCTGAGTGTTTTTCTCAAGGATGTGCATTGTTGTTTTGAGAGCTCCTGATGCCTCCATTTACTTGCATTCTTTTCTGTTGAGGCAGAAAAGTTGAAATAAGTATGAGCTTAAGATCTGTGAAAAGGCATAGTACAGCAAATTTTGATCATTGTGCAAAGTTTTGCATGTTAGTTTGAATATTGTTCCCTGTTTCTCTATTCTTCTGTGTTTCTATGCCCTATTCTACCTCCTCCTTGCCTCCTCTTCCCTCTGTACCATTTCTTCTCTCAGGTTGGTTCTTCACACAAAAATTTACATTGGAAATAGATTCCGCCCCCCCCCCCCCCTTCTTAGAATATTCTAACTTAAAACATTTAATTCACTGTTAGCAGTGCATGGCATGCATGTTGCGATGAGCCATTGTTTGTTTTTACAACAAAATTCCAACTAAAACGCGCAATCTGTCATCTCAGTGATACAAAAGCAGAAGACTGCATTCACAGCTTTCCTGACTGCCCTTGAGGCTCCACTTTCCCAGACCAGACGGTGCTCCAGAAGTAACATATGGAGCCTCTTGGAACAGGGTGGTAGTTGACTTCTTCTCTCAGCACCACAGCCTAATGATCCATGTTTGGCATGAGTCTGTCTCAGATAATCTTGCTCATAACTCTCTTGCCTCTGAAGAGGAGAGAAGGGCACTGGAGCAGAAATCAAGAATTTATTAAACCATATTTCATAAAAGCTATCTTATGGGTCTGAATGCTTAGGGCCTGTTTCCCATTTATGTGAAGGCTACTATACAGCACTGTGGCAGAAGGGTTTTAGTTGTGGGAGCAGATTGCATTTAATGTTGTTTCTGTTGCCACATTGGTACAGAGTGGCTTTAGGGTTGTGAAAATGCTGATTAGCAGTAGTATCCTAGGGATCATGTTATACGTGTTCACATGTTTCCATTTGGGTTTTGTATGTCCTGTTTATGGTGATGTGTTGTCCTGAAGTCAGTTTGTTTGGAGTCCCCCTAAAAAGTGTGTGCTTTGTGTCCGGTTGATACAGATACTAGCTGAGAAAGGGGTGAACTGTGCTTAGTAAGTGCTGAAAGATGTGTGGCAAGGTGCTCAGATGTGTATGAGTTTCCTTTGTGTTATTTCGGCTCTTGTGATTGCTTCTACTGTGGTAGCGTTGAGAAGACGTACGCTGAGTTTAGGGCCCTCATGTGGTGTTTGTTCTGGTCCCATGGGCACTCTGCAGCCTTAGCTTTCACAGGAGCTGATGCGTGACTGCTGTGAAAAAATGAGCAAGGGAGGGAGGTGATGTTTAAGATGAGGGTGTGATGGTTATTACACTAGGGTAACAGTGATAGCATACCAGCAGTCTGGTTCAAGGCTGCTGGCTTTTAAGGCACGGTTAACGGTTTGCTTTTCTCAAATGTTTTCTTTCATGATGCTGTTGAGTGCCATGGGGAGATGATACTGCCCACAGAAGCTACTTTTTGTTTCTGAATGAATGTGCGTGACTGTGCTTAGTTTGACTTGGCAGTTTTGAAACGCTTGGATGGTGTCGTGCTCATAGATGTATTTGTCAGCCACCCCTGCAGTGGGTAATCATTCAGGCAGTCTGGAGGGCCAGTGCCCAGTAAGTCAAGTGAGAACATCAAGAAGTGCTTGTTTGGTGAGTATGCTGGCTGCTTTTACAGTATCTCTCTAGTAAGGTGAGCTAAAGAGAGTGACAGGTGAGTTTGTACTCAGAACCAGAGACAGATGGATATTAAATGTGGAAGGGAGAGATGAAGCTGCGTGATACAGAAGAAAGCTTAAAAAGAGGGGGTGGGGAGTGTTAGCTGGAAGCTTGTAAATTGAATGACTTAACAGTAGTAAGTACCTTGCATTCATCTGCATTTGATAAGGACAGTTTTGTTAACAACTCTTACCTTGCTTTGCTTTGAAAATCCTGAGGGATAAGCCTCTGCTTTGAAATAAATTCCAGAACCTCATTGCTGTAATTGTGCATTCATATCCAGGGGATCTGTGTGAAGGATCTAAATGTGTGTAAACACTGAATAGGGAAATGAGAATAAAAGGGTTCTTTTAAAGTTTTCCTGTTTAAATAGAATGGCCCGCATGAGATGCATTAGAAAAAGCACTTCGAAGGTAGAGCTGGCTGTTTGGAAAAACAAACATATATGCCCCTCTGCAAAAAAAAAAAAAAAAAAAAAAAAACAAAACCAACCAACAAAAAACACCAAAAAAACCCCAAAAAACTCAACCAAAACAAAAAAACCCAAAACAAACAAACAAAAAAACAACCACCAACAACAAAAACCCCCACCCCCCTTTCCCTCCCCCCCCTCCCCTCCCCCCAAAAAACCAAAAACTCAAATCTAAGTGGTTGGAAGAAGGGGTTTGCATATTGTTTGGTCTGGGTATCTGATTGTGATATTCAAGGTCCCGGTTTTGGATGTTGCTCTGAGCCCCTTGGATCTCAAGGATTTGTGATTCTGTCCAACAAGTGAATCGGGCTGCAAGCATTTACTGCTACTACCTGTGCAGTTGCCAAGCCCCTGCCTACTCCCTGGAAACAGGAGAAAAGTCAAAAACCATTTTGTGCTCCCAGTCCTGTGCAGGGCTTTATTACTTTTGACCTCTGGGAAACTAAGTGGGCATACGTGCACTTTATTAACTTAGCTACCTCTGAGGCAGCCTCTGTGGCTCAGTTAGTTGGGAGATGTGGCTGTTATCTGTTCCTGTTTCAGTGGGTTAGCTTGCATCCTCTCTGAGACCGTTATTCCAGGAAAGGAGAAAGCTTTTTTTACATCTTTCTCTTAGAGCAGCACTGTGAGCACCTTTTGAGTTTTGCAGTGCTCATAAGCTGGTTTCTAGAATGGTGCAGAGAGATCAGGAAACATATGTAAAAGATCTCTTATATACTTTCTGAAAGAGAAATTTCCATTTTTAATATTGATGTAGACATTTTGAGTGCAAGTCACGTTTAAGTATCTGTCACTGAATGAAAGAAAACATGATTGTACCTCATATACTGGTAAAATTGTCTGAGAAGCTTATTCATGCAAAAATACTTCTGCTGTAGTGCTGTCTAGGTTACTAAAACGTAGCAGATTCAGTTGCCCAAGCTTAGTGCTGCCATGAGGCATCTTGGGGGACGCACTTGGTTTCTTCCAAGGTTTATTGTAATTTTAAAAGAAAATGATGAGTTAGTGGCTTGAAGCAGGACTTACTCGTTCAACCTTTTTCATACTACTTCTTGTAGCACAAGGCTCCTTTCCAGTCTGTCATTCTCATTCCATTTGTTCTCTCTCTCACCTAGACAATACAGAGTTGCTGCAGTTGCTGTCAAAATGCTGCCATTTTCCTCCTGGATTTTGAAATGAAAACTTGGTTTACTGTTCCCAGTTCAATTCAGTCCAGTCCCCCTCCCCCTTGCGCGTTTCTTCCACCCAAGGGTTCTCATTTTGCACAATCTTGCTGTATTGATGATGATGATTAAAGAAATTGGAGATCAGGTTGGTTTTGTTGTAGATGATTGTGGGAGTTAGCAGTTGCCGGCACTAACATTTGTCTGTTTTGTGTGTAAAAGGTGTTTTTGCCTCAAAATAATTTTTGAAAATTTATTTTCCAGTATTGGCTTAAATTGTGCTTTAGGGGCAGTTGAAATGCGACCATTCATTGAAACAATTGGAAAATGTACAACAGCCTACATCATCTGTTACCCCAACGCAGGTGTGTTGGTGCACATGTTCCTATGCTTATGGGCAGACGAAATGTAACTAAACCATGCCATCTCATTAGCAATAATGGAGTTGAATTAGCTTAAAAAGATGATTGTTTTAACTCTTAAAAAGAGGTTAAGAATATTTTAAAATGCTTAAAGTAACTGTTGTTAGTTCTGTGACAAAGAACCCAGAATGCTGTCTTGCATGATTAATAATCTATTGAGTAATGATTGCAAGGGTGATGAGGCATTTTAGTCCTCATACAAGTGTAGCTACTTTAAATATGTCTTTTACGGAATTTAATTCTGTTCTTGTGGGCTTCAAACAAATTGTAATACTAGAAAAATTACGTTTCAAGGTCTTCCCAATACTTTTGGTGGTTATGATGAAACTCCAGAAGTGACTGCCAAGCATATAAAGGTATGAAATATTTCTCGTGAATGTGTCATATCTGACATACTAGTAGACAAGAATTCTTTGCTTGTATTTTATGTGTATTCATTACAATACTGTGGTGTGGTTCCCCTTGCCTCCCCCCCCCGCCCCGATGGCTCTATTTGGATTGTTTATAGACAATTTGCTGAAGGATAGTGCTTTTGAGATACAAGGTTAGGAAAAAATAGGAAACTGTGAAAACCTTAATTACTTTCATGTCCTACACTAAGTAGCTTTCCTGCAGCTTGATCTGTGGATGTTACTCATTTGCACTCCTATGTTCTTACTTTTACATTTGGGAATTGTTGAAAAAGCTGAGAGGTTTTTATGAATTGGCAGAATTTTACAGAGTTGTGTGTATAGAAACTGCTGATGGTGGTGGTGTTGCAGTGCAGGGTGTCCTTCCACATGCCACTGGATCTGTGCAAGACAGAACTGTGTGGCTGGAGCTGCAGTGTGTCAGCAAGAACACGGTATCTGCTGCATGTTAATTCCCTTTTATAATACAGTATGACTAGTCTTTGATACTCATCCAAGTTTTCATCTGGGGCTTCAGTATAAAATAGGCCAGTTTCAAATGTAGTTTCCTAAAATTAGGTGTTGAAATTGCTGGTTAGCCTTGGGAATCCACATCTCAAAACAAATCCTAAAGAGAAGAAATAGTAATGATGTTTTTTAATTTAACCTTTTTTTCTTGTGATCCCCCTGAATTGCTTAACATACAAAGAAAAAATATGTATAAATATTTATCAAAAAAAAAAAGATGCCTTTATTAACTTGAAACAAAATTCTCTTTCCCTCCCTTTTACAGAATTTTGCTTTGGATGGTTTGGTCAACATAGTTGGAGGTTGCTGTGGTACTACACCAGCACATATCAGGTACCTCATGAGCAACAACTGTAGGTGCACTGGGAAGTAAATTAAGTGTTGCTTCTGTGGAGCAATATTCCATGATTTGCCTTAGAGTTTCCTGAAAAGATGGATCACTTGAATGCCAATAGCAGCAATATATGGAGTAGAAATAACCTGGCTTTCATAGCCATATCTATCATGAAGAATGAGTAGAGGCATGGTTCAAACAAGGATTATACCTCTACTGTTTTGTCATCTAAAATTGTTTTGGAATGACTCCACCCTCTTTACCGTTGGATAGAATAGAATTCCCATCTCTGCTTCCTTACGCTGTATGTTCTTTCTCTTTCTGGCCGTCTTAGCCACAAGGTGGCCCTTCTGGCCACAAGGTGAAACTTAAGGTTTGCTTTGATGGTAGGAGGAAGGAGAGTTTGTGGGTGTGTGTGGGAAATGTCTGAACGGGAGATCTGGGAACGTTGTACAGCTGGTGCTAATCCTGGCTACTCAGGAGGAGTGTTTCATATCTTTCTCACTGGAAGTAGGTCAGTGGGAAAACCTCCCTCTTTCACCTGGGCTTGAAAGAGAAGGGGCCCTTGATTCATTTTTACCCTGATACAAACTGGGAAGAGATGGTATGTGAACATGTCGAGGAGATGGTATGTGAACATGTCGAGGACACTGTGTGTTGCTCCTGACTGGAGCAAAGAGAAAGTGAACGTGAATGCCATGAGTCATTCTGTCATCTGAGAAACGTGTCTCAGCACAGAACAATGTTTGTCCCTTTTTTTTTTTTTGCTGCAATCAGTAATTGCTCAGCTCAGCAAATCATGAACACTTTTAAGAGTCAGTGTGGTTGAGGACTGGTTCTGATATCCATCAGGTATTCCATTGGCACGGTATTTCACATTCTGTATTTGATAAATCTTCAGCTTTGTACATTCTGGGCAAATAGCCACGATAGGATCTTCTGGGAGTATGTTTTTGCCTTTGGCCACACAAAGTGAAACAAGCTAATTAGTCTTGTCTGCTACAGGGCTAAATTGGAGATGTGGGTATATGTCTAGTATGTTCTGTTTGAGTCCTGTCTGGAGTGGTTTAATTTTAATCGAAAACTTTATTTTTTACTTTTCTCTTTCTGTAACTCAGGAAAATTGCCGAAGCTGTGAAACTATGTAAGCCTCGCGTTCCACCCTCTCTCTCTCAAGGATACATGCTGTTGTCAGGTAAAATGGATTGTAACAGTTTGAGCTTTACAACTCATGCAACCTTCCTTTATAAATTTATTTGCTGTTTTCTGCTGATCAGAACGGCACTATGAGTTTCTGGTTCTAGCTCAATCCACCAAGCTTATGGAATGTGTAACCAGATCTAAATCTTACTGCTTTGGCCAAAGGATTAATGGAACATTTTATTATGATCTTGTATAATATACCAAAGCCAGCATATTTTACTTTATTAGTCTCAGATACTTTGTAATGGTGAGTGAGTATCTTTATCCTCACTTTGCCACGGGAGAGAGTTAAGCACAGAGAGATCAGGTAATTTGACTGTAGTTGATGGCAGAGCTGGGATGAGATCCTTGTTCATCTGCAGTGAGACAGCTGCCCTATGTTGCCTGAGATGTTGATCTAGTCGTACTGGGACAGTGTTCCAGCAATACCTCCAGGTCTAGAATGTCTTTTGTTTTAGCTAAGTCTAGATCTGTATGTTCCTCAGCCAGGCCTTCTTTTAAGCCTTTGGGACATGTATCCAAGTAAAACAGTACCTTCTTTTTGGGATGGTATTTTAATCTCAAAGTGAAATCAGTTTAGCATAAATTAAATAAATCATGGTTGGCCTGTGATTTCATTCATTAGCTTATTCTGTTTTGATGTAAGGTTTGTTTGCCTCTGTGTTGCCTGTTACCCAAGGGTCCCACTTGGCTTGTTTCTCTGAACTTGGGTACGTGATTAAGAGCTGACCTTGTTTGTCAGTCAATTCAGTGGGCTCCTTCTCTGGTGGTGGTAGAGTCATGAGATAACATAGTTGGAAGTTGAGAGGTGTGTATGTGCGTACGCATACATGCCGAACGGATTGTAGCTTCACGTCATTTTATATTGAACAAATTGGCTGTTATTTTTTGTGGATCGGGTAAATTATTGACTATCATTGAGGAAGGATAGAAACCTTTGGCATGTGTGTTGGAAGTTGTTTCATGGCACTTCTTTGCTAGTTACTCATTTGATTTGTGCACATCCTGATGTGCTGAGAAATCACTATTCTTAAAGAGAGACACACCTCTGTTTCACAGTTTAGAAAATGGCTTTTGTCTTTCTTACACAGTTTTTTTCTTTTCTGTTTTTACAAATATGTTCAAAAATATCTTTTTAAGGTCTGGAGCCATTCAGGATTGGGCCATACACCAACTTCGTTAATATTGGTGAACGCTGCAATGTTGCAGGATCACGGAAGTTTGCTAAACTCATCATGGCAGGCAACTATGAAGTATACATTTTAACAATAATTTTTATAGCTAACGCTCTGATTTTTCATTGCTCCATTGCACTGTGTTATTGTTTGTTTTGCTGGCACAAAGCACTATTCTACACAAGTTACAAGAGTAAGAAAACAAGGAGAATTTACTTTCTCACTGTCCTTTGTTTCTGTGCTTACCAGCTCCTAATAAATTTGTGAGAAGGGTTTTACAAGGGCGCTTTTTTTTTAAAAAAAGTGTTACAGGAAACATGACTTTCCATTTTGAATTAAGTTACACAGCTGATGATGGTTTAGAAAATGTCCTGGTCTGTGCTGTATCTAGGGGTGGATTTACAGAGGAGGGGGGAAGGAAAGGGGGTGTAATCCCTCTTTCCAACATGTAGGGTACATCTGACTTGGGATAGATTATGCCACTGTGCAGCCATCACTCTCTTCTCCAATTCTTGTCAGCATTATGGTTGCATCTAATCTTTATATGCTTTTATCACTGGCTCCAGTATGCTACATGAGAGTTGCTACAGAAAAAGTTTCTTAGAAGGTAATTGCTTTCTTGAAACAGCTGTAGGGCAAAAGTGAAAAGGCTGGAGTGCTCATTCTTTACTGGTGTAAATTGCTACTGTAACATTCAAACAAATCGTAAAGTGATGTTTCTTGAGAGCTGAGACTTTGCCCCAGAGTGTGCTCTGCTGTTCTAGGTGATGCAATCAAAATTAAAGCCTTAGTTTGTTTTTTAGGAAGTCTGATTTAAGCTCTTAGAAGTCACGAAGCCAGTTAGACCTATTAAATAAAGAGAGCTTTAAGTTCAAGTTGTTAGGGACTGTAAGCAACTAAAAAACCACCTTCTTTTTTCTCTCCTCAATCTGCAGAGTGACAAAAAAGAGAAAGCAAACAGACATGAGTGTTCAGATAATTATGTGAGCCGGAGGGAAAACTTTAGTATTTCCTTCTTAGCACTTGGTGATTATTCTGCAGCTGGAAAAAATGCCAAACAACCTCCAAAAATTAAGTACTCTGTGTTATAAAACAGCAGAGCTTGTGATGCAAGACCCTTATTTCATACCATCACAGAGACTGTTTTCCTGTCATCTTGTGCAGTCAGAAGTCCTTGTTACCATGCAAATCTTAAATCATTTGATTAAGCATATGACCAATGGTCTAAAGTCAATGGCACTACCAGCACATTAAGTCTCTGGTGTCATATTTTTCCGAACAAATTTGTTACCACTTCTAACTTCGGTATGTTGTTGTACATTATGGACCATTTCCTTATTCTCTTACGGAATGTCATATAAATTTTATAATTTTTGGCTGCATGCTTATTTTGGAGAAGTGAAATGTTATTCTGAGAATGACTAGGCTTTTTTCTACTGACTGTTGTTTTGGTTTTTGACTTTCTTCTTTAGGAAGCCCTGAGTGTAGCCAAATTGCAAGTTGAGATGGGGGCCCAGGTTCTTGACATCAATATGGATGATGGGATGCTGGATGGCCCTGCTGCAATGACCAGATTTTGTAACTTGATTTCTTCAGAACCTGATATTGCAAAGGTTGTAACTGAGTCACTCCAAAGCACAATAAAGAACGTTTTATTGAGTTGGAAATTGCTTTTCAGAAAATTTTGAAACTGATTTATTTAGTAACCAGTTTAGGTGCTTAATAAGCAGATGTAGGTGTCCCCCAAGAGGAAGAGGTACTGTAACAGGGAAGGCCTTTGGGGGAAACAGAGGTTTTAACATTCTCTATCTGATTTCAGCTAAATATATGCCAGTCCTTTCATTGGTTAGAAAAGCCGAATGCAGGTTCCTTTTGCAGCAGTTATGAACCATAATCTTTATACTGACGGTGCATAACAGTATTGCTTTCCACAAAATTGCTATGGATATAGAATGGCTTTAAAAGATACTTCTGCAAAGTACATTCTTTGAAAATGAGTATCTAATTCAGAAACACAAGACAATGCAGGGAGAAGTAGAGGTCTCTATATGATATGTGATGGAGTTGCCAAAGAAGCTCTTGAGTTAAATTTGCTCTGAGTTTTGCATTTAAAGCAAAGAGAATCTACAAATACCTCTGGAAACTTTTTATTCATAAATGCTGATTAATGTTGTGTGCATTTTTATGTATAAACGGGTGAACAGCATGTGGAACTCTAATTCATAAACTCATAACTTGTATGTATTCCCCTGGCTTACTTCTCTGTTATTTACAGGTGCCGTTATGCATTGACTCCTCCAACTTTTCAGTGATTGAAGCAGGTTTGAAATGTTGCCAAGGGAAATGCATTGTAAACAGCATCAGTCTGAAGGAAGGTGAGGAAGACTTTTTGGCGAAAGCAAGGAAAGTTAAGTTGTATGGAGCAGCTGTGGTTGTCATGGCTTTTGATGAAATGGGGCAGGTGAGTGTTGCTTTAAAGGAGAGGTATTTTTATTCTGGAGTGCAAGGCTTTCTTCTGCAAGACAAAGTTGTTTTGTTTCACTGACATAGGTGATTCATAGAGGTCTATATAGTCTTAGCAATAGTTTTGACCTTGATATGTAAGCATTTCTTATGGTGCTCACATGTTTGAGGGATCCGAGTACTGCTCTAAGTGTAGCTCTGCTAGCATAAGAGCGTGTCTCTTGCTGTTCAGCCATGCTGAACTCTTCCTTCCTTCACAGAAGATTTTTTTTGGTTCAGAAACTGAGTTTTGCATGAGAGTGGAATCTTTGTGAATTAATTTAGTTATGTCAAAAAACACATATTAAACTTTGCATAGGATGATGAAATGTTGGGGAGCAAAATTGTTTTTAATGAGTTGAGTCAAAACTCCAGGTACAGGTATGGTGATATTTTTAATACAAGATTCTTCTATATAATGCTTTGCTAATATTTGTGATGTTCAGATTCCCAGTCTTGAGTCACTGGAACCATAAACAATTTCTGGGGCGTTTATTTTTTGTGTTGTCTATACGTTTCATATCAGAATTCTTTTTCTCCACTAGGCAACAGAAACAGAAACCAAGATTACAGTCTGTTCCAGAGCTTATCACCTCCTTGTAGAAAAAGTGCACTTCAATCCAAATGATATAATACTCGACCCTAACATTTTGACCATAGGAACTGGAATGGAAGAACATAACCTGTATGCCATGAATTTTATCAATGCTACTAAAACCATAAAAGTGAGTTGTAAGCTTGTTTTAATTTGCAGTATTTTGCTGAGGTTTCTTAAAACCCCAACCACCACAAAACAGAAAAACACCCCCCACCCCCAAACAACAACACCACCACTGCAAAATGATACACATTTAAATTAGCAAGGGGGACTATTCCTCTGAAGTGCAGCCATTCCCCAATATTGCTGTATTTCCAGTAGAACTTCAAATAGTTCTATAAATATATTTCAATCCATTATCTCTACTGTAAATATACTATATTAATTAAATGAGGTAACCATCACATTCATGTTCTAGCTAAAAGGACCTCTTTGAAGGTACATGAAAACTGCCTTTTAAAATTAATAAAATTTCCGTTACTGTGGAAGGAATTTGTGCAGTAACATGGCTTTTTATTTAGCCAAAATGTGTGTAAGGAAGTACAGCAGTGAAGAGCATCACCTGAATGCTCAGCCAAGGCAGTGGCACTGTTGTGTTTCACAAGGCAACTTGATTGGTCCAGAGATGCTGTCAGTAGCAGTCTGGGGCTTGAACACCCCACAGGCTATTTTGTCACCTTGGGACTGCTGGAAGAGAGAGTGCACCCTTGAGGTTTGCTGCTCAGCTACAGCCTGCTCCTGGGACATGCAAGCAAGCAGGTTGGCTGCTCCTGTTCCTAGAGGAGTGGGGGGTGGAAGAGCCGTAAGTAGGTCTGCATGGGGAAAATCTGGAATGCTGCTGTGGGAGGACTGATAGGTTTAGAGTAGCACCTATGACTATGCAAACCACGATAGTTGCTTACACATAATTAGGCTGGATCTTTCCTTTTACTTGTATTTTTTTCTACAGAGATTTGAATTGCTTTTTATGAATTTGATTAACTAGAAGGAACTGGAACAGGGAAGAGATAAAGGGTGCATAGCCAATGCACCGCAGCTCAGGGGCCAGCTGTTTTATGGACTGAATGCTTTGCTTAGTTTTCCTTCATGGAAAGCACTTTTCTAAAAATCTATGTGCAATTCCTATAGGAAACACTGCCGGGAGCCAGGATAAGTGGAGGTCTTTCCAATCTCTCTTTCTCTTTTCGAGGAATGGATGCCATTCGAGAAGCAATGCATGGGGTGTTCCTTTACCATGCGATTAAGGTATGATGTGCTTTTGGCTTCCCTATGTTTGCGCTTGGCAGGTATGCAGTGCAATGTCTGACAGCCCTAGTTGGGGGATTCTGTATGGTTTTTTTCAGTATGGTATGGACATGGGAATTGTGAATGCTGGGAATCTGCCAGTGTATGATGATATCCACAAGGAATTGCTACAGCTGTGTGAGAATCTAATCTGGAACAAAGATCCTGATGCGACAGAGAAACTTTTACATTATGCTCAGGTAACTTCTAATTTTAAGCTTTGAATAGTAGTTAGCTTAGCACTTTGGCTTTATCATGTCCCTGTTGATGATTGGTAGAACAGCCTATAAACGGCACATGTCAATCTAACAGTGGGTGTTAGAAGTTACTAATGATACTACAAGTGGTTCAGTTATTAATATAGAATAAAATGTGAACTCTGTGATAGATTGAGCCTCTCTAATTTCATAGGTGCCTTGAAAGATCCTGCACCGGAGTTCTTCATATGCTTCAGGAGACTAAGCTGCACAGACGTTCTTTAAAAAAACAAACAAACAAACAAAAAAACCAAACCAACCCAAAACCAATAAGAAGCAAAAAATCCCAACCAAACTCCCTCCCAAACCAAAAAAACCCTCACAAACAAGCAAAAAACCAAACAAAAATCAGAAAAGGTCAACCCACAACCGAAGCAAATCTTGGTGCTGGAGCTTAATTGACAAGTGCACTGTGGGAGACAAAGAATAAACCTGTCTCTCTAGTGGTAATGGTTTGCTTGGAGTATATGCAAAAGATGAAGTAGTTGCTTGCGGTTCCTGGCTGTACCATAGACTTACAGTTCATGTAACTTATGTCAAGAGTGAAGATCAGCTATTCAGTGTTTTTGAGATGCTGTAATGATGGTGGTGATAAAAGACAAAGATTATACACCTGAAGGTTTCCAGATTATCAGCCATTAAATGACTGGTGAAATTCTGTTCTGAACAGAACACACAGCAAAAATCTCTCTGGGTTAGGTGGCTCTTAGATTTAAGTGTACAAGAAGGTTTGCATGCCCGTTTTGTAGCTCCTGGAGGTATTATTTCTGTGCACAGCTTCATTTGGTTTGTAGTTTGCCCTATGGTGGTGCGTGCTTTTTAGGAACGATGGCAACATGTTGAAAACCAGTACAGGAAAACTCTCCCTATCCCTTGTGCTTAGGCTATTTTAGATGGTGCTCTTCGTGTCTAAGCAATTCACCTGGGAGTGATCTTGTCTGTATAAGCAGAATTTTACCATTAGAGTATTCAGGGTTGCATAAAGAGGAAGAAAAAAAAGAAGGGGAATTAGAAAGGGATTGCTTTAGCAGTGTTTCTGCAGAAGGCAGAATGTGAATTTAAATGGAGCATTAAAAGTAGAAATGGAAGTGGATGACGACTCCTTCTAGGTCTAGAAGTTTGAGAAGCCATGGTTGGAATCTCTGCTCTTATTCATGGTGGTAGTTTTATTGTGGGAATAAAACAGTCCCCAACTGAAAAAGAGAGACTCTTGATTCAAAACATCTTTAAAATTTAACTTAAAATATTACAACTTTCAGGTTTTCACTGGAGGTAAGCATCCTGATTTGGGTTTCATCTTGGCTCTGGACAAATGTGAGAGTCCAAATAGATAGTCGCTTACAGCCAATGAGAAGGATTATTACATAAGGTTTTGGAGTTCGAGGCATATTTCAAAATATTTATTCAGACCTTCCTCTGATATAGTGGAATTGAATGTCTCTAAGTTCTTTTGTCTAAAGGGTTTTTTTAACCCAAAAATGTATTCATTAGTCAGTAAGTGCATATGGTTTTTTATTTCCAATTACGGCAGTTTATTCTGCACAAAAAAACATAAAATGTGCAGTCCCATTTCAAGTATCGCACCTCTAATAGAGCGCCAGTGAAGTTTCCTCCTAGTTCCTTCAGGTAATAGTAATGTACCTTGCCAGTTGTTTGAATGCTAGACCTGTGGGGAAAAATGAGGAACTTAATCCTTGCAGATTTGGGAGATCAGTCTTCATTTGAAGTTTGAGATTAAAAAACATTTTCCATAAAGTGTATAGCTGCTGACATTCTCAAACTGAAACTTTGTCCTATTTATGGCAATTGGAGCTGTGCTTCCAAAGGCAGGTTTTTTCATCCTCAGCATGCAGTATAATCATCCTGGGTTTAAAGATCTGCATGTAGTGTTTGCCGCTGTGGTCACTGCATGCCTACCTTACAGCTTCGTGGATTATTTTTAGGTTGGAATGGTTCCCTTGCTGAAGTGCCTGGCCAGAGGTTGAGGAGCACTTGGTACCTTTTCATTGAATCACAGAAGGACTGAGGTGGGAAGGGACCTCTGGAGATCATCTAGTATAACCCTCCTTCTCAGAGCAGGGTCAGCGAAAGCAGGTTGCTCAAGGCCATGTCCAGCTGGGTTTTTAATATAAATAAGGGCGGAGGCTCTACAACCTCTCTGGGCAACATTTTCCTCCTTTTTTCATTCCCTTTGTACAAACTAGACCTATGAGTAGAATAAGATTTGGCAACAAGAAGCTGTGAAGTTAGCTAACATTTGTATAAACATGAATGAAAACTTGTTCTGGTTTCTGTTCCCGTGAGCGAGATCTAGTTTCCATGGCTTTTCTCATGAGTGAGATCTTGTTTCCATGATTCTTCCCATGGCTCTATCTTTAAAAACTTGCTGACGAGCACTCAACAGTATAGGAGGTTCGTAAGGACTGAAAGATGTCAGATTATGTGGAATAACCGAGGGAGGAAAGGAAATGACTTGCCTGAAGTGTGGTGGTTGGAGTAATGGATAGCATGCTGTTGTGGTTTAACCCGGCAGGCAGCCAAACACCACACAGCTGCTCGCTCGCTCCCCTCCCCATCAGGGGGACGGAGGAGAGAATCAAAAAAAAAAAAAGTAAAATTCGTGGATTGAGATAAAGACAGTTTAATAGAACAGAAAAGGAAGGGACGATAATAATAATAATGGTAGAATATACAAAATGAGTGATGAACAATGCAATTGCTCACCACCCGCTGACTGATAACCAAGCAGTGATCACTACTTCCTGGACCATGCCTCCTATTTATATACTGAGCGTGATGGTATGGAATACCCTGTTTGGGTCAGCTGTCCTGGCTATGCTCCCTCCCAGCTTCTTCCGCACTTGGCAGAGCGTGGGAAACTGAAAAGTCCTTGACTCAGACTACTTAGCAACAACTAAAAACATCAGTGTGTTATCAACATTCTTCTCATACTAAATGCAAAACGCAGCACTAGGAAGAAATTTAACTCTATCCCAGCCAAAACCAGGACACATGCTCTTCCACCAGCCTTCCTGGGGTGGGTGTTTACGAGCTTTCTTGCATTGTGAAGCCCTTTTGGCCTTTGCATTCATAGCAAAGGGGAGTGTGAGGCAAAGAGAGTATGCGAGAGTGTAGGATGCCTGATTGAAAACACATCTGTGATATGGAATAACATAACCTATTCCAGCAGAAACTGAATTAGTGCCAAATTAATTAGAATTTTAAAATTAAGTGTAGTGTGTGGGCCAGGAATCAATTTAAATTATGTTCCCAGAAGTAAAACCCTTAGGATTAGTCATTTCGTCATTTTTAAGAGCGTGAAAATTATTAAACTGCTCCTTCTTTTTCTTTTTTTTTTTAAACTTTTGGTTTTTTACTTTTTCTTTGTTCATTTTGTTTACATCTTCATTGAGGTATATATTCTTTGGGATGTAGACTCTCTAAGGGTCTGTAGTACATCACAGGGGTTTGCAATATGATTTGCATGTTTATAAAAACCCTTTTGAATAATCTAAAACTATTTTATGGGTCAGTACTTGAAATTATCCTCACTTTTCTAAAAGTAAAGTCCGTAGTTGTACTTTTTATGCTTGCAAGCTCCTATGGATGTCTTTGCTCTTCAGAATCATGCACAAGGAGGAAGAAAAGTTGTACAGACCGATGAGTGGCGGAAAAGCTCTGTGGAGGAAAGGCTGGAACATGCTCTTATAAAGGTGAATCTGTGCAGAAAATTGTCCTATCCATCAGGTCTCAGAGACATGGTCTCAGCTCAGACTTTAAGGGACACCTTTGGCTTTAAAAATTCTTCAACAGCCATTCTTTTAAAAGCTATTAATTAATGATGAATAATATACTTATTAAAGCTAATTAAATATATTAATTAACAGAGAAAACTGTGGTGATTTGTCTTTAAACTTCACAAGTTGAAGTCTTTGACCCTTAATATTTTATTCTACTAGTATTGGTAGTAACAACATTTTGCTTTCTAATATATTGCTTTTACTTTCTAGGGGTTTTTTTGATCCTTTAACAGTACTGCACTGAGTGGTACTTGTGCTGAGGAATCAATCTTTTTATGTTTGTTTTTTCTTATAACATGGTTAAGAAAAACAAACCAATCTGTTAATACTGGGGACTCTTGCTTTGAATAACTTTTTATATGCCTAAGAACTACAGTGTTTTGTTTCCGAAGAAAACCTACTTTAAATACACATTTGAGGTATTCTTAAAGTTTAGCAGTATGTAAAGTGTCTGTACTTTCATTGTGATTTTTTGGGGGAAGAAGGCAACTAAATAAAAGCTGTATTTCTAGCAAGATAAAAGCTTCTCAATTTTTTTCCCAGGGCATTGAGAAGTATGTCACTGCAGATACAGAAGAAGCAAGATTAAATCAGCAAAAATATCCTAGACCTCTAAATGTAATTGAAGGGCCTTTGATGAATGGCATGAAAATTGTTGGCGATCTTTTTGGTGCTGGAAAGATGTTTCTGCCTCAGGTAATGAGAAAATGATTTCATATATTTTCCTATTTTGCAAAAACTAGTGTTGTAAACTGTAGCCAAAACATTCTATGCTGGCTGTTTTTTCAGATATAGCACATGAATTGTGAAAATTCAGGTGCTGCTAAGAAGCAGCCCTATTTTTTCTTTACTTTGGAACTTCACTTTCTTTATGTAGTTTTACATGTTTGTTTCCTTTCTTCCGGAGTGTTTTTGCTTTATTTGAAATGCAGTTTAAGTCTGGGCCTGTGAAAAAGAGCAAGAGGGGAAAAAGATCCAAATAAAAATTGCCGTGTTTAGCACCTTCCAGATTTGTGCCTGTTTGTAGCTTCCAATTCTCTTGTGAGTGGTCCGAGAGGCTGCACTGTGAAAGCATGTGTTATGTGTAGACCCTTAGTCCAGTAGGGCCAGCAGCCTGCTACCAGAGAACGCTCTGCAAAGCTGGAATCTGGGTTTGCAAATGAAGTTTTGTTTATTGTTTGAATGGGTATAAAAGAAAGCTATGAGAAATCTGAGGCTATTCCTATACCTGATCTTTATTGTTTATTTCCCCCCCCTCTGTTTATCTACGCAGGTGATAAAGTCTGCTCGAGTTATGAAGAAGGCAGTTGGCCACCTTATTCCCTATATGGAAAAAGAAAGAGAGGAAAGGAGAGCGGAACGAGGCAGCATAGAGGAAGAGGCAAGACACAGTCCTTTGTGCTGTAACTCTTTCATAGCATGCCATGACAAAAATTGAAGTTATTTTTTGCTAATGACATTTATTCAGCTTTCATGCTGGAGAGTTGATGCAGCCATATAGATACTGACAATCTTGGCATAATTTGAAGTAGATCTGAAATTCAAAAAGTGCAGATTTTGTGGAGCTCTGCTTGGTATGTGCTGAAGCTGGTGTCACAAGTTTCCTGAAGGATTCTGTAAGCCTTTGTAGGCCCTTTATACCAGTGTTACTTATTTCTTGTATTTTTGTAGGCATTTAATTCTAGTGTTATTTATTTATGGTACTTCTAAGTTTATGGCAAATGCTTCTACTACTTCTGCCCTCAGTGAACTATGGAACTGCCTTTTGCATGTTCAAAGCCTGTTACTATGTTTCTTTTCATTCAACTCTTCCCTTCCCCCTGGCCTTGACCATTCTCCCAGCTAAACAAACCAAATTCTTCCATCCTTTTTCTTCATAGATCGTAACTTCAAGACCTCTTGTTATGATAGAATATATGCTCATTGCATGTGTAGCCATGACCAAGCTGAAGGGGGCAAGTGTTTATGAAAACAGGGTCTGAATGCAGTTGTCTCTTCATATGTGTGTTTCTACCAGTTTCTGAAGACTACTTTTTATGTAATATATAAAATATATATAATTGAAAATATCCAGTGGTTTTGGGATCCTTGTGGGCCTTTCCTTTATAGCATTTCCTGTTTCACAGCCAACAGCTGGTGATGCCTGAGAATAGTTTTATCAATGCATATACTACCTGTGCATATCCTTGAAGTCATTTCTTCCAAATTTGGTTAATGGAATATGTGATAGGAGCGTTGGAAAATGAAGACATAGGATGTCCCTTGTTTCTCCATACTGACAAGATTCTATTCAGTAGAAAAGAGAGTTCAGATAAATTGGACAAAATCCCCTTTTAAATACTCATTTGCTGTTTCCTACTATATTTATAATGTGATGTGCTTACAGTTTTGGTTGTTAAATATTTTTCTTCTCGTCTTTGTCTGACTTTGTCTGACTATCAAATTTACGTTTCTTTAGTCCAGTGGAACCTTACCTTGTCTTCATGAGTTCTCAGAGACAATAGCTATTATCAGAATCTGGTATTTAACAGGAGAAGGGGGGGGGGGGGGGGGCGGGGAGAAAAAAAGGAAGAATAGCAGAATTTCTCTAAACTGTGATATTTGTATATTTCTTTTGTTTCCTTTCCGTGGATTTTTGAATGGTTCCTAATTCTTCCCTTGAAATCTTCTTACACTGTATCTTTCCATTTGCTGTGGATCTGTTGTGTGATTGTCCAGCATAAATGTAATGAATACAGCAAATAATTTAGAAAGAAAAATTACCTAATAATCAAACCTGACTAATCTTAATGGAAGAAGGAGAATGCCTAAGTCTCTCTTCCCATGCTCTTTCTGAATGTGAAGAAGGTGTCTTCTCTCCAGTATCTCAAGCAGATCTGTTCTCTGGCTGTCATGAGTCACCTTTCTATGTGTCATCTCTCTCCTGCTCATGCTGTTCTTTTTATTTTAATTCAGATGACAATGCCAGTATTTGGCACCTTCTGGTTTGTTCTGATGCTATTTGAAGTCAGTGAAAATCGTTACCCCACTGCTTCCATGAGCAGTGGATTAGGATCTACTGTAAACCCTCTGGAACTTTATTCTCTGGCTAAAAAGAAGTGAAGTGGAATTTGAGAGGCTCTTAAAAAATAGAGCAAGCACTCTGAAGAGATTGTGGGATATTGTGTGACTGAGGAGAGCAGGAGGGAAAAATTAGGGCTTCTGTCCTCCTGCTTCCTCTACCTTCTGCTAGGCAAGGGATGTAGTGCCTTCCTCTTAAAAAAAAAATAGTCATTGTGTAGAGAATTGCTGAGAGAGGAGAAAACAGCTGCGTCTATCTCCAAAGTTCAATGTTGACTTGAAGGAAAATGATTTGCAGACTCTGGTAGCTGATTCGTCTGATGTTACCCAGGCTACTGTAACCTCCAGGACAGTTTTAGTTACAGACTGCCAGGAAATGCAAAGTGTTGATAGTTACATTTGAGGATAAATAGCTGTGGCTGTAGATCTCTATCAAGATTTAAAAAAAGAAGCCCTTTGGATGCGTGCCCAGAACTTGAGGACCTCCTTGCTTGAGACAATTGAAATCACAGTGTGCCCTAAATAGGATTTATTTAAAATAGTGTGTGCTCTGGCCCATGTTGTTTGCTGCCCACCACAGATTTTTCCTTCTTCTCATGTGCAAATCCAATTTTTTTTTTTCCTTGGATATCAATCACTAGTTAAATCATGAGTAGTTATTGGGTATGATACATGTGGGCAGCACTTTTTGTTCTTCCCCCAGTCCTTGATTAATCTTTTACGTTCCAGCAGTATATTTTCAGCTGCAAATTTTTTTATTTATGTACTGAGGTGGCTCACTTACAGACCTCCATCTTGCCTTCTCTGTTCCCCGGTCTTCTGTAAAACAGGAGCACTGGGGAGATAATAGATTTTAGTAAACAGCAGCATTTAGGACCATGGGAAATGCTAGTATCACTCTTAGTAATATAGTAATAAAGTTTTTTTCCCCCAGAAAATAGCAACTACAGAAGGCAATGTGGGCTCACAAAGTAGAGAGCTACTCGATACTGTCCAGAAATACAGCATGCTTCATAGAAGGATCTAATCCTCCCGTTCTGCCATCTGCAAAGGAGACGAGATACCAGCTGGAAAAATATTTTGTGGTTTCACATAGAATATGCTTAGGTTTCCACTTTATTTAAATTCTGTGCAATTTAAGTAGTCTGATGCAGGATCAGATGCCAGTAACAACTCAAACATGGCACTGTGGTAGCCTGGAGCTGCTCCAAATGACAACGCTGATTATACAACTAAAAATGTATTGCAAAGGCCTGTGTCCTGGTGGAGAATTGCTATAAGAAGTTCTACTGGTGCCCTGCTGGTAGGACCCCTTTGTCAGGCCTGAATGCCAACTAGCCTAGGACCAGTTTGTGACAGTACAGCTTCCCTCCTTAAAGGAGATCCTTTTTCCAGCCTGTTTATTCAGTCTGGGTAGTCTGAAGTAGCCTGATCACTTCGCTGAAATGTCTCCCTTGGTATTCGTGTTGAATAAAAAATTAGTCTCTTCTGCTTTTGCTAATTCCTCTCATTCTTCTCAGCATTGCATTGAAAGATTGTTCTTGATGCACAAGCAGGCATGTAATTATGAGTGCTCATACCCTCTTGTTCTAAATATTTAATCTATTTAAATTCTTTATTGGTGAGGTTTATATTTGGAGCAGAGGTACCTTAGTTCAGTTATTGCACTGCACAAAATGCTATCCAGATCTGAATTTTTTTATCTGCTATTTTGTTTTTTTAAACACAGATTTTTGAATAACATGCATGCAATTTGCAGGAATAATTCTTTTGCAAGTTTTTATTACCTGGATCTTTTTAAATAGTTTTTAATATTGACTATATTACATTTACTACGCTTTGCAATTGCTTGTACTGCAATAGGAATATCGGTCATGGATTAGGATTGCGCTGTTGAAGGATCTGTGCAAACATAATGAGGCTTCTGAGTAATTAAACTCTTGTGTTATTTCTTCAACTTTCAGGATCCTTATCATGGTACAATAGTACTAGCAACTGTGAAAGGAGACGTACATGATATCGGCAAGAACATTGTGGCAGTCGTTCTGGGCTGCAACAACTTCAGGTAAAGAGACTAACATTAGGTAGCTGGGAACACAACTGTATAAGACTAGCTAATTAATATATTACGCTAGCTGCAGCTGTGGTATAAGAGGTGGGCATTTCTTGGGAACTGTCCTCTGTTTGCCAGGTTGTGGTTGGGAACACAGATCATACCAGCTATTACTAATGGGGAGGCAAGAGGGAGTATAGCCTCCTCCTTTAATACTTTTTTTCTCGAATAAATTGGCGTTTGAGGTGAATACAGTTTAACATCAACCGAAATGTAGATGAGAGCATCAATTTTTATATTTTTTTATATTAGTTAAATATAATAAGTATAATGTCTTAAACATGTAAGTATAATGTCTGAAGAAATCAGATACGACTATAGTAGGCAAGACTACGTGTGGGTTGTGTGTTGTGTTGGGGAAAAAGGAAGTCTTGTAAGATTCGAATGAACCTCTTAGTATGTTTTTCAAGCAGTTTGTTAACTATGAGGTTTTAAAAACTTGCTGGGGTATGTTTTTGTTCAATAAGAGATGAGATTCTCATCCTGTTTCTGAGCTTCAAAAGATAGAACTTCAAGAAAAGCCAGCTCTTTCAAGACCTGTGTACATCAAGCAGGATTGGCAACAGTGTCACGTTTCCATCAAGAGCTCTTTGTCAGGTGTCTGTCAAATGTTGCGCAAAGCTGAATCTGCTTTGCAACTCTGTCTTACCATTCATTCCTTTAGTTTTGTTTTTGACTTGGGGCTGTAATTTGCTCTAAAAAGAGCCAAAATGATCTCTTTATTTTAAAAAACAAAGGGTTGAAGCCAGTAGCAGTGCTGTTTATATGCAGTATATTCTGTTTCATTATCTCTTGAAATTCTGTCGATTGGTTTCAGGCTTTCTTGAGCTTCATTTGGACTTACTGAACTGAAACATAGTGTTTTCTGTCACCATGAGTATGAGTGAGGCTGAATGAAGGTAGCAGGCTGGGATGGCTTACTTGAAAAAAAAAAAAAAAAAACCCTTGGCAATGGCTAGGGTTAATAGGAATAAAATGCTAGCGAGGGAAATGCAGTGTCTCATTTCATAAAATGTATGCTTTAATAAGACAAAAAAACCCTTGATGTGAATTATCTTATGTTCCTGAGGTTAGATGTAATGTCCACAAAATCTTTTCCTATTGTCCAAATAACTTCAGAAATGCCACTGCTGTTGGCTGGCCCTGGTAGGCAGGTAAGCACCACACAGCCATTTACTCACTTCCACCCAGCCAACCTCAGTGGGTTGGGGAAAGAGGAAAGGAAGAATAAAAGCAAGAAAAATCGTGAGTGGAGATAAAAAATGTTTAATAAGTGAAGAAGTGGAAGAAGAGAGAAAAAAAAAAAAAACAAAAACCAAACAAAAAAACCCCAAATGATGCAAAGACAATCACTCACCACCTCCCACAGGTAGACTGACGCCTAGCCAGTTCCTGAGCAAAAGATAGCTAACCCTTGCTAAACCCCTTCCTCTCCCTTTTTATTGCTGAGCATGATATCATATGCCATGGAATATTTCTTTGGTTAGTTTGGGTCATCTGCCTGGTTGTGTCTACTCCCAACCTCTTGTGCACCCCCCGGTCTATTCCCTGGAGGGTTAGAGTAAGAAACAGAGAAGGCCTTGATGCTGGACAAACACTGTTCATCAATAGTTAAAACATTAGTGTGTTATCAGCATTGCTTTGGTCACAAATCTAAAACACAGCACCATATCAGCTGCTATGAAGAAAGTTAACTCCATCTCAGCCAGACTCAGTACAACCACAAAAAAATTATTTAAAAAAAAAAAAAAAGCCTCTTACGCTTGAATTTTCTTCTCTACTGTATCATCTGGAGCTCTGATGTATTGAAAATTTTGCCAGACCCAGAGGTATTTCCTATATTAAAACTCCCAACAGAGGTCTTAAGAGAAACAAACAAACAAACAAAAAAATCTCAATTTTAACTTCAATTTTAGGGCAGTCATTTACAGTAAGAGCAATGTATTTGCCCTTTAGCAGAAATTTGACCTGTTTTTAAAGAATCTTGTGTCATCTCACTTCTTTTCACAGAGTTATTGATTTAGGAGTCATGACTCCATGTGATAAGATATTGAGAGCTGCTGTTGAGAACAAAGCAGGTATACAGAGATTTCATTAGTACTCCTGAATTGTTTGATTTTAAACCCCACTCGCATTTTTTTATTGCTACTCATTGCATTCCTATGCTGTCTATGATTTGGTCAGACTATCTTCAGATAAATCAGAACTTTTGCATTAACAATAGTAATTATTTAGTATTTGGCACTTTTGTGAAACTTAGCCCAAGGAACTGAAAACCTGTATCAAAAGGACAACTCCAAGAGAGATGTTTCAGTATTTGTTTTACAGATGGATAAATGGAGACTTGGAAAGGTTAAATAATTTTGTGCTGGGTCTTAAATCAGTAAAAGAACTTGGCATTCAGCCTGCCAGATCAGTGAGTGTGAAATCGGGAATGAATTGTTCTAATAAATAATTAACTTTCTGAAACAAGTTACAGTTGCTTTGAAACAGTCTATTGCATCGTGGAAAAGATGAATTTTGTGGAACATAGGTGGTGAAGTTCGAAAGCGTTTCCTGTTTCTAAAAGCAGAGCTTATAATTGTTTTGTCTTGTTTCCCTCCTCAGTGCCAAACTTCTGAAGTTTGAAGCTTGCTAATCAGAATACTGTATATTTATTGCTGAAACTGGAGCAGTAGGTGTTCAGCAGCTGTGAAGACTATTCGAGAAATATCCTAAACTGGGGATTTGGAATCACTTTCATTCTTGGAAAGCTTTCACCTTCTAATTGGGTCAAACCTTGCTTCTAGACTAGCAACTACCTGCTTTTTATCTCACTGTTTTCTGTCTGACGCATGAAGCTATCTGATATATGAAAGGAACACTTTCTGTAATAATTTCTGTATCTTTCTAGAGTGGATTTGCTAAACTTTTTGTGTATGTGTGTTTGTAAATTTGCAATAGATATAATTGGCCTATCTGGTCTCATCACCCCTTCTTTGGATGAAATGATTTTTGTCGCCAAGGAAATGGAGAGACTGGCGATAAAGATTCCTTTGCTGATTGGAGGAGCAACTACTTCTAAGTAAGATATCTCAGTTGGGAAGATGGGGAATGTGTATGAAAATAGTGTTAACCAGGGAAAAAGAAAACTTATAGCCATTTCTCTCTCCCTTTCCCTCATTTTCCCCCAACACATGTGCTGGTATGTATATACCTAAGACTGAATGTTACTTCTTATATCAGAAGTCCTAGAATATAGAGGTAAAATGTGATTGGGACACAACAAATAATGGACATCTTAAACATTTAATTTTTGCAAGTGTTATGTATTTTGGAAATGTATATTGTATGTGGAAGTATGATATTTCTTTCTAAAAGTTCACACACATATGCATATGAATACAGTTCTGTTCTTCTAAGGGGTTAAATGATCTGTTTTGATTCACCAGAGCATTCTGAAAATGCAGGATTTTGAGACTAGAAATGGTCATGTTGACATCAGGGAGCTATTATCTTTAAGAAAATTAATGTATTTTCCTGGATCACTGTTCAGCACTGTGCTGATTGCATTGAGACCCCAGTCCTTTTCAAGAAGGCTGATAGGGGATAAATTCTAGCTGCTTGCCTTGAAATAGTTACCATTTTGCTTTTGATAGACTGAGCTTTTCTGTTGAGATCTTGTTCTCTCAGATCCATTCAAATGAAATAATGCAACTGCTATGATGTCCTGAAGACCAGTGTTGACAGCTCACTGACACCTAGTATTAACATTACCACAAATGTATTTTAGCCATGTGTAACGGCCTTGTGTCATGCTTTGCTAACTGGCTTATGTACAATATGCTTGAGTAGGTGACAGCTCAGAAGACTGCAGAAGTCATTTCTTGCATAACTAGAAGCTGTTAGCAGTGTTGCTTTCTTTATCAGAGCAGCACATATTCTAGCAGAACCATTAGCTCAATGTATTCTGTATTTTTGGCCTTGGCAAATTGTCCCGTAATTTTACAGACAGTGAAGAGTAGGATCACTGCCTGTTTTTATTGGTCCTGTAGTTACAATGCAAGGTTAAGTGTATCCTTTTTCTCCTTCTCCATGTGAGTCTCTTCCTATGGCTTTGATACTGAGAACAAACATGGAGGGTTTTTTCTTAAAACAAGAAAGGGAAAAACAAAAAAGGCTTTATTCTAAGTTGAGGTCTTAGGAGAGCCCTTTCTTCAGATCTCTTTTCAGTGTTTATACACAAGGCATTGTGGCCTAGTAATTGATGTCACATAACCAGCATCAAACAATTTTGTAGAATTTATTCACAGAGATGAACATAGCCAACAGCAAGGCTGGTTGCACTAGTTTTATCCTTGAAATTGTTGAAGAATATATGTATAATTTTGTATACATAAATAATAATTTTATTCATGTGAACTGTATATAAATATATACTTATGCATATGCCTAGACACATACAATTTCTATAAAATTTATGTCAAGTAAACATGGAAGACCGGAGTGGTAATATATATTTAATTTTACTTCCACAGTCTTAAGTTTAACCTCATGTGTGCATTCTGGAAGGTTGTGTACATGTCAGAGGTTGCTAATGAAGAACCATCTGCACTTTTTCTTTGTAATAAGTAGACATCGTTATCTGGAATAAGGAGAACATAAGTACTTGGAAGGGTGGTGAGTGAGGTCAGTTTGAAAGAGAGAGAGGCTGGATTTTAGCTACAGAATCTACATAATAGAGTTTCTTCATAACTTACAATAATGATGAAAGTTTGCATTCTTACTATACTGCTTTGGTAAATTCAGATGCTGACAAATAATGGTGGCAGTCTTGTTGTGGTAATGTCATGGTTTAACCCCAGCCAGCAGCTAAGCCCCACACTGCTTAGCTGCTCGCTTACTCCCCCACAGTGGGATGGGGGAGAGAATCAGAAGAGTAAAAGTGAGAAAACTCGTGGGTTGAGATAAAGACAATTTAATAGGAAAAGCAAAAGCCGTGCACACAAGCAAAGCAAAACAAGGAATTCATTCACTACTTCCCCTCGGCAGGCAGGTGTTCAGCCACCTCCAGGAAAGCAAGGCTGTGTCATGCTTATTGGTTCCTTGGGAAGACAAACACCATCACTCTGAATGTCCCCCTCCTTCCTTCTTCTTCCCCCAGCTTTACATGCTGAGCATGACGTCATATGGTGTGGAATATCCCTTTGGTCAGTTGGGATCAGCTGTCCCGGCTGTGTCCCCTCCCAGCTTCTTGTGCACCCCTAGCCTACTTGCTGGTGTCAGAAGCAGAAAAGGTCTTGGCTTTGTGTAAGCACTGCTCAGCGGTGACTAAAACATCCCTGTATTATCAACACTGTTTTCAGCACAAATCCAAAACACAGCCTTATACTAGCTATTATGGAAAAAAATAACTCTATCCCAGCCAAAACCAGCAAAATGTTTATTTTTAAAAAATATAAAAATTAATATGTACGAGTAGATACAGTGCCATTGTAGGACCGTGCCCTGGTTGTTTCCCTTGTTCCTATCAAAATAGAAGATACAATATCTTCTTCTCAAAAATGGAGCTGCCAAGATCAAAAGTGCATTGCTTAGAAGCAAATTAAGAAGATCCTGGACAGTTAGTTACACATCTGTGTTGCACAGTCATCAGTAACCTCCATGGCCAAGTGCTTTAAATATTTGACAGAACCTGAAGAAAAAGGAGATCTGATCTTTGCTGTGGAAGATCGCTTCCTGGGTTCTGATTTAAATTAATTTAAAAAATGGTGTTTGACCTTAGCATTCAAGAAAGCAAACTGAGCTTTGGCCTGCAAGGTCTTTGTTCCTGCACTTGCTTGCACAGTCTGCCAGGACTCTGAGCGACAGGGGTAGCCAGCTGCATTTCATGTGATAGCTTAGGCCTTAGTTTAGGATTCCAAAATTAAATTTAATCAACGAAGTACTATAAGTACAAAGTACTATAATGAAGTGATTCTTCATTATATGCTGAAGTATTTCCATGTGGACCGGAATATGAGTAAATGCTAAATAATCGGATGAATTGGGAGGTTTTTATGGGAATGACTTAACTGACCAAGCAGGTGCAAGTTTGTAATATGTATTGACCGCTGGCAGAATTCCTTCTTCAGGTGAGTAGAGAGCTTGTGCCTCTGGTTTTGAAGTAGAGCATCGTAGAAACGGAGTAATCATCATTGAAATATGTTAATGCTAATCCATAGACCCAGAAACTAGCATGTGGGAGGGAAAAATATAAGATGAGCAAAAAAGATTGAGAAAAAAATGTTAGGTTTTGGTAGGCTTAGTTTGGAACATTCTCACAGAAATTTTCTGAGACTTAAACTAATGAGTTGCTGATTTTCAGTCAGCTGGTAAGACAGTGAGGGAGTGTGAGTTGGCACATTATTTATGAAGCATTCCGATACTGTTTGAAGAAAAGTGTTTATGTACCTATTATTAAAATCTCTGTTTAATCATCCATGCATAGCAGATGGATGAATTGTTTTATTCTTTTGAAGTTCTGGTCTATGCATTAAGTCAGGATTTATTTCACTGGGGGCTTTGTCTGTTTTTTGTTTTGTTTTGTTTTGTTTGAGTTGTGAAATGCTCACTCTGTTTCTTTTTCATTTAAGAACACACACAGCTGTTAAAATTGCCCCACGATATAGCGCACCTGTAATTCATGTCCTGGATGCATCCAAGAGTGTTGTGGTTGTAAGTTCTAAATTATAGTTTCTCATCCATGCAAAAATATATGCCCTGTTTTTCTGTTGTGCCTCTCATCCTTTCCTTTAAGGCCTAACGTTATGGCAGAAAATTGAAGAGCCACAACAGAGACCGGTTTCTAAACTACTATTGCTTCAGTTATTTTTTGCTGCCACGTGGTTATCTCATCTGACTTGTGTCAATTATTGTTACTGAATACCTTTATTTAAATGCCCATTTCTCTAGTGAGGGTGACATGATTCATTCTGAGTCCTTGACTGTAGTTTTGAGATGTTTTATAGTGAAGAGCGATGGGGTTAGATGTGATCTGCTATTCTCTCTATTTTGGATATATTTCTGAAGTTAGTGATATGGCAACATTGGTACTATGAAACGTCTAGCTGAAATTTTCTGGGATGGATGCTCTCTTTGTCAGACAAATGGGTAGTCTTAGCTGGCACATACCTGCTGAAAAGAAGTAGGCCAAGCTGTGTGGTGTTTCTACAACTCTTCAGTCTCTAAAGTCTTGGAATATTCTTCTCTCGGGTCTTTCCAGAGCCAGACTTGGCTCTGCTAATATTACCTCTGTAGTAGGGCAGTACTCTCAGTGATAATCATATTCTTAAATATATTTTGAACCTAGCTTGCAAATTAGTTGTAAGGCTTAATTTAGTGTTGTCAAGTGTAACTGGAAACAAGAGTTGGAGAAAGACAGATAGCTTAGTCTGAAGTTCATACTCTGTCCTTACGATAGTATGTTACAGTATGTACCTAGCGGTTTCTCTTTACTTTTTTCAGTGCTCCCAGCTCTTAGACGAAAGTGTAAAGGATGATTTCTTTGAAGAAATATTAGAGGAATATGAAGAAATTAGACAAGAACACTATGAGTCTCTCAAGGTACAAATATAAGTGTTTTAGCTTCTTTTGTTTTTTGAAGTGGTTAGTACTTGCCTCATTACTAGTTGCCTCAGTTTCAGCTCCTTATGAAGACCTTCAAGTATATTTGTGCTGTTTAAAACGTGCGGTAGAATTGATGGAAAACTTCCAGAAGTGTTTATGAAATCAAATTTTGTAACCTATGAGGGAAAATTCTGCATGAGTCTTAACACATGCTTGGCAAATTCTTGATTGTCCTCCATGGGCAATCAGTGGTATTTAAGACATTTCCATGGAGCTGGCAGTCATGTCAACTTACCCAACCTACAGGAGACCAATGCTCTCCTGGAGCAGTAGCTGGAAACGGGGAGCTACACTGGGATAACTAAAATGGCATTGGTTGCTTTTCCTGGTACTAAGCCACACTCTATTGAGTATTTTACAACACCATGCTTTCCTGATGTGTTCATATTGTTCAGGTTAGCGATCTGAGTAGTCTCAAAGTACAGAGCTGAGGCTGCCATTTGAGGAAAGTGAAGAGAAGGAAGCAATGAAATGTGGAGATGGACTGTGCAAATTAACAGTAGGAAACAAGTAACATGACTCCTCAGAGGCTGTCTGTGTAAATAAACACAGAAGCAAGCTGAAAGTCACCTGGCTCTTACCTGGTCTCTTGATAAAGAAAGATAAAGCTTGAGGCCTCCTGCTGAGGACATTTGGTGTGACCAAACTTAAGACTGTCTTTGCACAGGGAACCAGTCCGCTAAGCTGAGATCAGTGAGTGCAGCACTCTCCTTTAAGCAGAGGTCAGCAGTGAATTCATGGGCCTTACTGAAGTTGCTATAAATTTCCTGTGCCTTTCAGAAGAGCCAGTAATTTGCCCAGAGGCATGCTCCAATGGTGGTGGTGTCACTGCAAATCTAAGCTTTTTGCAGGCAGTAGGAAAATATCTTGCTGTACCTGTATTTTCATGTAATTTGAAGTAATAAAGGAACTTCTGGTGTAGGTCAGAGGAACTAGAAATCCTGTAGGCCTGTTTCATTAGAAGTATACAGGAAAAAATAATGGTATGGTTGTGATGTAACCTTACTTTACACTTGTGAACTGGGAGTTGTTGGAACTGAAACTGTCTGTTGTCAGATTTGTGTTGTCAGATTTTTGAGTAAAACTCTACCACCAAGTCAACAGTTACAGTTTATCTGTCTGGAAGATGGCTGGCTTTGGGAAATTAACCTTTATGTCCATACAGGAAAGAAGATACTTGTCTCTACAGCAAGCTAGAAGAAAAGGTTTCCATAATGACTGGTTATCAGGCCATAAACCAGGTCAGTTTAAATGTTGTTGTTTGTTGTTGCTGTGCCTTTACTTTATTTTATTTTACTTTATGTATTTATTTTATATATTTTTTTTTAATTAGATTATGCTTCCTTAAACTTCAGGATATAGTAGTGTAACAACTTGAGTAAATTGGTGTCTGTCTGAGCAGAGATTTTTTTTTTTTGCATAAATTTGAGCATCTGGTTTCTGCTTTATATTTTTCACAGTATATTTAAAAAATAAATTAATAGTTAATAAAAAAAAGGGAAAAAAATCATAAAACAGTGAGTTACCCATAACACCATATAATCGAACATAAGTCTAATGCCTGCTTTGCAAAATAATGTCAGACTGGCTTATTATATTGCAAAGCTTACTATACCATATTTAGGGAACACACCTAATATAGTATTTGTATCAAATTCCTCCTTACACTTTTTCCTACCCTTCCCCCATCAGTTTCTGTACCAGTTTGTTTTGATTTTTTTTTTTAAAAGTATAAACAGCATTCCACAAGAAGTTGCATCCTGCAGTGACACTAACACTTCACTGCTTTCTGCCATTTCATTTACAAGATTCAACGAGATGCTAATTTTCAATAGCTCATCTTTAATAAAGGTTGCATTATAAAGTATTGAACACCAGAGACAAAACAAGTGCAAAGCTTGTGGCTACATCATAACATAGATACATCTTGCTTTTTCACTTGTGCACATGCATCTGAACAAGTGTGTGGTGGTTGCAAAAGTTCTTATAAATTACATACTAATTTACAGAACTATTCTACAGTACCATAGCAGGTAATATGTCTGTGTACAGAAAGCGGGATTTTTAAATATGGAAGGTATAGGCCCAAAAAATATGTTAGGTATTGATAAGTTGTGTAGGTTTTTTTTCTGTTTTGGCCAATATTTTGGCCAATGAAATAAGTTCGGAAGTCCAACAGCTAATAAATATTGATTTATATGAAAAGGCCTTAAATCTTCTATTTCAACTTTATATGCCTTTTATGCTTTTTTTTTTTTAAATCACATTGTAACTGTAGAGTATGATATGACAGTGAGAGTTCTAAGACAAATACTTTGGAAGAGGTCCTTTGCAGTGGCGGAGGCTGGTGAGCATCAATTATGCTACACATATAAGAGCAATATTAAATTATTTTCATCATGTCAGATTGTACTACTTATTCCTACAGTTAAACCAAAATTCATCGGCACAAAAGTCTTTGAAGATTATGACCTGAATAGGCTGGTAGAATACATTGACTGGAAGCCTTTCTTTGATGTCTGGCAACTTAGGGGAAAGTATCCCAACCGGGGTTTCCCTAAAGTCTTTAATGATAAAACTGTAGGTGAGTATTACTTCATGTAAATAATCCTAACAGAACTGCCATGCTGCATTAAGATTCTGAATGTTTTGAAATAGTGAAAATACGTGGAAACGTAGTGTCACTGAACTAATTTGTTTAAAGCAACACTTAGTGAACCAAGTGTTGGCATGTGAGGCTGAAAAATAAATGGGGAAAAATGCTCAATCACCTTATTTAGAATTCTCCTGCCAAAACACAGGGAGGTGGCAGCAGAGCACTTAGTATATCTGCGTCCCTGTTGTGGGTGAAGATGGCGAGAGGGCTCGGTCGCCTTTTGAAACTATTCGGTAGGCCTTGAAATACATAATGAAACTGCAAGGGTGACACTGAAATCAGTGTTCTGGATCTGCTGCACTGTGGTAATGTAGGTGCACACACATGTGCTCTGTTGCTCATTTTATTCTGCATCCTCTGCCTCTACTAGAATGGTGCTGGCTGATATATGTACAACTGTATAGACACTGTATAATTACACTGCTATCTCTCTGTTTGCTGTAGCTGACAGATTGTTGCAGTCATCAGAGAATTATGTGGAAAATGAACCAATCTTCAGCAATTCTTAAACCCATTTAGCCAGTTGTGAAAACATACCTTTTCTAAAGGGTTCTCTTTTTTTTGATAGGTGAAGAAGCAAAGAGAGTTTATAATGATGCTCAAAATCTACTGAAAACGTTGATTAATCAAAAGAAATTACAAGCCAGAGGTGTGGTTGGGTTCTGGCCAGCTCAAAGTGTTCAGGATGATATCCATTTATATGCTGTAGAAGAGGCAGTGGGATCTTCGGAACCAATAGCAAAATTTTATGGCTTGAGGCAACAGGTACAATGACAGAACATTTGTTAAATAAAGCGATTTTTTTTTTTTCCCCTGAATTGCAAGAATGTAACAGAAGTGCCCTATTAAAATCTGTGCAGAAAATGGTGGTTGTAATCTGTCTGCAGCTGTTGTCTTGCCATTTCTTTCAGTAATAACACGATCTTGTTAGTGATGACCTAGGTATTTGTATTGTACTACTTGTAGTTTTTGCATTGTAGTAGTTGTACAAAATGCTTTGTAGATTTGACATCTTCAGGTATGACGTGCATTTTCTGTCTTCATTTTAATATTTAAGATGTCCTAAAACACTGTGCTGTATAAATTCATCACATGGATCCTGTGTACTAAATTAGAACCTAATGAACCTTAGTTCTCTAATATCCCTGGATTCTGCCTTAGATGAGAAATTCTGCTTGAATGTGTTAAAGGTTAAAAACACTTACAATTAAAATACCTGGAAAATAAAGCTCAATGGAGATAAGTGTTTTTGATAGTTTTAATTTTTATGTAAAATTCCCCATATGAAGAGGCAGTTTAGAATTAGTTATGACTGCTAATTCTGATTGAGAGAACAATTATTCTAAGTATTCATGCTTGAATCATACTTACCTAGATTTGCATTTATTTTGATAGATTGAACATTTTCAAGATATTCTGCCTCTCCTTCTTCCCTACCTTCTGACTTGGCTTCTTCATAGTTCACATATTCAGAGTCATCAACATGGCAGAAACAAATTTAACAACTACCTAAATTTCTGGAGTCCTTTGCCAGTATTGCAGAACTGTACTAAGAAATACATGACTTTATCTGTTCCAGTTCCCTGGAACAGATTATCTGTTGCATGGAGATGGATCTAGTGTATCTTGGCAATCCATGGCAGATGTTTATATAAACTGTTCTCACAGGCATTCAGGCAGGGCTGTTCCAGGGCCTGACTACCTAGTTAAACATTTTGATATCCCATGTAAAGCAAGTTTACTACTGTTTCTTTTTCTGGTCTTTTCCCAGGGTTCTCCCAAGGAGAATATCTGATTTGATGTTCTTCTTGTAATGGCTTTTACTATTGGAATACTGTTATTTTCCTTAATCTTTTTATTTTGTATATTCCCTATTTATTCAGGCTTTTCTCAAAGCTTAAGGCCATGAAACATTGTGCTATTGTGGGTACTGTTCTTCTGGACTCTATGTATTTTAGCTACGTCTCTTTCAATCTGGTGTATGTAGTAATTCAGCAGAGGCTTTACCAGAGGCAAAGTAGAAGAGAATAATTGTCTCCCGTTTCTCATATAAAATGTTCCTTTTGGTACACAGAGTTCTCTCCATGACATTGACACTATTAAGGCTGTGACGTAAATCTAGAAGTTGGAGATGTGCTTAGTATTTTCCTTAACTGTAATCATTACAAAAGAACTTAAAATTAACGTAGATTTCACCTGTGTGGAAAAAGGATATTTCTTCAGTTTTATGGTACTTTCTGTAACCTAGTAGGTTATAGAAACTAGGAAATCAGTTGACCATTTTCCTTCGTTTCTCGTGGTGGTGGTGGTTTATTCATTTTTTAAACTGCAGTTGGGAGTGGGTGGAAAGCAATGTTAAAATATTGTCATATAATAAGAAAATGCGGAGAGGAATCTTCAGCTAAGTGATGGCCATGAAATAACTTTCATCTCTCTGTAAGTTGGGTAGATTTACAAGAGCTGTGCCACTTTTTAAATAGCAGTCGTGTTCCCACAATGAATACGCTGATACGATCCTCAACTGTAAGACTTCTTGTTAGGTGCTGTGGCCAGCATTCAGTCACCTCTTTCTATTGCCTTTTTTCCATTTTGGAAAAGGATCCAGTGAGCGGGATATTTCCTATTTGCGTCAACCCACTTGAACTTTTACTTGGGATTCAACTTTCCAGTAGTGATAGATGCATTTTATTTGCATTTGTGCGTGGCTAGTGTAAACCTACATCCTGGAGCACTGTTTTGTCTGGATTACTGAGCACATGGTTTGTAGCATAAGAAACTAGGAGTGTTTATAAACTCTCACAGCCATTCTAAAATGGGAGTTGCTGAAGAATTCTGCAGTTTGCATAACTGGGATGCAAACGATCAACCATCAGTTTTGCTAACAAATGTGGAATCTGTAAGTGCTAGAGATGGAAAATTCCTCCTCTTACCCAGTGGTTGGTACAAGAGTGTTCCTTATTTTGTAATAATTTGACTGCATAATAAGCTGTTAAATCTTACTAGCTGTAAACAGAAGCAAAACATATCTATATGTGTGTTCAGCACAGCATCTCTTTGACATTTTGTTCTTCAGTGATCCAAACACCCTCAGAGTAAGAGAGGTGTTTTTCTTCTAATTCAAGTACAAGAAAGCCATCATGGCTCAAAGACTAGTTAGGTGTTTGTCAGAAATGCCTTAAGCCCTTTAGTCTTTAGATTAATAGTGCACTAATACTTAATATGTTTTTTCAATGTTCTGATTTATTGCATTGTTCTTGTTACTTTAGGCTGAAAAGGACTCTGCCTGCACAGATCCATATTACTGCCTCTCTGACTTCATCGCACCACTGGATTCTGGCATTTGTGACTACTTAGGCCTGTTTGCTGTGGCCTGCTTTGGTGTAGATGAGTTATGCAATGAATTTAGGAAACAGGATGATGAATACAACATCATAATGGTAAAGGCTCTTGGCGATCGGTTGGCAGAGGTATGAGGTTTTATCATGTGTTTCCTTGCAAATTTTCTGACTGTGTACTAGATTTGCTTGACAGGTTGCTGTTTCAAGTTTAGCACAAACTTAGACTGTTGCCTATAATGTGTTGCTCTGCATTAAATCTGAAAGTGAATGGGTTCTACTGAAATTGTCTTCAGAGGAGAGTCCTCTTCTGAGCCGGAGGGGACTCTGCTGTCCATATCTTCCAGCTTGAAAAGCATCTCTGAGTTCTTTATGAGGGTTTTGACGATTGATAGAATTTAGTAGATTTTTAAAACAAGGCTGTTTAAAAAGAACTATCTTTAAATCTTGTTTCGTCTACATGAGAATGTGTTTGGACCCAGGTGTGACCCACCGATTATGTTCTTGAATTGCAGACATGCCTTCTGCTTTTAATGGTGACCATGCAGATGTATCCAGGGTACAAGTCTTTTGACTTGATGTGTCTTAGGCTTAGACAGACATGTCCTTAAAGCTCTAACTGAAGTGGTTTAGAAAATGCTCCCTCCTACCCCTCTATCCCCATCTGCCTGCCCCCATGCTTACACCTAAGTAACCATGTTGAAATTTAGAGCAACTTCGGTGCAATGCAAATGAGGTTAGCTCTAGTTGTGTATTTCAAGCTATAACAGAGTTTCAGAAATTACTATTAGATGCCATCTAATGATATTTACTGAAGTCGAAATTTCTCCTGAAGGCAACCATTGCTGGCAAAATAGTGTAAGCTGTAAGAGCAGTTAAGAAAAGCTGTTGCCCACTTTCGGCTAGAGGAAAGGTCCTCTCCTAAAAAGGGCAGCGGCATTTACTTACATCTGATACTAGCATGGATGCAAGAATGATGTGGCCTTCCATAGCTAGACCTGGACGAGATACCCAGATAGTCAAGACCGAATGACTTCAGTGCTATAATGGTGTATTGCTACCATAGGCTGATGAACTTCATCTCTTCCAGGTACTTGTCCACATCTTTGCCTCTTCAAGTATGTAGGATTTTAAAGCAGGAAAACAAAAAAAATACTGCCTCCCAATAACAGAAAAAACAAAAATACTTGAATTAACAAAATAAGTATTGTATTTTAATGCTATCAAATTTCTCACCTATGATAAGAGCTCCCTTAAAAGTTAAAATGGGAATGGGAAGAAAGTCTCTGTCATTGTTTGTCTTCATCAAATAATTTGTGCAGACTGATGCAATAGCTAAAAAAAAAAAAAAGAAAAAATCTTTGCATTCTATTCCAAGGCATTTGCTGAGGAGCTCCATGAAAGGGTTCGAAGGGAATTCTGGGCTTACTGTAGTACTGAGCAGCTAGATCTCTCTGACCTACGCAGAATTAAATATGAGGGAATTCGCCCTGCCCCTGGATATCCAAGCCAGCCTGACCATACAGAAAAACTCACCATGTGGAAACTTGCAAACATTAAGGAAACAACAGGTACCTCTATTTGCTTTACTAAGATTTTTAAACTGTTTTTATGCAAATGAAAGGTTGAAATGCCAACAAAACAGCGAATTGGGTGGTGCAGAGCTACATAAAAAAACCAAACTGAAGCGGTTCTGGGAGTTGCTGCCTTCCCCTTTTCATTGCCATTTTTATTTTGCCTGATTCAAAGAAGGATTTGCAAAATACTGCCAGTGCTTTTGGTGAAGGACTAATGTCCCTAATTAGCAGATTGCATGCAAACAGGGTTCTGCCACACAGAGAAAAATTCTAGCATCCTTATGGTTGCAAGAAGACATTCCAGATATAAACAGGAAAAAAGCCAATTCAGCAGTGTATTTCCTGGTCCACAGAAACCTTGACATGGTAACTCTTAAAGGAATGAATTTCACTTGTTTTCCTCTGTTATTTTATGTGTCAGACACTTCACTGCTACTTCCACAATTCCAAACATACCTTCCTGTGTTTCAAAATCTCTAGTTATCCATTTCATTTGCCCCCTCAAATTGTACATACTCTACAGTAATACTGTAATGAAAGTCTGCCATATATTTAAACCTATGTGTATTTCTTTAATAGTTAACAAGTGGAAAATGGTTTTGTTTTTATTTCATCTGAAAGCTCCTTGAGTTTGCTTGAAGCTGCCCAACAAAAAAAGGTTCTGAATTTATGCTTATTATTAATTTAGAAATAAGAAAACTCTCATTCTCTTTTCCAGGAATTGGTTTAACTGAATCACTAGCAATGATACCTGCTTCTGCAGTTTCTGGCCTCTACTTTTCCAGTCCCAAATCCAAATATTTTGCTGTTGGCAAGATATGTAAAGATCAGGTAACTTGCACTGTCCATTGTGGTAGTGTTACAGAATTCAAAACCACCTTGTGAGCAGATGTTCCAAAAATTTTTGTAAACAGTAAAACCTGGAGTTTCCAAATCTTCATCATGTTTTGTGGTCCCTTTGCAGGTTGAAGATTATGCACGGAGAAAAAGTTTGTCTGTGGCAGAGGTGGAGAAATGGCTGGGACCCATTTTGGGATATGATACTGAATAACTGTGACACTTGTGGATGAACATTTTCTTTTGATGGTCTATTTGCCAGAAGGAACAAGAAAATCCTTCCCACTGAAAACAGCTTTCTTCCATCCATCCCAATAGCTTGTCTGATTGTTTTTAATTTTTGATCAAGGAATTTAATAGTTCAGATCTGCCCTGTGCTCTTGGCTTGGGACCATGAATGCATTGCAGATCTCTCAGTCATAGCAATATACTTTTATTTGTTTTTATTTCTTGCACAAATACTCTAGCTGAGCAGCTACATGTAGGGTGAGATGTAGAAGCTGCAAAGCTCTCCTGTCTTCAGGAAGGCTTTGAAATCAGGGGCAAGAATTTCTATCCCATTGGCTGTGGATATAATGTTATACATGGAATAGAATTTGACTTCTGTTATTTTAATGTGTTGTGGCAAGTCCATGTACAATGTGATTTTTCTGTAAAGTCAGCAAAGGTTTTATACTGAGTGATCAAGGACAACTGAAGTACAACAGATTTCCTTTTTTAAAATCTGTCTGCTCTGTGTTTATGTCATGTGATTGGGAATATATGTTGGCCTCTGTGAATAATATCAGGATTTTAAATTACTTTGTGATTATGACTGTAGTTAGAACTATCAAAATAATACAATGTGCTGGAGCAATGCTGTATTATGACAGAATATGAAATGGGATGACTGAGCCCATGGAATTGTCCACCTCATGCTTCCTTTTCCTTTCAGCAAGCCACAGTCTGTTTCTGCTCTGTATAAAGGGTAATGGCACTTCCTACCTTACAGTTATGTTGTGAGGCGTAATTTGTATTTAAACAATCTTTTGTATGTGAAAAATATGAGAGAAGCAGAACTGTTACTATAGACAGACAGAAAGCTTGGAGCTGACTTCAGTTTTACAAACTCTTTAAGCTTCAGGGTACCTGGATTTTAAAAGCAAATAGTAGCAATACTATCATAAGTTGTAACAGTTAATACCGTAGGCTTATTCTTCAGATTTAACTCTGAATGAGCTAATTGTTCATAGCTTTTAATAATCTCTGAAAGTGCCTCAGGTATTATTTAAATGCTAATTTAGTAAAATATTATGACAGAAACCCCTCATTTTTCTGGTCTCTAATTGTAAAGAAAAGACCAATATTATAAAGAGAATGTTCTTTTAAATAGTTTATCTGTAATCTATTAATAGCTATATAATTTTTGTAATGTCTTCATCTGACTTTATGCTAAAAGAATCATCTTGTATCAACAGTTTAATAAAGGTTAAGCTGTCAGTGGTGTTATCCTATTAGAATCCTTTAAATGGCAACAATAAAATGTGTGCAATAGTCTGAACAGATAATGTCAAAATTAATATGCACGTTGTACCATGAATCTGAAATTATAAAGGCCACTAAGGGGTTTTTAAAGCAGTGGAGTGTGTTCTTAACTATGTTTTAGAGTGTCTCATCCTTTAATGACTTACAAAAATAATGCCTAAATGGATCCCCTCCCCCTGCCCCCCATCCATATCAAGGGACTTGAGATATGTCCTTGTTGATCAGCTGATTCTTGTTGCTGGAATGATTCCTCAGTAGAAAGCTCTTTTAGGTTGCCAAGAATACAGTTAAAAATTCTTAATATAAAGGAAAATTTGTTCCTGAAACATGTAGCCTGTAAAAATTCAAATCCTCTTGCTTTCCTTTTGGTACTTGCACTTTTGCAAATCAATTTAATGCTTGTAATATCTCCTCTCCACCACTCTTCCATATTCTTATATTTGGAAGCAGAGTGCCTTATTAGTCTGAAGTTTTGATCATGTACAGCTTAGTTTGTTTATTTATTTATTTTCCTGAAATCAGTAGCACATAGTTGAGTGCGTACGGCTTTAGCAGAATCAGACTGACAGAGCAGTAGCTGCAGTGCTGGTGGTGTTACCTTCTGTACAAGCAAAGGGTTTCAAATGGTGTGCAATTACTTTATCCCTTCACACATGGCATCATACACTGAGAAAAATCTTCATCTTTGCCTGCAAAACTTGTCGTTGTGAGAACCTGTTTGGAAGAATTACTCATTGTTATTATGCAAATGTTTTTACAAAGGACAATTTCTTACTTTAAATTGTCAGTTGACACTTTGAATAAGACAAATCTTCATTCTTCTCTCCAGAGCAAAGGTAAATTGTGAAGGAAAATGGTCTTACAGTTCTACCAGGTAAGACTACTTTACTTCCCTGAAAATATATTGAAAAGCCATGGTAAGACTATACCTCTTTGGAGTAATGAAATGGAGTGGATACTGCCCAGGAAAGACCAACAATTTTAGAATGCGTAAAAGATTTTTTTGTGGTGCTTTTCTACGTACTACTAACAAAGATACAAGATGTAGAGATGATGAAAAATTAAGAATGATTTGTTAACAATTCTGTTTTAATTCTTGTAATAATTTACTTTGGATACTGGTGGGGTTTTTTGTTGTTGGTTGTTTTTTTTTCCTGTAAGTCAGGCCAGCAGCCCTGAGATTAAGCTTTGAGGCACAGATCTTAATTTATGAGTGTCAGGAGGGAATGCTATCCCTAAATCTGCCCCTTCATTATGAGTTCTGTTTCAGTGCTGCTGTTACTCCTGGGAAGGTTGTAGTGCAGTTAATTTTGGGGTAAGGGTGCTAGCATAGGTCAGGCCATTCCTCAAAAAAAACCCCAAAACTCACATTTATTTTTTGTGCGAGTATTTGAGCATTTCTTTGAGAATCTTCTGCTTCCTTCTTCAACAACATGAACCTCAGTACACCCTTTCAGTTAATTTCTGCTTCTTAAAATACAAGTGATGTCCGGAAACGGGGGAATAGTGAGAGGCCTTTGAGGGCCTTTCTTTTTATAAAGGGGCTAGTTTACTAGTAACTGTGACAGGGTTTCATGAAATGCTCTTTGAAACCTTTGGCTGATTTACCTGAACATGCCATGAAAAAGTGGATTCAGTGTGTTAAAAGAGTTTGACGAGCAAGAAAAGAAATAACTTCATTAATTAGTTCAGGAGGGTGGTTCCATACAGAAACAGCAGCACGTGTTCTCAGTCACTGGAGAAATAATTCCTGTGCCCTCAATTATCATAGCCTTGTCATGGCAAAGCCTGTTCAGCCCCTCTACAAAGTCATTTTGTTTGATTGTCAGGCGTCTGTAGGTGCCATTTTTCGAATGATGATACACTGTGAACAGAATAGAAACGTGTTTATTCTGCTTTCACACATCATTTGTATACTGTCCAGCTAAAGGCAGGACCGAAAAACCAATGCAGTAAGTGTCGATGTTTGTTCTATTAATACCACCATGGCTGAATATCCTGAGATTTTTGACCATGCCACATGCCTGATATAAATAGCTGTGCAAAGTAGAACTCAGCTGAGATTACCAAGCTTGGCATTTTGGATTTGTGATTCAGCTTGAACCAGGATGGCAAAAGCGAGCTGGTAATTATCCTTGCTGGCCTGAAGCTGCCATGATGACTAAGAAATCATAGAATCATTAAGGTTGGAAGAGACCTTTAAGACCATCACGTCCAACCGTCAACCCAACACCACCATGCCCACTACACCATGTCCCTAAGGGCATCATCTACACGTCTTTTAAATACCTCCAGAGATGGTGACTCTACCACTTCCCTTGGCAGCCTGTTCCAAGGCCTGACCACTCTTTCAGTAAAGAAATTTCTCCTCATGTCCAGCCTAAACCTCCCCTGGCGCAACTTGAGGCCATTTCCTCTCATCCTATCGCTAGTTACTTGGCAGAAGAGACCAACACCCACCTCGCTACAGCCTCCTGTCAGGTAGTTGTAGAGCGCGATGAGGTCTCCCCTCAGCCTCCTCTTCTCCAGGCTAAACAACCCCAGTTCCCTCAGCCGCTCCTCATAAGACTTGTGCTCCAGGCCCTTCACCAGCTTCGTTGCCCTCCTCTGGACACGCTCCAGCACCTCCATGTCCTTCTTGTAGTGAGGGGCCCAAAATGAAAGTCCCTGTTTTCTGCCTCGCGGCCATTGCACCGGTGTGGCCTGTGCCTAAAGCTCCTGATCAGGCTAACGGGGAGAGTTGTTGCACCAGGGTGGTCCCTGCCATTCCTTCCTACAGAAAGAGCATGAAATAAGTGGAGGGAGTGTGGAAAGTCAGGCTTACCCCATCTTAGTTCTTAGCTCATGGTCTTTTCTACCCCATCTCCCTGTGGAATCAGCCACCTCTTCCTCCTTTTCCCTCCAGCAGTCCCCCTTAGCTGCATGTCAGGGTCCTCTCTAGGTTCTGCCAAAATGGAACTGTAGAAGGTTTTAAATAAGTCTCTCCAAGCCCGAACCAGCTAGTTGTTCCAGGAAGAGGAATTTTTGCCTGGCCAGTGTTGGACAACATTAATAACAAATGGTACTAATAGCTCTGCCTATAGGAGCCTTATATGATGTATGTCAGTCATTCATAACAGCTAAGGAGAAGGCCACGAGATGTGTTAAACAATTCCCTATGCCTTAACTGCATCTTTAGTTATGTGGTTGTTTTCATCTAGAAAGCAAAACCAAAATGTGTATTAATTGCATCCTTTGTCAGTATAGTGTTTTAAGCCCACAATTAATAATTAATAAGCTAATAATAATAAAACTATATAAAACTAATATAACTTTCAACTGAAGTATTTTAATGGTATGAATTGTTAAGATGAAGTAGAGAATTTATCGTGCCTTGCTGTCATCACAAATGCTTTTAAAATTCTTTAGGTAGTTGATGACTTAATTATTTTATGATGAAAAATTTATCTTGAGTACAAATGCAGGTTACAAAACACTGATCATTTGATTTAAAAGGCTTTAGCACTGCTGTCTAGAAATAGCTGATAAAATGCCTTAGTTAAGGAGACTGGAAAGTTTGCTGCACTACTTGGAGAAATTTCTATGCATGTAGGATTGCCTACATGTAACAAAAGAAGCTAAAGTGGCGTGGGATTCACAGCGGGTAACTTAATTTCAGAAGAACAGGCAGTTCCGTAGGGAGGAGCTGGAAGATTAAGTAAGAGTTATGGCAAACATATGTCTCTTAAAAAAACAGGTATTCTCAATATTAGTTTTGCAGTAAATGAAAATAAAGTCTGTAGCCTCTACCTTATGTATACCATCAGAGTATAAGAAATGCAATTTGAGAAGAATTTTTAAGGAGCTTTCATTAATCTAATGCATGCTTGGGATTGATGAGTTATATTCGCATGTTTATGAGTGAGAGAAGGAGGAGGAAATAATAATTAGGTTGTGAACTTGTTCTAGGGTTAAGTAACACGCTGTTGAAAAAAGGGGGAAAAAACCCACCTCTTGGGAGTTGTTGGAATCATTACTTAGATGAAAGTTTTTGACAGAATTTTCAGCTGACACTGGCGTTCCCTGACTCTGGCAGAATATACATGAAAATAAAACATCCTGCTTTTTCCAGGACTTTCAAAGGGGTTAAAACTCTGCAGCAGCTCTAGAGCTGCACATAGACATTAGTGCAATTTTGACCTGAGAATTACTTCAGTCTAGTAGATAAAATAGCGCTGGGTGTGTAGATGTAATGGATTTTTTTTTTCCCCTTACTCAAGGTGTTTAAAAGATCAATTTTTTCTGTATGGGGAGTGCAACTTCCATTGGATGTGCATTGGATGTACTCTTTCATATACTTGGTCTGTACTCTTTTCCCCTTTTCCTGCTCCACAATACAGGTGTGGAGATGTAACTCGGAGTTCTCTGTTGTTTGTTTGTTTTTTTAACTAAAAAAATACATATTCTTTTGTTTTTTGTGGAATTTCAGCAAGGTTCTTGCCAAATGTCCTCTTCCCAGGAAGTGGACAACATTATTCCTTTTTATCTGGCCATCAGTTGGAAATCTAGGTTGAGGTTCAGAAGTGGAGTGCAAATACGAGGTCTAAAAAGGCGTCAGTTCTCTGTGGTTGGCGGAGTCCTCCCGCACGCCTGTCCCTGTGACGAGCCTGGGAGAACAAACACGCACCTCTCCCCCTAGACTAGGGCAGCAGCAGCGCAGGAAGTAAGGGAGAGAAGAAGCTGCCCTGTACGGCCAAAGGACTACCTTAGCAAACTGTTCTTTAGAGACGCATTGGAACAACGCGCGCTCTAGCTACTGTTGTTGATCAGGATGCATTTTCAACTGCTGTCTCAATCTTGTCTGTCCTCAGCTGCTTTTATTTCAGGGAATCGCTACTCATGAGATCTCCTGCTTTGCTGAATACTGTACAAGGTCGTCTTCGCTTAATCAGGCATTTGTAATGAATGACTTTGCAGTAAGTATTTTTGGCTTTCGTAAACCTTTCTGTAACCAAGTAGATGGCTTTCTTCAGAATACTGTTATCGAGCAAATAAATCCATTGTTTCTCTAAGGCCCATAAGATCAGATTTTATTATCAACACCTGATCTAACAAGTTTACTCATGTGGTCAAGGGTTTGCAGACCAATCCTGTTAGTCAAGAAGTTTGCTACTTACAAAAACATGACCATGTTAATACACTCTATTTAGGAAATAAATGTAAGCACTTAATTTTTTTACTTTTACTTTCTTCCAAATACTGTTCTTCGCAGTAGCAGGGCAGCTCCAGGGCAGCTAAAGAAATAAAAGTTTTGATTCAATTCTTATAATACCATCTATACGCGTATGGTGAGAAGCACTAAAGCAAGAGATTCAAAACTTAGTATGATGTAAAAGTGTACAAGGTACTTAATTAATATTATCCTGACTCTTCAGATAAACAGGAGGTGAAGATGCTGTAAGACAGGAGTCAGCAGTCAGCTAAGGCTAAGTGGAGATTTTAGACTTTGAGATGTTGGTTCAGCAGCATTTCATGTCATTTTAGGCATTACACTGCGTCCTTTGCCCCTCCTGTTGTGTCAGTTTCTCCCACAACTGAATCCTGCTGCTGCATCCAAATTCCTGGTTATTCCACAAGAAGTGTTTGACATGGATTTTGTTGAAGATTTTGATGTGCATTTCCAGGATTATTTTTCCAAAAGTGTTTAAAGCACCACACTGTAGATGAACATTCCAAGTTCTTGAACTGTAAAATACTTGTTCTTCCTCAAAAAGTCTCCAGGTACTGATGCATTTTTTTACTACTCAGTGAACTGAATCAAATAGCCTGCATTTCCTCACAGCTCCAAGTATGTTGGAGGAGGGAGTGAAGAGTGAAAGGAGTTTTTACTCTTTTATTTGCAGATCTTGACTAGCATATCTGTCTGCTGTCATATTCATTGCTCGGGCAATGTGAGCTAGAACACCTCTTAGCAGGTGTTCTAGTGTCTGATCCAGCTGCTGTTAAAGTCTATGGAAAATTACTACTTACCTGAAACGCAACTTTGATCAGTCCTAAGCAATAATCTGGAAAGAAAATTCGGTGTTAAAAGTCCTGTCAAAACCACTTGAGGACTAACAGGATGTGCTGCTAAACCTCCTTCAGTGGCACAGCTTCATTGAAATAGATGGCTGGGACTATGAAAGTCATTTTTACTCTCATTCTGAAACACTTACCTGACAGAAAGTGCTACCCTATCAGGCCAGGAACAGATGAACTTTCCAGCTGTGGGTCCGGTGTGATCAATTGTAACCATCCGTTTCGGGGACGTTTGAGGGAGATGGCCGGACAGAACCGGCAGCATGGGTATTGATTCTGTTTTGCACTCTGAATGATGGAAGGTGTAAGGGTGCCGTGGCTCGGCAGACGAAGATTGGCAAATGCTCTGAAAATACTTTCATGATTTCAAGCCTCTCGTGATTTTAAAACAAATACTGTTTAATGAGATTTTGAGCTTTATAGTCCTTGAAGGTTATGTGAATATACATTGTGCTAACTTTCTGTATACTCTTGGAGTTTCATTTGGCCGTTTTTAAAGAAGAGCTGCCTTTTACTTAAATTTCCTCCTTAAATATATGTTTCTTCTTATGTAATTCTACAAATGTCAGCAAAATCGCAGCACTGTCACATCTTTCATGCTGTTTGTGCACACAAAGTGCTGAGCAATGGCAAGGCAGCTGCTGCAATATGGCTATTGTTAATCAGTCCGAATAAATTTGAGAATTGTGTTATGGTTTCTCTCCAGAAATTTGTAGCTCAAACGAGGTCTGTAATGATGTGAAATTCTTGAGGTTACGTAAAACATCTTATCATGGGATCTCTTGATCTGTCAGTAAAATATGCCTTGATTATAAGTAAACTGATAGTTTTTTCACTTTCTCATGCTACTTTTAATGGCTATATACTTACTTCTTTGGAACTGGCAGGTTCGTTCATCATTTTTTGCTGCTGCTGCTTCCATTCTTGCCACTGGAATTTTTACTTAGCTTCCAGAATCTTCCATTCATGCTTATTTGCCAAGTAGCTTGGAAGTCAGACTTACTATTTTGATATTTTCTGTTGGAAATGCCACCAGTTGTGAAGAGGCCATGCTTTGCACTCAGCTTTATTGTTGGTGGGAATCTTTCTAAGCCATCTGCCCACGGTATGTCTTGGCCTTTATTGGCAGCTGCTTTTCTTCATGAAGCGTGAAGGTAAAGGATGGTAAAATGAATTCCTGTCTCGGGGCTACAGGTTGGTTTCACAGTTCAAATTTGTAGATTTGGGAATCTACAAATAATAAGAAACAACAATGCATTCCTACCCCTGCCCCAGCAATTGTAAGGCAGCCATGGCACTCAACGCTTCATCTCGTAGCCTTTGGAGTGGTGGTATGAGAAGCAGCAGCGCCCATGGAGCTTTTGGTGGCGCAGCTGGAAAAGTGACGTCTTGCACAGAGCTGGTATCCTCCCTCCCCTGGCTGAGGAGTTGAAGGCGCTGGAAAATGACTTGGTAGTCAGTGTGTGAAGGATGTAAATGTTTATCTCTGTTCGGCTGGGTTACAGGGGTCTCTTTTTCCAAAAGGAGTCTTAATATTCCGAAGCTTGTAACAGTGCATTCGCTGATTGCTAAAAATGCATGGACTGTTTTTCTGCCCCTTTCCCAGCTAAGAATTACTTTATTTGTTACAAAGCTAATAACGATTACAAGATTGGAGGAAATCGAACATGAGACTGCTGCTAAATTTAAATGTAGCTCTTCACATTAATAAGCCTGAAAAGCCAGAACAGTTCGCTTAAGAAGAAACACGTGGTTTTGTTTTTGTCTCTGACATAAGTTTTCCATAGGCTGGTTTGTGGGTGCAGCAGCATGGCTGTTTCCTCTGAAGCAGAAACTGAAGCACTTCGTATGTCTATGTCACAACCATCACAAGTTTTTTAATATTTGTGATAGGGGATTTTTTTCCTTGCTGTAAAGGGTACGCCTATTGCATTGATGGCTGTTGGGCAAAAGCTGTTATTTAATGTTTGATATTTCTACGTAAATATTACAATTACAGCTGTTAAGGGAATTCTGCCTACTCATTGTGTTCGGCCTCACTCCCTCCTCTTGATGGCAGGCAGCAGGGCTTTGCTGGAGGTTTGCTTGGAGGTCGGTATGAGCTGAGGAGAGAGGATTTTCACTACCCCCTTCTCCACCTTTGGTATAAGCAAAACGGAAAGGCACATGGCTTGCAGTAGCCCCAGGCAGCGTTGACGATAACTCCTGCAGTTTGGGAAGAAGCGTGCTGCTTTCAGGATTCCTTCTCAGCTGTGACTGAAGGATAGTAGGTACCTGCCCACAGATTGCTGTGCAAGGGCTGAAATTCCCACATTATCAAAAGTGAGATTTGTCCAAAACTGGTGTTGAACTTTTAGGCACTTCATTCAAGTATGCTCATTTTGGTCATCTGCTAGTTCTCCCCAGTACAGCTGACTGGTCCTCCAGTCATAATCGGCTTTGTCAGTCCCTGGAAACAGCCACGTACGTAGGGAAATGTTTCAGATTAAGAACAGTAATCTGCCACTGGATTCATGACTGGCAGATACATTTCTGTCTTTCAAAGGCTGAATTCTCATAGCCACAGTAGCCACTTTCTGGGTCCAGTTCTGGCACAACATGGCGGAGAGTTCTGGTATTTTCTTTTTTTTGGAAGACTGCAGTCATTAGGGCCTCTGCTTCTACATATTTAAATGGTTGCAAGTCTTGGATTTTAAAACAAACAAACAAACAAACAAAACCCCCCCAAAAAACTAACAGCAAACAACCATAACTTTAAATGCTAATTTCCAGGCTAGTCTGCGATAGTTAGTATTTCCATGAGTCCAGTTAGTATTTCCATGAACTGTTACATGCTTTACCTGCAGCTATGTAACGCACATGAAACTTAACAGTTGTCTTTGCATGGGAATATTTTAAAGAAATTATTCCTAGTCTGCTACTGGTAACCATGAGCCAGTATTTATATATATAAAGCACTTATCACCATATTGATAAACATTCTTTGGAACCACTCCGATGGCAGCGGTAAGAACAGGAGTCAGCCTGTTAGTACCTCAGCACTTCTGTTTCCAACCAATACAAAAAAAAAAAACAAAAACAAAAAGAGCCACAAGACTTTGCTGCCAGCCCACCTGGCTGGTGTTTAGTGCTGCTACTCCATCAGGGTTGGAGGGAGACCGATTGTGAACGGCAACAGTTTGCACCGTGACTTCTCCCAGCTGTGGTGCAGAACAGTGCAGGTGTTGCAGAAGGGCAGTGGGACATGAAGGCTCAGACCTGTTACCAGTCATGGTAACGGTGTTTAAAGCACACCCACACCCCGCTGCAGAACTTGGCTGTTTCAATAGTGTAATGTTAGGTGCAGGTCAAGAGGCAGGTAAACGCCTGTGGTGCCTGCTGAGCAAGGGCCACGTTGCTAGCTGCAGCATGCATGGTGCCCACGTGGCCATGCTGCAGAGCCAGCTGAAGCCCAGGCTGTCGTGACTGCATTGGTGAGTGTTTGCCATGCAACACTGCTGCAACGGGAAATGGGCTGAATGTTGATTGCAGGTTTGCCTGGTGGTATAACCCCAGCCGGCAACTAAGCCCCACACAGCCGCTCACTCACTTCCCCACAGTGGAATGGGGGAGAGAATCAGAAAAGTGAGAAAACTCGTGGGCTGAGATAAAGACAATTTAATAGGGAAAGCAAAAGCCGCCCGCACAAGCAAAGCAAACCAAGGAATCCATTCACTCCTTCCCACCGGCAGGCAGGTGTTCAGCCATCCCCAGGAAAGCAGGGCTCCCTCACGCCTAACGGTTACTTGGGAAGACAAACGCCATCACTCCGAATGTCCCCCCCTCCTTCTTCTTCCCCCAGCTTTACATGCTGAGCATGACGTCATATGGTGTGGAATATCCCTTTGGTCAGTTGGGGTCAGCTGTCCCAGCTGTGTCCCCTCCCAGCTTCTTGTGCACCCTCAGCCTCCTCACTGGTGGGGTGGGGTGAGGAGCAGAAAAGACTGTGTAAGCACTGCTCAGCAGTGACTAAAATATCTCTGTGTTATCAACACTGTTTCCAGCACAAACCCAAAAGGCAGCCCCATACTAGCTGCTATGAAGAAAATTAACTCTACCCCAGCCTAAACCAGCACAAGGTTCCATAGAGTTTCTGGTCCACTCAGCTTCAGCATGGCTGTATGCCCAAGCACGGGGAGGAGAGCCAAGTTTGTGCATGGAGTACGATGTAGACCTACCCTGTCTGATGGCTAGGGATCAGGGAAATCCAGTTCCCATATGACCCCTCTTTTGATTTACTGTGAAGCTACCATGCAAAATTGTCAGCACAAAAAGCAGATTGCTTTCTTCTAATAGCTTGTGTGAATTTTAGTCTTGATTCTTGGGATTCCTGACCAGCTGCTGCCACAGAGTAGCTGCAGCAATCATGAAAGTTTTGCCTGCAGAAGCAACCAGTGTAGCACAGTGTGGAGAGACACCGCTACTTAAAGGGCTGGGGAATCGGCAGCTGGATAGCCGTGCAACAGAGCACTTTAGATATGTCTAACCAGCCTGCAATTTGTGTTCCAATTTGAGCCCCAAAAAGGGCCTCTTAAAACCAATGAATATGACTCATTAATGAAATACTCCTAGATAATGTAGCCACTGTAATCTTTTGATCCTTTAATCAAAACTCAAACATTGGCTGAACTCCAATTTGTAATACAAACCTGATCCATCTTAGAATGCAGTTGGCCTGGCTTTAAAATATATTCTGTTGGTAGAGAGTAACCACCCTGCCTTTTCACAGTAAAATGAAATATTGTTTAATACAGGTACCCAGTTACTCTGCAGAAGCCAGATATACTGTCCTATAGGTTGTTTGTTTTATTAGCCAGAGAAATTCCTACTGATCCCAAAATTTGAAGTCTGCTACATACTTTGTTTTAATTCTAGAATGCATGAACAGTGAATGTTAGATTACTAGACACAAAGCATAGCTGAGCGTGTTATATTTCCAAAGGCACGATAATTTTAAGAAGTAACTTCTTGATGGAAAAAATGCTGTATAAGCATAAAATATTTCCTGCTTTCAGAAAGATAACTGGACAGCATTTATGGGAGCAGATGAGGTAAGCATAGATTGGATTTTGTTCCATAAATATGTATTTAGCAGGTGTGCTATTCTACAAGCACAGCCTTATGCTCCATAAAGGAGGACTAGAGGAGCACAGTGTAGTTAATCACCAATGCTTGTGTGGATCAGCATGAATATTCTCTAAAAAGAGGGAGAATTCTATATTCAGCTCGAGAGTTTACAGCTTTTATATGCTATGCCTTTAGAGTATAGCTAAGCACAGTTTGTAAGTCTTCACATGCTTTGTGGGGGATTGTATTCCTTGTTGCTTGTGAAATAGAGAATACCAGCCTCTCTGCAACAGAAATGTTAATTAGGACAATTAGAGATATCATTCATATGGGAAGGACAACATAACTTTGTCCACACTTTAATTATCAAGGTCCTTACTGAGGAATTGTTTATCATCCATCAACCGAAAAGATTTGGTTGCCACTGACAGCAACTCTATTTTGTTTCCTTCGTCATCCTTCATGTTGCAATAAGTACTGCAAATTTATAGGATGCACTACATATTGTCAGGTACATGTTTGAGAAACTGCTTAGCATCAGCATCAGAGGGTAAGCAGACAAATAAATGTATGTACCATGCATGTGGAAGTTGGATAAACAGTTTGAATCTTTTTCTAGCTGACTAGAAATAAAGGTTTTGAGATATACATAGACTGTGAAAAGAGGCATCTTTGTAACATGCCGCCACAGATATCCTCTGAACGGTGTTATCTGCACCCCTTTACCTTCAGATTATTTTAGTAGTTGTTTCAGAAAAATGCAATTTGAGTGCCTTTGTTTCCAAACCTTTTCTTTTTGAGATTGCATATTTTAATTTCCATGTGTGTCATTGTCATAATAGTTTAGTAGGTTCTTTGCATACAGTTTAAAATTGCTTATATTTTCTGTGTTTCTTAAAATTGGGCATATACATGTCTACTGCAACATCATGGCTTGTCGTGGAATTATGTGAAAGATTGTCCTGCAGCTTTATTGTTCAGTAACGAAGACAAACTCCTAGGATTTTCAAGATGAATTGATTTACTTCTAATACCTAAAGTGTTACTGAGTTGGCTCAGATCTATATACTTTTCTGGCTACTTCTAATCCAAATTTTCTGATTTTCACCGCATTGAGGTAATCCTATTGAAAGCCTTGGAATGTTGTTGCTAAGGACTATCCACTGGAAGCACAACTCTTGAGGCTTCTCTGCACTGTTGCCTCCAGAATTTTGCCTTTCTTTATTGTTTCCTACTTGAAACGAGATGCGTTTAGTACCGAATTAAAGATGACATTGGGGAGTGAGATGCTCTTGTATGAGGTGGTGCGAGGCTTGCCAAATGCCTATTTAGACTGCAGTAATGCACAGCAGGTTGTGCGAAGTGGAAGCCTGCCAGTGGCCAACTGGTGGTGTTCGTGCCTGGATGCTGGTGCTGTCGGTGCCTGGCCCTGTCCCCAGCCTCCGCGCTCCTCCCGCCTGGCACCAGTGCTCGTGGCTGCGGGGAGGTGCCTCAGCGAACTAATGTGGCTGCAGAACTAACCCTCTCCCCACCCTGCCTGCGAAGCCAAAGCAGCTGAAAAGTAACCTCGTCTTGTTTTACTGTCCAGCTGCTTACTGTGAATTAAGAATGTCCAAGAGACATGCAGAGAGAAAGGTGGGCAAGGTGTGAGGACTACTTTTATTTGGTAGGAGTGAGTGTCAGCTTAAATACATGGTAGGAGTGAGTGTCAGCTTAAATACATGTTGAAGCATAGCTCAGTAGTTTGCTAAATGGCAGTCCTGACTCCACAGTAGTTAAGGTTATGAATGTGGGAGATGGTAGTGCAAAAGCAGCAGTCATCTCTTAAGCTGGAGGGTGTAATGCTACTGAAGGACACCTAACTTACCCTGCAAATGTTCGTATTCCTGGTTTGCTGGTGATGTTTAAACTATTCAGAAGTGCTTGCTTGAAAGGTGTGGTAATGAGATCTGGCTGTAAAGTCCGCAGTTCAGCCATACACTTTTCTTTGACTAAAAGGGTAATTGACTTAAAGTGATTCTTATCGCTTGTTTATTCAGTATTGAATCACTGACATCTAAGGAGTATGTTTCAAGTTATGGCATTGCAGTGAATTAAAAAGCAGAGTAAAAATACCTGTGGCAGATACAAAGTATAACAGGAAGAAGTACTGTGTAAACGAATATTTTAGGCTCTTAAAGCTTTGTTGCATTCTGCTTATTCCAAGCACTGAAAATTAAAGGCTTCAGAATTGCTGAACTATTTGAAGGAGTAAATGCAGAAAGAAAAGTCTTGACAGTTTTGCAAAATCCTTTCTTGTGGGAAGAAAGGCTTCTTCATAAGCTCTAAAGTGAAGTCCTGCCCAAATGTGGTCATGGAAGAGTGCACGAGTATAGTGATTTTCACAAGAGCAGAAATGTTAACAGCAGCCATATTTCAATGAGGACAGCTACATCCTTCCCGTATTCAGCACGCTACTCCGTAGCCCTTGTCTTAAATAGCTGCATCATGTTTTTGTGAGCAATCAAACACCTGCCACCCTGCTCAGCTGCGGAGGGGCTCTGCTTTACACAACAGTGTAATAAAATTGCTCTGTACAGTACAGAGGAGCTATGCCAAGACCTGTGCTGCATTCCTGGTGCAACTGTGGCTGCACTCGGGGGTTTGTCTCCCAGGCTGTGTCAAGGAGGAACCCACCTCCTCCTGCCCATCTTGCAGAAACAGGCCTGCAGGAGCCTGTAGATCAAATGAGAAATGAAAAACATACCTTTTTTTTTTTTTTTTATAGTCAGAGTAACTACCTGATGAACAAATCACCAAGTGCGAAAATAGTAAGGATTTTCTAACATATAACTAATTTACTGAAAGATATCAATCTTTTCATCTGCAATTACAGTGCCAGAGTCACGTAGTGAAATCTCTGTTGTGCTATAGAGAAGTCAGATAATATGGTCAAAATCTGAAACTCCTAACTGGGATGGTACATTGCAGTGCCTCTGTCAACACCTTGCCTAATTTTAGGCAAGAACTTGTTCCCTTTTTTGCTTATTTTATCTTATCTTTGGCCAGCCTAAAGGATTACTACCAAAATATATCTCTGCTCACTTACCACAAACGAACCAAAAGCTCCCTACTGTGGAGACAAATCCCATGAGTTTAAGCTGCAGAATAACTTGCTAGAAACAATGAGAATGAGCCCCAAACAGTGTACTTTGGAGCACAGTACAAAGCCAGTCATTTCACACAGCTTCCCCCCACCCTCTCCCCCAGCACAAATGGTAAAAAAAAGAAAAAAAGTTGAAATAACTAAACCTCGTGCAAGTCCAGGTCACTGACATTTGAATTTGTTCACGCCTAAATGTTACTCTATTAGCGTCCTATCAGCATATGCCAGAAGGAGTCCATCAATGTTACCCACTGTGTAGGAAGGAAGGAAATTCTTAGAGGGAAGGGACAGAAGTTAAAAGGATGGGGAGGGCCAGCTCTAGTTTGAATTTGCACCTGGACAGTGGAAGAAATGCGGGGTGTTGCAAGGGGCCTCCTTCCCCAAGCCAGCATTTGCTGCCCTTCCTGATAATGTTGAGGGCTAGAAGGATGGTTCTCAGCGGGTTTGTGTCCTTACTCTCTGGGTCCTGCAAGGAGCAAGGCTTCCTCCTCCTCCTCCTCCTCGCACAGAGGGCCGCATAGGGGATACTGAGGAGGTGAAGCTGAAGGCAGGCTCAGGGGAAGGGGGGGTGACAGAGGGGCTGTACCCAGACTGACTGCCATGCCCTGCACCCCATCACCCTACTCTCCTCCTAGCCTGGTGGGGCTGGCTGGAGCATGGGGTACCTCTTTTTCAGTGGTTTCCTTGCCACAGAAACGCAGCAAAGGAGGTCTGTGGGGCTGAAGTAGGAATAGAGACAGAGCTTAGAGTGAAGCTCTACAATTGCTCCCAGGTCTACTGCTTAAAATACAGCCCCGCACAACGGATCCCTGGAGCCTCCTACACCCCTTGTAAAACATCAGTCCTCGGCCCTGAATCCTGCTATCCCCTTCCCTGTATTTTCACGTTCCTCATACCCGTCAGGTCTGAGCTTTTCTTTCTCCCCCCAGCCTAAAGCTTCCCCTGGCACGTCGTCATGTGCTGCTGGCAGAGCTGAGAGCTTGGGCAGCTCTTCTGGGAGAAGGGCGGTTGCACAGCAATGTTACCCCAGACATAGTCCATTCTTCTGGAGCTGTGTGCACTAGCATAAAGGGGTAAGTGCAGGCACCTTCCTTTGATGCTCCCCGACCCTACTGCAGCACCTGGACATTGTATTAGCGTGAGAGAGAGCACAATTATTTTTGGCCTCCCAGCTGGCCGTGTAAGGCAACAGCTATAGGGCACTTTCTGGCAGATGCATGCTGTTCACACAGGTTTCAACTGAATGCAAAACACTGCCACTGCACGAAACAAGCCCGCCTGGGAGAGTGCACTCTGCTATTTGCTTCAAATGGCAAGAAGGCTGCCTTGGTTGTGGGTGTAAGTGCGTGCTATTCTACGCACAAGAGTAGTCACGTTGCCTAAGTTCGGGCACCTAATTTAGGAACACAACTGTGCTAGGTTCCCTGTATGGGCTGCGGAAAGAAAAATCCTTCCTCAGAGAGAGATTCAGGGCAGCAGCTGAACTGCTTTTCCATTCAGCATAATAAAAATGACACACTAAAAGCGCTAGGCAAATAATTGTTATAAAAGGTCTACACAACATTAACTGGTCTGGTAAATGTCTACATTTGCTCTCTTATACACACAGCTGTAAGGTCTGTGTTCCTTTACAGCTTCTTCAGTGTGTTTTGAATCTTCTAGCAGACAGTGGCATATGGAATGGAAAATTAAAACTTTTGATTTAGTGTTGCTGCTTTGCCACTTTTGGCCACAGTAGAATACTTACGAATGTGAGATGACAACAAATATTTAGTCGTACAAGTAACTGAGACGGTTATATCTGGGAGCAGAGAGAAGAGATAATTCATCATTCTAATGGTTTCTATGTGCTGGAAGAGACTCTGTGGTTTTGTAACAGAGAAGTAAACAGAGAAGCACTCCCAGTCCCCCAAGCTGCAAAGACCAGATAAAAACTGAGCTGCTGCAAAACAAGTTTACATGAGCATTGCCAGCATGATGGACACACTAGGAGTTAGCAAAATAGCAAGTGCAGTAAGAACAGACAAACCTGTATGCATGAAAAATCTTGGTAATACACACGTCCCTTTTCCTAAACTTTGTGTGGGGCCAGTTTTTCAAAATTTTCTTTTTTTGGAAGTTTTAGCAAATGTTCTAAGTTTTGAAAATCTGTGCAGTATCTATATTAGCCTGGGACTTGTCCAAAAATGTCAAAAGGCACTGCAGTCGTGATGGTCAACTTTGGGAAAAAAGCAGAGCAAGGCTTTCACAGTTTTTAAGCTCAGAAGAGACTATTAAAATCATCATCTACTCTAATCTCTTCTACAGGCTGTAGAACCTTACTAGTTAATTCTGCATAATACCTTTACCTCCTATTTAAATTACATCGTCTTTCTTAGAAAGCCACGTAGGCTGTAGGATTAAAAATCTCTGTCTTTAGTTGATGCTTGATTTTGTTTCAGAAATACAGAGCCCTGTAGATAATATGATTCCTCTTATGTGCTTGCAGACAACAACACAGCTGAAAAGCTCCGGCTAAACTTTTCCCCTCCCTGAACCTTGCAATTCAGTTCTGCAATTTATTCTTTGTGAGTTGTGCTCTGATAGTAAGGCAAGACCAGAGAAAAACACTTGGGGCATTTCTTGCTAGCTTTCTCAGTCATCACAATCTGTTCAGGGTCACTCTGAGACCTCTGAATAATATTTATAAAGATACAAGAGGAGAAAAAGCAGTTATAAGGAGATTTCACTTAATTAAGTTTACTGGGAGGGAAAACTTAATATGCTTAAGTTAACGTTTGAGATTTTTCTTTAAGAATTTAGATTTGCAGGGGCTTCCCACTATGCAATTATTCATCAGTAGTTGGAAAGGCAAAGAGACGGTATAAAATCCAAGCAAATCTAAAGTTCTGTCTCGATGAGTGCCTTGCCGTAATTGTGTTGTCTTTAGCAAATTTTGAAGGCTAGGCATCTTTAGTGTTCAAGCCTGTTTCTATAGTACTGTAAATTTAAACTGGCTAACAGTAAACAAAACACAGAGCCCTCACTTTGGCCAGTTATTCATGAAAAAATAATCTTGTAAAAATCAATATTTTGTTTCTACCTGTACAGTCAGAACAGAATAAAGTTGTAATATTCTGTTTGCAGCTTTATCATCTTAAAAATATATTATTCATCTTATATTTACTTATCTATAGTACAGTAGGTCTTCTGGCTTCCTATGATGTTTCTCATTTTAGTGTTTGGTCGTTTTTTTTTTTTAATGCAGTAAATGAGAGGCTAAAAGTGCTGAATATTCTGCCTGGGAACCCTGGCATCCCTCTTCTCATATACCCCTTTGGAAAGCTTGTGGAGTACGATTTTGCAATTGATCAAACTTCACTTTCTGTGGTATTCAAGTGGTTTAGGAAAATTACTTTGATGGCTAACTAGAGGGGATTTAATATCAAAGCTGGATGTATAGCCAGCCACCTTCTCAATTTTAGAGAAACATGGTTGTTGATTCAGTGACAAATTACTATGTCTAATCAAAATGCTATCTAGTATGATTTTGAAACCAGTCACCAAAAATACCTGTTCAACTAGAAGCAATTCTTACTATAAGCAAAGTATAATAATGGATTTTTCAGCATGTAGTAACGTATATGTGTACAGCTGACCATTCAGAAACAAAATTAAAGATGGTAAAAGCTAAAAATGAATAGGCTTTGCAGGTAGAATTGAAACTGGGATAATGAATAAGTATTTATATTCAGTGGGAGAACAGAACAGGCAATCTGAAACAGTAATTGGTATAAAAATACTAAAGATATGTAAGCAAAAACTTCATGCAGGTATATGAAATTTCATAGTGACATCCCTAGAAGGTACATTTTTGAAAGTGGGAAGGTACACTTTGAAAGTCCTATTGCCTAGATAGAATCACTGAGGTATTATGGGGCTAATAAAAAGTCCAAGAAGGAAAGAAACAGGACAGTCAAACATCTTAATCACAACAGTCATTTAAATAGGCTCGGACTTTAATTCCCTTTAGGCTGTTAATTGCATATCCACCTGATATCCAGTTCTGAAATTAGGCCTTTGTGTTCTTGATAAATTGGTTATTTAAATACTGAATAATATTACTGAAGGAACTAGGGCTGCTTTGCATCTAAAGGTTTCTTTTAACTGGATTAAATTTTCTTCCATTGAAGTGGAAGAAAAGAGTACATCTCCAATAGATGACAATTTTCTCTTTGTCAATATTCATCCTTTCTCAGGCTAGAAACAAAAGACCAAAAAATATTGTCATTCACCTGATTCTGGGGAGCTCTTAGAAAGAAAGGATCTTTTTATCTCCTGCAGCTTGTTCTCAGGGTGCTGCTCTGCCCCAGGTGGCTGCAGAGCTCCTTCCGAGCCCTGCGCTGGTGGGGCAGGCACAGCCAGTGCTGTGAGGGGCGACGCAGAATTAAGGTTGGTTTTTCACATGGCTTAAATTTTACCACAAATTCAAGTGTTTGTGTAGGCATCACTGTATCACAGGATGTAGCTATCTGCATTCCAGCATCTTCATAAAGATTGCCAGAAGTCTAAATAGCATGAGTGTATTTATTCTGATTCTTTTAAATGTCCTTTCCATTGTTATAGGGTCGATGTGAAATAATGTATTTTCTTTTAATGAAAGTTACCAAATTGCACATGAACGTGAGAAAAAGAAGAACGCTACTTGAGACAAACACAGAAGCAGTCATGGACAAGGACATAATTTAGTGTATCCGTTTCCAAGTCTGGATTTCTTAAAAACGTTTAAGTAACCTGTCATCTGTCATCTTCTCTACAGTGGATTCTGTTCTCTGATAATTACCCAGGGACAGTATTTGTGTACTTGAAGATGTTTACTGAATTTCTTTCCTCTTGGAAGTTTTAGTTTGAAAACATAGATACAGCATGAGAGATTAATAGTTTCAGTATCTATATTGTTTAGAAAAATAGGGTCAAGTTACACTTGTTCATATCGCTGTCCGTCCTTAGCTTAACACTGTTTCAAGATAGTGTTGAAATTTTTGGACTAAAAATATCCACTAGAGCTGACAACTAAATGGAATCAAACCTGTAAGATTTTTTTATGTAACACTGAAAGAGAAAGAAAAGCCAACAGACCCAGACCAAGAAGGAAACTTTCCATCATTTAGCATAGCAGATTTTTAGATTTCAGCTCCTGAGTTTTATGTTTACTGCCACCCCTAAATACATGCATGAGTGTCTGGAGAATATTACCAGTCAGGAGGCACACAAATATACAAGCCTTCTGCTCACCTAAAGGAGACTTTATAGCTCTTTACCTAGCCAGAGCTCTCTCTGAGGGAGGGCCAGAGCACAGCTCAGAGCTACATTTCAACTGTAGTTTCTGGATCTGTGACTGGGCTATGTAAGCTCAAACGTCTTAAAATTCATATTAAAGAAAAGCGGGATATTCATGGGGGTAGGAAAGGAACAGAACGTATTTGTTGAGCAGAAGCCAGCGTGTACAGTGTAGTGGTCTTTATTTTGAGACAAAAAAGTAGTAACCATCTGTACAATGAAATTCATTCTGCAAGGAAAATGCACATTCAGATCTAAGCTTCTGTGATTTCCTTGTCCATTGATATTATCTAATCTTCTTTTATACACGTTTATTTCTCCTACCATTTTGGTGTCTCTCTAGCCCTGCTGTTCCTCACTGTTTTGGTATGTGGTGTAGGACTGAATGGTCAAACAAGACACAGTATCGTGCTTTCCCATTGTCAAATACCTTTTGCTTCAAGGACTACTTAAGCATCAATCTCTACCATTGATTCTTATGATGCAAACTCTAAGAGCAAGTTTGTTGGGGCAAAGAGCTTCCTCCTGGCTCGGCTGTTATGCATTACCTAATTTCATCGCCTATATAAAATGTTTTTTCACAACTGAAAATCTTACCTAACTCATACAAATGCTTCATTCTCTGCAGTGATTTTCCATAAGAGATTAGTGTTATTTTCAAATGCTTTGATGTTCTGGGCTCACATCTGATCCTCTTAAATGAATTTTCCAGGAGGCAGGGGCTGATATAAAAGGAACAATTTCTCACTCCAAGTGCATGGCACACTCACTCCCTTAAATCAATGCTTGTATTTAAAAAATGTCAAGCCCATCCAGCGCAATTGCATGTGCTATTCGTCCTACAGAGAGAGGAGGAGAGTTAATTCTCTCAAATGAACTGAATACGACAAATATTAGTCAGAAGCTTATTGCTTATCTCAGAGATGCTTGGATACTACAGTGCTGAGGGGAAATACTACGTAAAATAAGAGAGGTTACTCAGAACTTGCAAGGCAGCACTGGAGTATCTGAATTAACTCCTCCAGAGGACAGCGTTTTCCTAGATCAGGCCTTGGTGCATTAGATTCTATAGCACACAAAGCTAAGGCATTTACTCCTGTGCCTACTGTTATTAAATATGACCACATGACAATATTGATACGTTGCTTTCAATTGGCACTCGTGTAAGAACGAAAGCACAAGGCACAACCATGAAGTGATTTCTTACAATGTTTTCTTATATGTGGTTTCTTACAGTGATTTTCTTGTTACAAGACAGTTTTTCGTCTCTGGCAAATCAAGGAATGGGAGAACATGATGGCTGACACCAAGAGGATTTACTGTTTATATTCCAGCCCATGGATATACTCTAGAAACTGTAAGTTGAACAGCAAATCATAACTCACGATGAAAACCCACGGAACACAAACCTCTTTTTTTCTGTGGTTTTCTGAAAAGTTTTTGTTTGTCTTTCTGCAAAACAGTATAATAGAAAGTGTGGTATTTTTTCTGCGCTCTAAGGAAAATCAAAGATAGAATAAACAGCAAATGGGGGTCAGGTGACAGTTCATTGGCCAAGATGAGCAGTTTGCTCCAGAGGAAATAATAATCATAGTGGAAGGTGTTGCTATCTTATTATAGGAAGTACATATGTCACTGGGGCATCTCAGGAGACATTTATTATATCAGAATTATGCCATAATGTTATAACAGGGATGTGCCTGATCTATCGCTCCCCACTGGAAATGCATGTGGTGCTGTACAAACCTAGGGATTGGTACTTTCCTGGTATACATTCCTGGATGTTGCGCTGATGTCTCTTTTCTATAGTGAGGAAAACATTTCCCTCTCACTTCCCTACTTTAATTCTGTAATTTCCTTCCTTTAAAGCATTGTTAGATAAATGAGAGATGTGTGGCTGGCCAAGGTTGAATTGCTACCCATGGTAATATTGAGAAACATCAGATGTTTGGACAATGGGTTTTCTACGACTGTTTAGGATCAAACTGAAAAAAATCCAGAGTTTGGATTAGAAAGTAAACCTTCACCTCCTCTCACCTTCCCAGGGCCTGACTGGCAAGGAGATGGGGGTTTTTATTTTTTTACTGTTCTTGAAAGTCTGAGATGCATCTCACTTTCTTCAGTCCTGTGAGCACTTTCATTAATAAACTCCCTGCTTTTTAAGGGAGTAATGCATTGCTGATATCCTCTTGGGTCTCTTAGTCTTCCCCCCTGTCACAGTGCAATGTCTGAAATTCTCATCTTGTACTGAAACTCTTGTTATAATGGGCTTAAATACGTTTATGCTACAGCGTTCTCATGGATTCTCCTGTAGTAACTGTTCCCCTATCTTCAGTGACAATGGCTCTGTTACAGTCCTGTGTATCTATATACTTCCAACTTACACTCAATGTGTAATTAAATTACCTGTAATGTAATTTTGCAGTCTGAGCACTATATGTTTGGGATGGTATGCAAAAACAAATCCCGGGCATACAGGGTATCCAGGGCCAGTATCACTTCCCTTGTCACTGTACATTTCTCTGTGAAAAGGACCTCTGTGAAAGCGCTGTTAGGAACTTCTTGCTGCCACGCTGCACGCCCCAGGAGACGCAGACCTGGCAGAGGCGGTGCTGCTGGCCGGCGTGGTTCCCAAGCGGCTCAAGGCAGGCCCCATTGCTTCACTTCCCCACAGAGCACATCGCTTCACCCATAGGTGTGACCTGCTGCTCCATACCTGCGGGTAGCTGTTGCGTTGCCTTTTTGCTAGTTGCCTTGCTTTTCTTTTCCCGGTCACGCACTAAGTTTTGTTTCATTTTAGAAAATGGGCAGCAAGCATACGAAGGGGTTTTTTTTTACTGCTCACATCACCACATCTGGGAGCACTTTCTTCCTGAGAAAACTACTTTGGATGTATTCCACTAAATGTAGTGAGACAGGGCTTTTTAAGGAGTATGTAGTTTGTGTGATTCATACTCTGGACAAAAAGATGGGGCTCATGTATTTATATAGTTTTTTAAAGGGAAATGACTTCTCTACTCTAGACACATGCTCAGTGAGGCCACCCAGTTGCTGGACCATGGTCTATGCACATGAATCGATCCTCATATATTTTGCCAATTGCATACGAGTCAAAAACTTGTCCACAAATCTTTTGATTTGTCACATTACAAAAGTCCCACTTTTGCAGCCTTATCATAACAAAGCCACCCAGAAGAATAAGAGTTGTAGGAGCAGGCCCTTTGTATGAAAACAAAATTCTAATATGTATTCTGCAAAATCTTTAGTAATAATATCCTGAATTATGCATGCTTAAAAGGATTTTTTTTTAGCATACTAAGAAGAACTAATAGCAAGAAATTAATAAAGCAAAATCATTTCAACTTGATAACCAGTTTTAAAAATTTGCAAAGACACAGAGTTTCTGTGTCATGAAGTAATATTGCGAAGGAAGCTGACGGATACAAATAAATCTCAGCAAAATAGTAAGGAAGCTGCAACTGGTAAAAATACTGGGGTGACTGAAAATCTTTATTATCTCTAGATCTAATCTTTATTATGTCAAGATTCTGTGGGATCAAGAACAAATCAAGGGTAAATCCAATGGACTTCAAACTAATGGCTTTTGTATGCTACAGGGCAAATCTGATAATCTAGGAAAACTGAGAAAAATAGGCTTTTTGTACTTTGAAAAATGCAGTTACTGACTGTTGCAAGGTTTAAGGAAATGACATGGTTATCTCTGCTTGTGCTGAAATCTTTCCTCTAGTACAATTCCAATGATCCTCCTGCTTTTGCTGTGTCTGAATAAGACTTTTTTTTCTTTTTAATTATGAAGAAGCAGAATATGTAAAATACTCCATTGTGTAAAAACAAATCAAAATACGTGACTGACTCTTTGATCTTTCTAAAGTAATTAAACGTGGTGAATAAATGCACTGTCTTTCCCCCTGTCATTGATTCTTTGGGCCTACAAATGTTGAAATGAAGGGAAGGCACAGATGAGGCTGAAGGACACTTATCGTCTGATCCTGACAGATGTCCTGTCCAAGCTCCACTGAGGAGAGACTGAAGGGTGTTATCATTCCCCTGAGTTAAGCTAAATCCACAACACCAAATGGAATATATATAATGTACAACAGCTGGGTTTCACCACCACCTCCTATCTCATGTGTCCATTTTCTTTCCTACCCTCCCAGAGGTCTTTTTCTGACCTTTGTGTATGTGTGTTTTCCTAGGAGGTGTGACTTAGCTGATAAAGGCTGTGGCATGTCTTGTTTCACTGCTATAAACCCATGACTAAAAGGGCAGCTAAAAGCAGCACTGTAATCATCAGACTAGGAGTTTGCCAGGTTTTGGAGTAGTTGATAAGGCCATGTGCTGGGCCTGTCTTTTTCCAGGTGCAAGTGAGTTGAAAGTAAGAGATGCACCAGAATAGAAGCTCTTTTTCTTTCCAGTTTCTGTTCTTTTCTCCCCTTTGCCATGTGGGCTTGGTTTGCTTTAAAGAAGTAGTACTGATTTCAACTAACTGTAGCTTTTTGTCCCAAAGGGACACTTACTGCCCTCTTTAACACAAAGTAGAAGGGGCTTTCCCTCATGAAAACTTTCTCTAAAGACTGTAGGTAAAGGCAATGGAAAATGAAAATTGTTTACTGTTCTGCTTAATGTGTTTTATTTTTTCCCTTTTTTCCTGGTTATTTAAAAAAAGAGTCAAAGCATTTTAATTTTCACTGTGAAACCAAATGGACATTTTGAAACTCTTAATCCAGGTGTTATACACTATCATATTAAAATAAACACTTTTGACTCACTTTCTTTACCAAAATTAATACATTTCCCTGGTCATTTGACAGAAAAAAAATCTCTTGAGCATTTGGGGAATGAGCACTTGGACCTCTGCCTGATTGGCGTCCTACCCTGGATTCTTCATAAAACTTACTATGAAGAGCAGCCGTTAACATTGTACCTCTGACTAGCAAGAACAATTTTCTTGAATACCAGCAAATGTTACATAATCTCAGCAGAAGTCAAATGTGCTTATAACAACTTTCTCCCAGCCCTAATCCGAAACCAAGACGTCCTCCATCTGCAGGAACCTCCTCTAATATGCGAAATGGAGCAGTCATCGAAGACTTTGCTCTCCACTATTTGGAGCATGGGCATGCTATGTAAATTTGAGGGATTCTGCTTTCAGTTTGGCAAAAATTAAAGCTTTGCATCATGCCATATGTGATGAAACAAAGAAGCTCAGCTCTGTGGATAAAGCTAGTTTTCAAGTGGACTAAATAGTACTTTTCAGCTGCACGTGCACTTAAAAAAGGCAGAGCTCAGAGGGGGTGGTTATGCAAGCACTGCAAGGGAAACTAAATGCATGGAAATATCACTACAAATAGCTACCTCCTTGAAATCCAGTATATATTTAGTTCCTAGGTTGTTTCTTTCTTTCACCAGTAGTGAAGAATAATGAGCTTCAAGGACTGTGGGAACCTGCAATTGAAGCAGAACTGAGGTATCTTGCAAAAACCACATTAAAAGGACAATGGGGGATCACACTTGAGGGGAGAGGAAGTGCAGAACTACCAATGTGACTACTTCAGTGACAAAGCTTTATGTCAAGGCTCATTAAATGCCCTCCTTTGTGCTTCTTTTCCTGGGCTAGGACTAATGTGTCATTTGAATGCTTTACCTTGCCTGTGAACAATTATATTTATGAATTCTGAGAGCAGATCCAGAGCGCAGGGGCCACTGCATACAAAGGTCACAGTTGTTTCCCCTGTAGCCGAATGACATCATTGAAATACAGCTGAAGATCCCGACAACCAACCGTTGCTCATACAAGCTGGGGCGGGGGGAGGATAAGCAATAGCAACATCACTGCAGAGAACAGTCATCCCAGAGCTAGTATTACCTGATGTGGGCAAAAATTGTTAAACAGTTCACTCCCTTAGGGTCTTGCTTGGCTTTAACTAAAAATAAAGTCAGCTGTCAGTAGAAAAGATCTGCTATGTGGCCTAAATGGGAGCTTGTCTTCTTGACTAGTAATAAAAGCACATTTCTGCAGCAGGAGAAAAGCAGTCTTAGTTCTGTCACTCTTAAAGTCTAATTCAGTGTGGATATTGAGTTGGTGCTGCTGTATTTGCACTGACAATTCCATCCTCACTTAATGCTAGCATATCTATGTATATGTATAGTCTCATCTCGTATATACGTAAAGTCTCATTATACCTATTCTGTGTAGTAAGACGGGTGAAGAATGTTAACATTATGCTTTAGGATGATGATGTAGGGACTGAAATGGATTAGAAAATTAGGTATTCTTGTTAGCATGATAAGCAATGAATCACAAACAAATTGTTGCCTTCTGCTAAATCAGCACAAACCTGAATGTCCCATTGTTAATTACGAGCTTGTTTTAATAGTTTCTTATAGCAGTCAGCTCAAAATCTACTAATATTGTTCCAAAACATAAAATCCTTATTCTCTGCTGGTTTGTAGTGATATACATCTGGGTAATGTGGGTGTAAAATGTTATCATTCTGCTGTGAGAGAGCTTTACACCCACTTTTTGCTGGTGTCAATGACTACACATGCTAAGAGGCAAGCATGGAATCAAGCCTTTAAAATAAAGTTCAATAAGCAGATTAGGCAGAGTTGTCAGAGAAATCTGAGCTGCAATGCTGCTGTTAATGAAAGCAATCATGATGTATTGTTAAAAAAGCAAATGTTAATTGTACAATTAAAATCCCCATTTACAATATGCAGCAAAGCCTGGGGGGTTCTGCTTTAACGTAAAGCTAAGTGTTTCAACTGAAACCATGCCTGCCTTGAAATGAAATGTGGAAATTTTACAACCCCCTAATTTCTAAGTGGGTAACACTGCGGTGCAGTTTCCCTTCCTTGCTTAGGAATATGTTGGCCTGTTAGAAATGTTGAAGCTGGATGGTGCTTCAGTCTTCCCGTGGTTTGAGAACAACTGCTCTACTCAGACTGAAACATCCTGCCCTGAGCTGGCCTTTTCACACTATGATTACTAGGAGGTTAGCCCTATTAAATTAGAGTAATAAAATCTCCAAAGCTATTGAAATGACCTTGGTAACCTCAAAGAGAAGATGGTCTTAAGCGGAGTAGGTGTGATTCTCTCACTTTTAATGAAGTAAAACCATTCTGCACAGAGTGGCTCACTGACTGCACTTTTCAGTAGTTACTTCATATGACATGGTTTTTATGTGGTTATTTTGCTGTACCATAAGGCATACAATGCAGTCGTATAAACATAGTTAACAGGCTGCACAATGTTTATTCATTAGAAAAAGACCTGTGCACTAAAAGGAGTGAAAAGGAAGATACTACAATATTATGATTGATTTTAAAGATCAAATAAAGAAAAGCAAAGATAAAGATGGGAAATACCTGATATATTAATTAATATTCACTTACTGTTTCAGTGACTACAAAATTACTCTCTGCTGTCAGATATAGTTAAGAATCTTCGATGATGCAAAGAGAAAACGGTTCAGCTTGTGTGCACTGGTCATTCGTTGAAATGCCCCTGCATGTGAGAAGAATGGATCAGGATGTTAGAACTGTTTTTTAAAATCCCATATTCTGGGAAATGTAAAGGAACTTCGCCTATGGAATCAGTTCTGAGCTACATGAACTAGAGCAGAATTCATGAACTGGGAGGGAGAAATGATCAGGAAGAATAAGGTCTAGAGGAAACTAGTACTCCTGAAAATTATGTGAACGGTTCTACAAGATACTGAATAGACACATCTAAGTTCTTAGTGACGGTACAAAACAATCCAATTAAGAGGTGGAAAATATTTTGAAAGAGTGACTGATTAGTGTATTGTTGAACCTAACAAGAGTCATTGCGTTTTAAGCAAGATTAAAATAGAATTTTGTACATAATAAGAATACCCATTGTTATTACTAATCAACTATAACAAAGATTTTGCAACAGATATTCAACCAAGATCAAATATTTATGACTGGAAAGGAGGGGAGAACTAGATAGTTCCTGATTGCATCAGTTCTTTGCTTGCCGCAGAAGGCGACCTTGAATCTTAGAATCATAGAAAAGTTTGGGTTGGAAGGGACCTTTAAAGGTCATCTAGTCCCTGCAATGAGCAGGGACATCTTCAACTAGATCAGGTTGCTCAGAGCCCCGTCCAACCTGACCTTGAATGTTTCCAGGGATGGGGCATCTACCACCTCTCTGGGCAACCTGTTCCAATGTTTCACTACCCTCATTGTAGAAAATTTCTTCTTTATATCTAGTCTAAATTTACCCTCTTTTAGTTTAAAACCATTCCCCCTTGTCCTATCGCAACAGGCCCTGCTAGAAAGTTTGTCCCCATCTTTCTTACAAGCCCTCTTTCAGTACTGAAAGGCTGCAAAGGTCTCCCCGAAGCCTTCACTTCTCCAGGCTGAACAACCCCAACTCTCTCAGCCTTTCCTCATAGGAGAGGCGTTCCATCCCCCCGATCATTTTCATGGCCCTCCTCTGGACCCGCTCCAACAGGTCCACGTCTTTCTTGTGCTGACGGTTCCAGAGCTGGATGCAGTACTCCAGAGCAGAGGGGCAGAATCACCTCGCTCGACCTGCTGGCCACTCTTCTTTTGATGTAGCCCAGGATACAGTTGGCCTTCTGGGCTGTAAGCGCACATTGCCGGCTCATGTCCAGCTTTTCGTCCACCAGTACCCCCAAGTCCTTCTCGGCAGGGCTGCTCTCAATCCCTTCATCCCTCAGCCTGTACTGATATCAGGGGTTGCCCTGACCCGAGTGCAGGACCTTGCACTTGGCCTTGTTGAACCTCATGAGGTTCACACAGGCCCACTTCTCAAGCTTGTCCAGGTCCCTCTGGATGGCACCCCGTCCCTCAGGCGTGTCAACCGCACCACTCAGCTTGGTGTCGTCTGCAAACTTGCTCTTGTCCAGAAACTGGACTTTGCAGATTTTAGGTCCAGTTTAGCATAGCAAACTGTATGGGTCTTTAAAATAACAGAAAACTCTGAATCCTTCCTTTTCAGAATTCAGAGTATTATGCTCTACAGATTTTGATTCAGATGCATTCCAGTATTTCTCCTTATTTTGTTCAGTAAGCAGTTACAAAAAGATGCAGTTTCCAGTTTCTAGAGGTGAGGTGTTTTATTTGTGCTATTGGATGAGATACTAAGTGCCTAAACAAAATATTTATGTAATATAGTTTCCTCATAGAGCTTCAGAAAACAGTTTTCTTTTTAATTATAGAAATAACTGAACTATAGTAAATATAAATCTTGTGCTCAAGCAAGAATGTCTTAAGTACTGCTAATGTCTTGCTTTATTCTTAGTGTGTGATACAAGACTCCAACTGAGGAATTCTGCTACTCCTTTTTATTAACTATTGTTTTTCAATAAATGAATATATTTGTTTCTGTTTTACAATTGTGTTAATGAATATTTTCTTAAAATCATATTAGTGAAATGGACAATTGAATGTTGGTTATTTACTATATATCATTGCCCAGATAATACTGTATCTACAACAGTTAAGTGCTTGTTGTGACTGGAATGTAATCTCAGTGGTTTTGGTTCTGTTACCTCCATGGAGCTTTCACTTCTTAATGGCTACAGAGACTAATCTTGAGTGAAGAGCCAAACATTTTTTCCTCTGCATTACTGCGGTGGTGTTTAGATTTGTGGCTTTTAATGTCAAAATGAAATTATAGCTCATGCATGCCTTTCCAGGCAGAGTAGCTCATGTAGAGGACATTAGAATGACTTAGAGGAAGTCTGGAATCAACTCATCATAATTAAAAAGGAAAACAAATCCTTTACGTGGTGTAATTATCCTATATTGAAGAAATTAATAATTAACTGTGAAATCTGGGGACCTGTGTTTTTGCTGGTCTGAAATAATGGTGGGAAAAAGTAACCTCATTACAGATTTTTCCTACGAGTATGTAGAGAACGTTTATTTTTTCCCCAGTTATCTGCACTGGCATGTGCACAAGGTTATTTGGGCTTACGTACAGTATTTAATTCTCGTCCTTCTGACTTTGTCACCCAGTGAGGGAGCAGAAACAATACCCCGTCACTTACATGACACCACAGACATCACAAAAGCTAGTAAGAAGTATTCTAAGGTAAAAGCCAAGTGTATAACTCTCAAAACTATGGTCTGATTTTTTTTTTAACAATTATGAATAACAAATATTAGTAAGCCACTTCCACACAATTTTTGACTGAAAAAAGCTAAATTAATAATTTGTTCACAGTGAACAGTTTGCCTACTAACAGTGTAATCCTGTACTTGTGTTGTCATAGTCATAGTCACAATTCACATGAGATGTTTGCATTATGACTAGATATGGATCCAAGTTTTAAGTTTCAATTCCTGGTGGTGTTTTGTGTCTTGTGTGAATATTCAAGTCTTGGACTTTATGTTACGATACACTTGAAAAAGTGTACTAGAAATGGCAGATGAAAGGTAAAAATTAGGATATTAATCTAATGATATTGTGGTTCGCAGGTTTAATATTTACAATTGAAAGACCTTAAAAGTTTCCTCCTTCCCTTCCTCCACTTCCTCCTTTTTCTTTCCTTTTATTCTGGCAGCTTCTTCAGGCTACTACATCACCACCTCACATCATAATATCGATGAGAAAAATACATTTCAGCTGCTGGCATAAAGGATATTAAATTGGAGAATCGTCATTCCAACTGAGTTTTGCACTGATTACCAATTCCTTTTATTGCTAATTTATAATCATTTTAAGTAATGTAAATATTTCCCCATGGAAGTAATATTCTCTGAAGACCCAAGAATTAACCAGAACTTGCCAACAACTTTCACCTTTGCTAGCTAGTATCTGATTAATACCTGTAATGCAGAGAGTTTATCTTCTCCTAGCAAAATTTCATGCTGTTCCCAGTGTTTGTGCTGTCTACCCTTGTCCTTCTTCCCCCTGCAGCCGTGAAACAAACTGTTCTTTATCTCCTCAGAAAAAAATGCAAGTCTGCTGTATCACTGAAATTTCATTTTTTGAAAATGAAAGTGTAAAAAACCTGTCTTCTCAAACAAGTTTCTTTTGAAGTAGACAAATCTCTTAACAATTATTTGCATTCTTCAAGTTACAGAGTAGCACTATGGGTACTAAAATTTCTCCTAGAAAACTGCCTGTTTTCTTAGAAACACGAACTAGAGTTGTTAAATATCGTACAACGGGACATCATAGCAAAGATTGTCATCTTAGGGACAGGGGATGAAGTTTTCCTGGTTTCATATGTTATGTAGGTCTTTACTGGGAAACTATACAGCAGATTGCTGGATATTAATAATAAGGAGAGATTTTCCCTTCTTTGTTCCAGAGAGTTATTTAGGTACTCAGATATTAACTTATTCAGAATAAATCAGGAACACTGAATATCTAGACACTTACTTGAAAAGATTTTGAAACACCTTGAAAGCCTGATTATCTCCAACTATTTGCAACTGCATTGATTTTTGAGATTGACATATTGTTAACATAGATTATTAATAAAATTAGAATTACTTTCCTATTGCTTCCTTATCATTGGCTAAACACAGATGGAACTTCAATTTCAAGGATGCAAGCTGAAGAAAGCACCAACACACCTCCATTTGTCAATAAAAGCAAAAGAGCTGGATATATCCTTATGTACATCATAACCATATAGTACTAATATATAGTTACATAATGACATAACCTGTTACAAGACCTAGGAAACAAGGAAATTCTGTTTTGAGGATGGTATTTCATGTGCTCTTTTAATGTATATCAACAATATTTAGAAACATAATATATCAATGCCCCTAAACAGACAAAAGCAAAAAAAAAAAAAAAAAAAGAAATCCCTTCTGAGTTTGTGCCTCCCAACAGCTTCCAGTGAATTTGTCAGAAAGTACATTAGGGAAAGATCAAAAGAGCAATAAAAACTCCAAGGACACAGGAACATGAAAACCCAAGCAAACTATTATTCCCCAAAATCTAAAACACAAGATCCATAGCTCCTCGTTAATGTTAATAATCTCACACACAGTAATGAAAAGAGAAATTAAAAGCTTTGGGCTTTGCCAGGAAGGATGCTTCGGATAGTGACAGTTCCTTGGTCTAGGGTAAGAAGTGTAGCTTTCCAGACTTTGCCACACCCATGTTCCAGACTACACTTAGGCATGAGCTCACTAGCTGCAGCTGACAACAGAAGGCAAAGTAACAGAAAAGGTCTTGGAAAGTGACTGTACCTGTCCAAATGCAAAATGCAATTTTTTGGAAGACTTTTCCTGTAATTAAGAAAAATGTAATGTTCTTGCCTTTGCTTTTGCTTAAAACCAAAGTTCTCATAAGAGGAAAAGCCTCACTGTCTGAATGTCATTGTAACACTGTATTCCTATGTAAATTCTTGCATACATGCTATATATAGAGTACAGAACATACACTTAACGACAGATATGCAATTAACATTTATACTGTATTTTATGTGTTCAAGATAAGCACTAAAGAAAATGCAGTATATTATTGAACTCTGGGGTGATCATGATAAGCATATAACTACGTGGTCTTAGGTATAATTATGCTTCCTTAAACTCTGCTAATCTGCAATAAAATCTCATTTTAAATTCAATGTAGAATTGGGTCTACTAATTTTATTCTTGTTTCCAAGTCACAATTGGGACCTAAACTGGCATAGATTTTACACTGCTTCCATTTCATTGACCACAGTGGTGTTGACTTATGACATGTGATAGGAGATACAATCTCTCTAGTTTTACACTGTTCGGAATAACATGTTTTCAAGATTGATATCTGGCTGAAAAGTCTGACATGCTGTAAGAACGAACAGTGTGAAGAAGCAGTATCTGCCCCATTTCATTCCTATGGGCGTTATCTTATTTTGTGCTTTTAAGAAAAAAAACCCAACGTGGTAGTATATTCTGCTAGATGAAAACGAAACACTTGGGAGTTCCCTTCATGATACTGAATAGTGAATGTTCACAATACTTGTTATTATTATTATAGACAACAGACATTGTTTGTTTCCCATAGATTATCGCTTTGAGTGTGTGCATACAAACATATCTACGCATCTTCTCCCAACATCATATTAAGTTTCCTAATTTAGGTGATTAAAATTTATGAAATTCAAGTGCTAAAATTCTTACAATAGTGTCAATTTATGTTCAGTTCAGAATCTTGCTGGGGTACCTCGGAAGCACTGTCGCACTGGTGCTGCTGTATTGCCTCTGTATCACACCAAGAAACGTGTTTTTGGTGAAAATTGGTAAGGGCATATTATGGATCCTCACAGTGCTGCTGCCTTGATAAAGTAGGGTTGCAGGAGCAACTTGGAAAATGACTGTACCTGTCCAAATGCAAAATGCCCTTGCAAAGTCCAAAGGCAAAATGCACTAACGTCATAGTGACAATTACAAATGTGCATGGAGATGGGCAGATTTCAAATGGGACTTTAAGAAGAACATAGCAAGAACAAGGCAACAAAAGGAACAGTACATGGTAAGCAGCAGGTCACATAATGTGGGAGAAATTCTGGACTGAAAATTTGAAAGACTGCTTCTAGGTTGGATGAAAAAGGAGCAGACATACTACATGCATGTCATAAGACAACTAGTTAGCTAACAAAAGATAAATTCCAGCTGCAAGGGAACGACAATTTTCTTACCAAAACTTTTTGTTAATCAGAGGCTGTGTTAAAAACTCTAACTTCCCAAATCAGCATGGAATTATTTTGGCAGAAGTAGAAACTGATTTTTTTCTGATTTTTCTGTTGAAAGCACAGTTCTCAGTTGGTGATAAAAATCTTCAGACTTGTGGAAAACAGTGGGCATAATCAGATGTAATGTAGATTGAAAATGAGCAAATAAGAGGGGGGAACACAAAGTTAACTGCTATGGGGTTGACTTGCAGCTTGAACTTTGGGCCTGGCAGTCCTGTAGCAAAGTGCCCTACTCTTCCACACCCACAGAAAAAAAATGCAATCCACTGAATTCCACCTGCCAATACGAGCCATGGAGAATGTTTATTCTTTTAGTTTTTCCACTAGTTCATCTAAGCAACAATTCTGCGAACTTTACATTACTTCCTGTTATGATAAAACTATTATGTTATTTCCACTTAAAAAGTCGGTTGTTTTTAATTATTAAATGCAATTAAGCATAACTACTGATTAAAACCTCGCATCAGCCAAAGTGCATTCCTTTTAAAACACAACACCAGTCCAAAATCCTGAACATTTTGAAAACATTCCTGATCTTTTCATGCAGATAGAGTAAGCCTGCATGTTTTGAGTGGGAAAGGGAGAGGCACGTGCATTGTAGCTGATTTTTGTGGGCAGGTAATGTAGAAGAAGTCAACGCTATGTCCATCAGGAATTTACTTAGCTTCTTCAGGCATTTTTGTGCATGTGTTGACTTTATATTCTATGTATATTTTATAACTATATTTAATATGCATTTTGCACATGTGTGCATATAATATTCTATATGTATGGTGTATGCACATATGAATATTTGTCCTTGATGAATAATTTAACAAGAAGCTGTGCTTCCAACTACATTTGATCTTTATCACCCTGTTCAGAAAGTTTCCAGAAGAATCTTTTATCTCTAGTACTTTTGTTTCCTAAGCAAATTAAATTATGTAAGCCATGAAATTTCACCTTCATGAAAACTAATTTTTAAAAATTATCCAAACTCAGGACTTTTCCTCATAATAGGGGTCTGTTTCAAGAAATATCTCTCCATTTAAATAATTTGGAGGAAGGGATATTTAAGAGGTGTGAATATTGCAACAATATGGAAAAATGTATTTCACTATTTTATCATACTTAGGAAAAAAATATTTTCAGTCAGGAGTAAGTTTGAGAGGTAAAAATCTCTTGAAGTCAGCAGTAACTGAAAACTGAAAAAAAAAAAAAAGGAAATTACAAAGGAAATGCTTAAGCTGTCATAACTCTGGACCTCTGTATTAAATACGCATACATTACTTGTTCTAGAGACCTTACGGGTCTTGGCTGCTCTTGCAATTTCCAATCTGTCAGAAGAACAGGTTTTCCACTGCTGGAAGTAATGATAAAATCTCGGAAGAAGTGTTTAATATTACATTTTCACAATGTCCTTGAACAGTGTAAAGTAACAGACTACAGGTATGTCTTCTCAAGAAACACTTATCATGTCTTCTGTTATGCTAGCTACACACTCTGTTTACCAAAATTATTGTCATTTAATTATGTTTACTGGTTTTGGTTCTTCAGAAGCCTTCTGCAGTCACACATCCTTCACACATTTTACTCTGTCAATGATCCAATGTTCATTTTGTTATTTTTTAAGATATTCTACTGTCCTCACCTCATGAGCATGGCATCACATTAGCAGACCCTCTCCACTATATATATATTTCAGAGTGCTGTTGATGTTAGAAGTCCTGCAGCTCTCCTGGGCTGCCAAACTTCTTTCTGCTGGAGGCCTAGCTTCCTCGCTGCTAGAACTAATGTGTCCTTCTTAAGGCACGGACTGCACGAATGCTCATGAAAGAGGAGCTATTCCACGGCAACTCTCTGCTTTACCCCATGGTAAACACATGGTTGCTATCCTTCAAGTAAATTATATTTTAAAGCCTTTCATTCACCCTGGATTAAGCTCACTCAGACGATGGTTAGAGGCCAACACCCGGTGAAGCCATGTTGTACCTTCCACCTCTCCTCCCCGAGAGTACTGCCGGCTGGCAAAAAACTCGTGCAAAGCCGTTTAAATCCTCCCTCTCCCGAGGTCTCTCTCAGCGCAGCACATCACGCACAGCTCCGGAGGGACAGTCGTGCCCAGGCAGACACGGCGCTCGTACGCGCCGGCCTACCCGGTGGCTGCCGAAGGAGCTGAGGCAGACCCAGGCCCCGAGCCGTGCGAGGCACGTCTGACACGGCCGCCCCGCCTCGGGCCGGTGGGTCGGGCAGCAGCCGCGCCAGGCGAGACCCTGAGGCGAGCCCCCGCCGCGGCGGCGGGCGGGCCCTTAGCCGCCTCTCCCCGGTGCAGCCAGTAAGGGGCGCTGGGCGGCGGGCTTGGTGTGCGGAGGGAGCAGGCTGCGGATCACCTGCGGCAGCGGGGGGGCCGGGGAGCTCCGCCTCCCCCGGTTAATCGCATCTCCCTCCTCCCGTGGCAGGCACTGGCAGCGGGGCGGCTGGGCAGAGCTGTCAACCTGCGGCAGGCGCACAGGCACCCGCACCCCGCTCGCAGCAAGGGCCGGGCTGGGGCTGCCGCCTCCGCCGCCCTCGCACTTGCCCCAGCCCAGCCCGTTGCGGCGCGGCCGTGAGCCTCCTGCTGCCGCCTCCCTGCGGGGAGCGACCGCCGCCGCCCGCCGGGGCACCGGGAGCAGCGCCCGGGAGAAAAAGAGAGAGGGGGAGCCATGGCCGAGGGGGGCGAGGGCGAGGACGAGATCCAGTTCCTGCGAACTGTAAGCGCCGGGCTTGCCTCCCCCACCTCTGCGCTGGCGTGGGGCAGGGGGCCGGGGCCGTGCGGGCGAAGGGCTGCGGGGGGGGCGACGCCCGGACCTTGCCCTGAGGAGAGCTGCGGGGCGGGGGGCATCGAGACGCCGTGTGCAGGGGCGGGGGGGGGGGGGCTCCTGCCCGCGCGGGGGTGGGAGCCGGGAGGGGGCAGCGGGAGGCGGGTGCGCTCTGCCCCCGCCGCCCCGGGGAAGTCCTGTCAGGGAGCGCTCCGGAGCCCCCAGCCCCTTTCCTCTCCACCTGGCAGCGTGTGCCCCCCGCACCCGCGGGCGAAGGGGCGGTAATTCGCCGCTCGCTCTGCTGGCGATGCCGGGGTAAGCGGGAGGGGGGAGGCAGCGGTGCCTGCCCCGGGAGCGGGGCGGCGGCGCGGCGGGGAGACCCCGGGCAGGGTGAGGTGCGGGCAGCCGGGCGGAGGGCGAGCGGCGCGGGCAGGGTGCTCCCGCTGCCTCCCCACGACTATCTCTCCGCGCTGCCTTCCCACCCGCCGGTGCGTTCGCTTACTGCAGATACTAACCGAGCAGCCCTCCCCAGCTTAAAAGCTGCAATCACACTCCTTTCGCAAAAATAGAATTGAAAAAAAATCACCTTTCCCATCCTACTCCCTCCCCACTAAGGTTCCCACTAACTTGCAGGCGTTCTCCACGCTGTGCACAGACTAATACGGCTTTTTTTTTGGTGTGAGCATCCTTTCTTTACTTCTGTTTTCTTCAGTCCAAAGCATGTTAAGACGCTAGAGCATTTCTTCCCTCAGTTTAATTAACACATCAGGACTACTGCATTTTATGCTTATCTGGATTGTTTTTCTTCAAGCAAAGCTTTTATTTACCTTCTGGGCCATCTCCCAGGTGCTGTTTATATGCACAATCCTAGCAAGTTTTGCAGATGGGCATATTTGAATGGTGGTGTACACAAACCCTGTCACAGTTTGAGGAAAAATTGCTGAGGCATTTGATAAGTAGAGCTAAAACCACTGAGACCGTAGGGTAAAGCTTAGCTTCCTTTTTATTTAGTAGAGTCTGATTTAGAAAATGTTCACGATCAGTGTCTTGTAAGAAAGGAGGGGAAGGCAAGCCACATAATATATGTATGTGAAGCATATTTGTATGCTGGATGTCAGTCATCTTATGTTTATTTCAGTCAGAAACTGTAAAATAATAGATATACATCCTATTATTCTTTTTTTGGTCTCTTTGAGAATTCTTAGAAAATCTGGTTTTACAGGGAATACAGCTGTTACGCAACACTGGCATGAAGATTGTCAACTTTTTTTCCCCTCAGCGTTATGTGACTTCTGTTGTAGTGTTGTCTAACACCTAAAGACAAAACAGAAAAATACTTCTTTGAAAGATAATTTGTCATCTCAATTTATGAGAGTTTTGTTATTAGTACTTCTCCCTGGTAAAAATTTTTGGAAGACTTGTACAATGACAGTCTTACTGCGGGTTTGAATGTTAAGCTTAGCTCATGGAAGGGCTGTTATCTGAATGCTTAATAGGGAAGGAGAAGCAGTGAGCGTGCTAATACTGCTCTGCACATATACAGTAATGTTAAACTACAGCACCTGACAGCAGCAGCATGTTATGTAAAACAGCACTCCTGATAATGCGTGTCAGGCTTAATACAGATTTGGCAAACCCAGCCTTAGGCAATACTTTAAAAATCTTTAGAATGTTGTACTGGTGGCAAAATGACCTTGAATATGGTAAACTGAGGCACGGGGGAGGCTTTTTGTGTAGTGAAATAAAAGAGGCCTGAGAAATACCCTTTTCATTTGAAGTTTTGAATCTCTAATCTGTAGTTGTATGTAAGAAGTGATTTTTACTCCTCTTTTCCTTCCACTTTGTCAAAGTTATGAACATTACTGGGAAAAGTCATTTCCTTTAAGACATATTCTTGGTGTAGTCTTCCTTCTATCTATTCTTAGAAAGTTTGGATTAGTATTCTCTAAAACTATTAGATGTGCGTAACTTTCCGAATGGCATTGATAGAAAGCACTGGAAATTGGATATTACCTGGTAATTGCTGCAGTTTTTCTTTTTAGCTACTTATTTTTAAAACAGTGATTAGGGACAGACGGATTCATAAATGGTTTCGTAGATAAAATAGAACTTTTCAAAGAACACCTTATGCAAGCAAAAAAGGTTTCTGTGCTTTGAATACCTTAATGATGACATCTGTAGGCCTACTACATGTAAACAGTGCTTTTCGTATTTTCTTCTTTTGATAGGACTTGATAAACTTTCTAAAATTGCGGGTTCTCTTTCTGACATTTCAAAGTTACTGTAGCATCTTTAGAGTTTACCCTGGAATGTAAACACAATATATTATTTCTACTGTTTAAAGAGAAATATGAGATTTTATTCAATTAAAAAATTCCTTTATTTGCATTGAGCTATTAAACTGAGTTTATATTTGCCATCTACATATTGATTTGTAATTTCTTTTTCCTTTCCTCTTCACACATTCCTATTTGCCTCATGAGTCCTCTTCTTCGTTTGCTGCTTTTATTTTATTCTTATTTTTTGATAAGGTGGCGTCATGCATTTCCTCCTACAAATTTGCTGGTAGGGTGGATTTCTGTTTCTTTTGGGAACAGTTTGAATTTGATACGTCAGTTCTCAGAAGCGAACGTAACCTGTTAATGCCCTGGATTTCTGAAAGCATCAGTCCTTACATTGCTTGAGGTAACTTCGGGCAGACTGGAATTAACTCTGTGCTGTTCAATTCTCCTCAAGGAAATCCATAGTCCTGTGAATTGCGTGCTTCTCCACAGGCCAGGGTCTCCCTCATTACTCCAGATGGAGATGACCTTGTATTATGCGTAGTCTTTTTCAGGCTTGGCTGTACATTCTCCTGACTTCTCCCACTGAATGCACACATGCTGTGCAAGAGGAGTGAAGAGGAGCAGGTATCCTGCTCTTGCTTTTATTAGTTGTGTGTCTGGGGAGGATGTATTCCCTGTAGAGGATTTTTGTTTTTCTTTTAAATATTAGAAAGGAGAAAGATGTGTACAAAATAAACTTTCATTGTTTAGTCTTTACATTCAAGAATCTAAAACGTTTATAGTTAACAGGAAATTACCTGGTTTTTTTTGTTTTGGTGTTTTTTGTTTTTGTTTTGGTGTTTTTTGTTTTTGTTTTGGTGTTTTTTTGTTTTTGTTTTGGTGGTTTTTTTGTTTTTGTTTTGGTGGTTTTTTTGTTTTGGTGTTGTTTTTTGTTTTTTGTGTTTTTTTTGTGTTTTTTGTTTTGGTTTTTTTTGTTCTGGTTTTTTTTGTGTGTTTTTGTTTTTGTTTTTTTTTTTTTTAAAGGATGTGTAATTTGACCAGAGTGAAAATAATTCAGAGTTCCAGGAGAGAACAGAACAGAAAATATTTTGCATAAATGCATAGGCTCCTTCCATAATGCACAGACGCAAGGACTGTTTTTTGTGGTGCAGAGCCTCCATAAGGGAGGGCCTTCGTGGGGAGTGGGGTGGTAAGCTGCTGATAGCATTAAAACCATTGTGGTATTTCAACAAAATACTGCCTATGAGTATCCCTTATATTGGTTAAAGGTGTCCTGAATTTTGGGAGCAATATGTACCTAGGAGTGGTGAGAAATGTGTAATTTAGCTATTTGATCTTGGGCTATTCCTGATGCCAGTACGTATGGTTTTCTGGAGTGTGGAGTTTCTTAAATTAGAGGCAGGTCTTCTTCTAGATGTTTATGGTAGGTGACACCACCAGGACACACTAAAGTAAGGCTGACAGGGTTATGGTCTTTCTCACTGTCCTCTGAGACAGTGAAGACTACCATGCTGTCAGAAATCAGAAGCATAATCACTGTGAGCAGCATATTTTCCCCAGGTCTGTTGGAGTCGTCATCTCCTTTTCATCTCTTCCGTTTTTTAAAGATTGGAATGCTGATGTTTCACTGTGTGCTCTCCTCTAAAGCTTTTTTCGTTTGTTTAATTAGCAACTTGCAGGAAAATAGGATCTTTTGCTTGTGCGAACATATTCTGTGCTGCCTTATTTTCTACATGGACTTAATTTTTCTGAGTGTGACTGTCAGAGAAAGGTGTAAGGGTACTTTCCAACATTGGAAAAGTACTTTTAAATGAAGTTAAACATTATTTAGGATTCATGTTTGACATGCAGAAGATTTTATTCACTCAGTGCTAGGATTTAATACTTTGGATAATAAAAGAACGGAGTTGATGGCAGAGAATTTTTCTTCGTTCTGAAAGAATGTAATGTGGTCGCATTTCAAGGACAGGAATTCTGTGATTCCAGAGTCACTTCTGTTCCAGATATTCCTGATTATGACAGCATTTAAACAATGAATGTCACTTTAAATCTGACTAAAAATCATGTGCTTAGATGCCGTCCTGAATGAAGATTCCCTTGATGCTTTTCATATGCTCTTTATCTTTAAAGGGGTTTATCAAAATATGTTAGATTCTGGTAGCTGCAGTCGTCAAACATACAAACACGGCTGGCAGAATGCACTGAAGAAAATGCTCAAAAGCAATCTTGGATATTAGGAGCAATTTTGGAAGGAAAGAACCCTAGAAAACACTTTGGCTAGCCTGTGTTTACTTTAAAAAGTATTTCTTGTACCTGTCAGTATGTGACTTCTGAAGATTCACCAGGGACTGGCACAAGAGACGACTGTTTAACAGCTTATGTGAGGGCTGGCGTGGCTGAGATTGCAGCATTTGTACCTTCCTCTCTAAGGCACTGCACTGCAGTACAGATACTGAATATGATCTCAAATTCTATTTTGGAATTGAGCTGGACAGGCTGTTTGTAGTGAATGGGTTTTAGCTAGGACACATAGTCCATTTCTTGTTTGGGAATTACATGTGAACATTTTATCTATAAATTTTTTGATTCCGAAATTGTTTGACAAACCTTTTATACCACCATTAAAACGATATTACTGGATAAAATCAGTTGTCTAGTCTGGGTACTATCTTGGCAGTGTTCTGCATCTGAAAGTTGTCTTTATCGGATGTGTGAGAAGGAGGCTGAGGAAGCTCTGTAGCAAATAATTGGTGCACCAGGGAAGTTTCTTGCTATCCCTGTGAGTTGGTTGACTGATGTTCTGAGAGACAGAGAGCTGCTCTTCCTTTCAGTGTCTGAAGCTGTTTTGATGCGTGGTGCTCTTTAGCATCGTGAAGGCCTGAGGAAAATCTATTGCAGGAACTTAAGCTGTGGACAGTCTGCAAAGAGAGAATTCCAGTTAATTTCTGACCTAAGATTTAGCATGGTCTCAAGGGCTATGTCTGCCTTTGACTTCTGTATTTGAATGCTATATTATTACAGGCATATTGTAAAGCTGTTTTTTCTCTCATATAGCTGTGTGGAAAGTGCACAGAATGATTCTAATTCAGTTAAGTACACCAGTCTTTCTTGTGCAGGGATAGGGATGTGTTGAAGTATTTCTCTGAATCAAGTTAAAGATTGGAAACTTGACTGTGTGGGGAAGTACTGACAGTGGGCTGCATCCAGGAAGTACATGAATTAAACTGAAACTACAGAGATCTTTTTCTTCTGATTTTTATACTTATAGGTGCTTCATGTTAAAACTCTGGGTTAGTTTTGGTTTTGTTTTCTGAATTACACCTAGGCTTTTGTTTAAATTTCCTGAATTGACTGAAAAAGAAGACTTAGCTTTGTGTGGATGACGAAAGAAAAGTCAGAAACTGCATATAGCATTCCTATACACCCTAATAAAACTTGAGTGACATAAATTTGTTTTGTTGGGTGTCATGGTACTAGTACATAAATAACCTTTGTTGAACTTTAAAATGAACACATTTTATCAGGGTGAATGAAAGAATTTAACTTTCTCTTACTGTGGTGGTTGTGATTTTAATTGTGATTGATGGAAGAAGTCAGCAATGTGTTTTCTATATTGTGGCTATCTAAATCTTTTTTTCTTCATTTGTGCACAAAAGGAGTAATATCTCTTTACTTATTAGCAAATACTGACTTGCAAATGCTATACAGAAGTCTCATAGAATGGAGCTCTGCTTAATTGTCATAAATATGTACCATACTGCTATATATTAAGTGTTGATAAGCATAGCTAAAATAAATATGTTAGTGAAATGAACAAAATATTTTTTATAAAAAAAAATTTTAAAATATTTGTTTTTTGCATATGGCAATTTTAATGGGTCTCATGGTCACCGCTGAGAAGTGCTGTTCAAGGTCTTAAGAGTGAAACTCGTGATACCTATGAAGGCAGAACTATTGATTTCAGTGTAACCAGGATTTCATATCCAGACTTTGTTTGCTGGCAGAATGGCTAGAAATGTGCACATAATAGTTGTTCCTGTATAAATGCAGGTTTGTGTCTGAAAACTACTACAAAACTCTATGGGAAGATTCAGTCTTCTGGTTGGAATTGCTCCTAGCTATGACACTGTTAGGAGATTTTCTTTATGGTTTATGTGATGAATCTCTTAGTGCATCACTTCTGGGAAATTAAGCTCTATGAATTTCTGGAGATGACTGTGCCTTTCATGGTACTAACGTACAAATAAAATCACAGTAATTTTCTATTTGTATTTTGTATTGGTGAGGGGCTTGCTCTTTTATCCATCATCAGCAAGAATTTTGCTATTGATTGCAAGTGGACAGTTCCTCAAAAGAATAAATTCTCAAGACAAGTAATTTCTAAGGTTGAATGGGTAATGTTTTCCTGTTAATACCATTCGAGACTTAATCTCTGAACAAAAGTGGTCTCCTCTTTTGTTAGGAAAGTTCTGTATCTCTTACGTGGGAACTTCTTATTGACATATAAAACTACCAGAAGCTGAGTTCTGCCTTGATTGAGCTACGTGGTTTGAATTTTCTGCTAGAGCATTGAGCAGAGGGGAATAGAGGCAGTAGCTAATGAAGTACATAATCTGAGCATCCTAATATTCTTGTATTTTGTCCGAGTTCATGCGTATGCATTATACAGATAGCTATTTCATTTGGTCCAGTTTTTCCTTTGTTGGTATGTACTTGCATTCATAACATGAATTCTTGAAGTAATATTAATGTTATTCTGAAGTAGGAGGAAGAGAGTATGATTTTCCAGAAGAACAAGAAGCGGGCAAAAAAAAAAAACCCAAACAAACTAGTAAAATGACTGGAAAAGTAAAAGCCAGGGCAGACTTTTAGTCCTAGTATCTTGTCAGTGCTTTTTCTTATTTAGATTAAAAATCTTTAATACACACTTCTATAAAATGTGGCAAATAAAATGATAAAAACTTAAGAGTAATGCATTTTCTTTTAATGAAAGCTGAAATGTGAATTCTGATACTTTGTCCTTTGAGCTTGAAAACACCCATTTTAAACCTTAACTGTGGTCAGGTGGAAGTGAGAACAGAGCACTTTAATTATTGACACAGTTATACCCTGGAATTTCTCCCAATAGCAAAGTAAGAATAGCCTGGCATAATTTTCTGTCTCTAGTCTTGTGTTCTGCTTAAGAATACAGTATACTGTGTTCTGCAAGTGTATGGCATTTAAGCCATGTCTGGCTGTGTTGTCTGTACCACTCTGGGAATGGAAGGCCTCTTGAAGAGGCTGCCTGTAAATGAGAAAAGGCATGAAGGAACTAGTTTAGATAACAGTTTAAGCCTTTTAAAGGCAACCACAGAAATGTGGAGCTTACTGCAATATTTTATGCCCATCAGGGCACAGTACTGGTATTTCTTTGTTCTTCTTGTAACAAACAGAGCAACTTAAGGGCAGCCACTGCCTGCAACATCATCACAGAAAAGGTCACCCCGGTTTCCTAACAAGGACTAGCAGGAACTCCCACGTGCTTTTACTGCAGTGTAGTTTTATGCTGTGCTCCCGTGTTAATTCATTACTCTCTCTTGTGAGATTCATTAACTAATGGTGTATTCACTCTTGCTTTTCTTTGTCATTTTTTACATCATAAAGGTGGTATAACTTGTCAGGTGAAGGGTTTAAACTCTTCAAATATGTTGCTACTTCTAGACCCCAATGATATGTTAACTCAGCTATAGTTTTGAACAGATGTATGTTTGAGGCATGTACTGTAATTTAGTAGAAGCTTTGCTTAGCTTCTCAGAATTGCTTAATAAAAACAAACTAGTATCTATGTGCCTACTGTTTGGAAAGTGAAAGATATGACAGGTAAGGTGTCATAACATGAGCTGTATTAACTTATTTGACAGTTTCAATTTCTGTTTAAATGTAATGCTATAAGGGTCAGTTTTACAGTAATATTAATGTGTTTATAGGAGCACTCACAGCTACATTAAATTTTGAATATAAAGGTGGGTTCACTCTTTCAGTGTTGTGACATACTTTAATGTTTATCATAGTCAGGAATGACTTCCTTATAATTACCATGTGCTTGAAGAACATTGGAAATATAATAGGTTACCTAGTAATGCAATAGATTTCCCAGAGGGACTTTGGCAAAAGTTGACAAGGTACCATTCCGTAAGATGTATGGATCAGTTAATTTTTAACATGCAAGACATTTTAATGCAGGACAGCTTTTTTGTTTGGTTTGGTTTGGTTTTGTTCATATTCTGAACACTGTAGGACCACAGAGAAGAAGTAACAAGATCATTACATTTTGTGAGGCATCTTCTCAGAGGATTTTGGAGTAATTAATGCTGTAAAAAAACATACTTCTACTATCTGATTGTTTTTTATTTGACTGTGGGAAATGATATCTGATGGATATTAGCTGGCAGAACCAAATGCCGAACACTGGCATGTCCTCTCTCTCTACCTCTGTGAAAACTTCTCTGGAATCCTGCTGTGAAAACTGAGTGCACTGAATTTGAAGAATGTGCCTGCTTAAATCCTTCTTTCAAAGGAATGATGGAAGGAAGCAACACAAAATTTGCATTGGCTGCCTGTGAGTTTTCCTGGGGATTGCCAGAAAGTGGAGTTGTATTAGTGGAATCAAGCCAGAAATGGCTGTTCCTTACAACTATATTTCATCCTTCCAAACCAGGCAAAGCTGGAAAAAATGACTGCCTGGGCTTTGTGTGGGATGCATTCTTTGGTTTCATAAAAGGAAAAGGGGGAAAGAGGAAAGTATCTTCCTTTACTGAATATGCCAGATAATTTCCCTTGGTGTATGAGCATCTTCCCTTTCTGTGATGGCGAAGTAGAATTCCTTATATAGGAATTTAGATGGAGGAATGAAAGGAGTTTGAAGAGTGTTCAAAGTAAGCCTAGGTAATTGGATAGATCTGCTTAAGACTCAGTAAACTACTGGATAGATGGATTAATTCACTGATAACTGATCCTTATTGTACATCAGAAATGTAGCCATGCTGATAAACATTTGAAAATCACCTGTGGTGTGTTTATTTTCTAGTTGCAAAGTGGAATAATTTCATTAGAACTAGCAGAAGCATGCTAAGCACAAGCTAGATGATTAAACATCTCTGTACGGACACATGACCTTCAGCCTGAAGCAGTCTCTGATAAAGCATTTGGTTCCAATGGTTCCAATGGTGATAGCAGCCACCTAAATACCGATACAGATGGATGAGAATCCTTCAGCCTACAACAGTCATGAGAATGCTGTGTGGTTCTGGCACTGAGGTTTAGACTGAAAATGAGCATCAATCATGTGACTTCATTCTTTCTGACTATTTTCTGCATGTGCGTAGACAGTTATGTGCATTTACGCAGTCTTGTTGTGAGTACCAGGGAGATGGAATGCATATTCCCTTTTTCATGCCACAGAAAAGTAAAAAAAAATTGACAATATGTGGTGCAGGGAAATACTCAGTAAGAATGAAATGGGGATGGAAAGAACCTTTCTTCTGGTGTTACAGGTAATTTAATAGTCCTTCATTGCTAAAGAGTTGGATTAATCTTTTAAAAGCTTGTATTAAATAAATGTGGGGTTTGGCTTTTTTTCTGCCCCATTTGACACTTATGGAAAGCAAAGACTTGTCTCATGATTTGACATGTACTAGCCCATCTAGCAGACAGCTGAAGGAACCACAGTATTGCATTACTGCAGACATGAAACGATTCATTCGTGAGAGCTATCATAGCAAGCGTGGCTGAGGAGATCTAACTTTTCTAATGAAGGAACTGATAGAGATTGAAGTCGGTGCAAGTAACAGTGTATGAATTTTCAGGGCCAAAAATGTTAGGTAACATTGCTGAAGTGTGATTGTTGAGGCAAAGAATCCATGAAGCAGTACCATCACAGATCTGAACAAGTAAGGGTAACATGGATAAGAGTTGTATTTCTTGGTGCATCCATAAGAAGTCTACCTAATTTCTTGCAGTCTTAGAATTACGTGGCAATTCCTTTAGAAAAGCTTGTGAGCAAAAAAGCACTAGTCTAGTATTTAGTAATTGCAGGAGGGTGATAGCTACATAAGTAAATCCAGAAAACTTCTCAAATGCCATAGGTGTTCCTTCACTGTTGACTGAATTTCTGTAGGGTAAGCTTGTGAATTAATGATTCACATACTAAGATGTTTTTGAATAGGTCTTAGCATGATAGTCTGACTTCTTGGTCAGGTATGTCAGCCATTATTTACTCTTTTTTAATATGTCTAATGTAGTGAATATGCATTTTAAAAGTTACTACTTCTGATACTGGTATTTTGATGGAAGAAGAATCTTAAAGCTTACAAAAAGAAAGAATTGCAAAACAAGTCATCAGTGAAGGCCTGATCTCCATTTTGAGCTGACCAGGGTTCTTGTAGAAACATCCTGTAAATTTTGTTTTGATATGAGAAGGTTCTTGAAATCCTGTAGAAGAAATGCTGTTCACGTTGGATAGTTTCAAAGTATCACTTGCAATGTTATGCCTCCAAGTCCATTTCTGAAATCTGTTAGCAGTATCTTACGCAAGAAGGGTACTGTATTTATTCTGTATGCCATCTGCTGGTTCATTTGAAGTTGCTTTTCTTTGGACTTTCAACCTCTGAATCCAAAACTTTTTGTTTAATCTCTCTCACTCTTCCTTTTTATTGTTACAGCCATTGAGATCCCTGTCTTTTGGTATTGGGTTTGATTGCTTTTCCTGATTTAAAGTTTGACACAGCTTCAACCTAACCCTGTGGCAGAACTTGCTGTTGTCTTTATTTATGAATTTAAGCATTCATTCAAATTGGTAGAAGGATTTTTTCTTGAAGGGGGCTCTTAAATTTGGAATTTATTTATTTCTTTTTTCTTTTAAATTGCTCTCTTGATCTGACAAAGGTTTTTCTCTCAGAACTAGAAAATAAATGTATTAAAAATGTCACATCAAGTTTACTGAGTAGGAGAGGTTATCACGAGAACGTCAGTAATACATGTTTCACAACATCGTTTGTATTGATGTATGATTAGTCTGCATTTTCTTTCTCCTTTTCCTTTTCATGCTTGACCTCTGGAAATCTTCACCTCATTGAACTGAAGGACTCCAAAATCCTTAATTTCAAATGAACAGAATTTGTCTAGAAAGGGAGAGGGATGGAATGTAGGAGGGAGGGATGTCAAATCTCATAGGTGAGCTGTGTCATCCTCTTGAGAGGCATAGCTTGTTGCATAGGAAAGTGCATTTAGACACAAAAAGAAACACTTTCATTTTCCATGGAGTGGAAGGAGAAAAATGAGTAATTAGGTAGTGAGAATTAGATGTTCATGTTCCTAAAGGTGAACAAAGGTATCTTTTTCTACGTGAAATGTGTGGCTCAATTCAATAAAAACTGTATATCTGCATTTTTAAATACTGAAATATTTACACCTACTTATCGACTACAGCCAACTGAGAATATAGTTGTTTTTTTTTTTCTGATTTAAGAATTTTCATACTTGTTTTAATCTACTGAAAATTAAATGAATGTGGTTTACAGATATATCAAGCTGCAATGTTGCTACATTTTATTGATAATGTAACAGGCATCACTTTATTCTGATTATGTCAGAAGTAATGTAGTGCTCTTTTTTATTTTCAGATTTCTAGCTGAATTCTAGCTTATAATTTGTCAGCTGCAATTGCAGATGAAGTCTCTGAATTTCTTCTTTCCTTGTACTTGTTTCCTTGTTTCCTTGTATAAATCTGTTAGTGAAGCAGAATTACCCACTTTCTGTTTTATCCCCATTTTTTATTCTGCTTTCAGTTCTACAGTTTATTTTTTACTTGGCAGCTGCAAAGTTAAAAGAACATCAGTGACAATATTCTTCCCTTCCAAACCAATTTGTTTCGGGGGTTGCCTCTCAGGCTTGGTAAATCACCTCTCTGCAGAAGTCCTGTGCCTGGCTTAAGGAATTGTTTACTCTGGCCCTCTGCACAGAGGTACGTTCTGCTGACTCTGAGAAAACCTCTAGGTAAGAGTTACTGTATCAGTTTTCTGAAGCTGTAATCCTGTAAAGTAATCCAATTAATATAGCGTGTGAGAAATGCTCAGCCTTCAGAACTTGACAGGGGAGGTTTGTTTCCATGCATGGCATTTGCATTTCTGTTTACATAGGAAGGCCTTGCTGCACTTTTTGATTTACTAACAGAATAAACTAACATGGGTCAGAACACACATTCAATGAGGGAATGAGTTTAATTGGGTAGTGAACTGTGTGGGAGTGTGAATGCTAACAAAATTACTTCTTCTTTATGTACCTATGTGACTTCCTGTTGATGAGTGAGGGTTTTTTATGATGATTTATGTCTGTTACAGAATTACAGTTTGACAATTGGAACCACATCTAGAGCATGGGAAGCGCACTTTGTTGTAGTAAGTTCTTATTCAAAAGTTACGGTTTGCTATTAGTAGTTGCACCCTAGTAGTTCGTTTTATTGGGAGGGGCAGAGAAAGGTGGAGTTCTGTGGGTGAAATGGGTTTGTAACCTTATTGCATAGCTTTAAACAGAGTAATCAGCTGAAGAAAATCCTTATATTCCTTTCAGAATTTCTAGCTGGATCTCATTTTCTCTGCCTGAGGAATAAATCATTTAAATGAAAGAAATACATAAAACAGGCAGGTTGGTACAACAGGTTGTTAAGGGTTATTTTATTAGCAAAAGGCTAGAAGAAAAGACTTACGGTACAAATATTTTCTTTTTTTTTTTTGACCAGAAGCCTGCAAACAAATCCTGTATTACAAAGGCTGATTCAAGTAAAAATCTTGCTCTCTTACCTATTGCTTAAATTATATTGCAATCTGAATGCAAATTAATTGATTTTTAGTATAATATCTAGCAGAATAATCTACTTTGCATCTGCTAAACATTTTGTGAATCGATTTGCTGGTCCATGACTGCAAGGGTTTCTATATGGCTGTTTTTTGTAAGTGGTTCTGTTCTCACTGACCTTAATGTCAAACCTTCTCTAGATTTTAGCCAGAGCTGAATCCTACACTAATAGCATTGTGTGCTGTTGTGTATAACAGCCTAAATGTGTCGAATGCATATCCTTTTCTGTGCTCTTTGTCTGCCATTTTAAGCACAATTAATATTTGTCTTGCTTATGCAGCAAAAGTGTGTGACCCGGCTTTTACACAATTAGTTTAAAAACGTGTATGCATTGCTAACTGTCCTTCAAAATATTTACATCTAATTATTGGTAAACTGTTCCAACTTTGCCACACAGATGTATCATCTTGTCCAATTCAGCAAAGGTAATAATCTGTCATATGTTCCTCTTTTCTGAGAAGAAAGCTAGATTTTTCTTTTTCTACAAATCTCCCTGAAGTCTTTGTTAAGAAGCTAAATGTTGTTCTTGCAGATTAGCATTTGTAACTTGTGTTAACAGTGTGCTTTTGCTGTGCCCAGCATAAATTTTATTATGTCAACTGTGGAACCCAAAGTCCGCTCTAATTTGGATTTGAGCTTACGTATACTGTTTTAATTTACTCAGGAAGTCATATATGCTGTGGGGGAGTACTGCTTTTGAGGTGCTTGATATGTACAAACCACTTATTTTTCCTATTTATTTCTTTTACTCTTTTACTGTCATATTTTTCTTTATATCTTTTTTTTAAAAAAATCTTTTTTCCTGGTCTATATTACAAGATTAGAGATCTGTCTTGTCTTGAAGCTTTTACTTTTAGGTGAGTATAATTGCTTTTGTTTAGTTGTTGAAGAAATTTTCAATTATACTTCAAGGTAAGAAACTATCTTGTCACCAAGTTTCTGAAACATCTAGAGCTCTCCTATGATTTCATTTGGTACCTGCAAGCTTAAGTAAAGCTTATTTTAGGAATATCAGCACTTCATGGAACTGAGCTCTCACTGTGCGGTGTTGCTCTTTTAGACTCCTGTGTTAACTATGGCAATGGTGAAATAGTGAAAATTATGCGAACTTTCAGGTTCATTGTCGAGAAACAGGTAAGTAGTAAGATAGGTCTGCTAGTTTTCTGAGTTTATCAGAATAATTTACGTTGCACTTGGAATGCAGCAGAATATATAATAAGAAAATATATAGGCATAGGAATATTCAGGTCTTTACCTTCTCACATTTTTCTGCTTGGTCTAGCACTTCAACTCCTGGCTTACAGTAAAACTGAAAGGTTGGTTACACATGATTTGCATGGCAGTAGCTGGTAACAGTCCTTTTCCAGCTTATTTCCTGCTGAAATAGTCTGTAAGTTTCTCTCTGTATTTATTGAATTTTCCATACATGGAATCAAACTTTCTGAGCACCCTTGCATATGTTTTATTCTACAGTTTTCCAGTTGTCTTGTCCAGAGACTTCTCTATTATTGGAAATGAATTATTTCAAATGATGGCATGGTCTCATGACTATGTTTACTTAAAATGTTGTATAGCACTTGCTTTTTTTCCTTAAACACAGGAGTTAATTTGGATCAGAGTGTAGAAAGAAAATCACAGATATTTGTACTTGCTTGAAAATATACATTATTTGCTTTTCTCTCTGTTTTTATTGTTCTGATTCATGGTTGTTCTTGACCTTGTAGGGATTTATGTGCGGGGTTTTTTGTGTCTAAACTAACTCATATCTGGAATTGAAACAAATTTTCAAACTTTCAAAAAATTCTTTCAAAAACAGATCTCTCTTTATGAAGACCTGGAGGGGCGAGCCCTAAATGGTAGTCTTTTGTCTTGAAGAAGATGGTGTTAAGAAAAATGGAAGAATATGTAAATAACCTTTTGCCCTCTTTTAAAACTCACCTACTAGTATACATTGTTTTGTTCTCTTGGTCCAACTCTTGCTGAAGTAAAGGTTAATATATTACTTGATTTGGATTTAGTATTCTTTTAAAATGGAATATATTTTCATATTAAAGATTTTATACCCTAAAGAGATAAAAGCATTTTAAAAATCTTAAACTCATTGTAGTTTTATGATTTTAAAAAATATAGTTTGTCACACTTTTTTTCTTTGGCTACAGATGAAGAATTATTTTGAAATATTTTAACATTGTAATATTTATTATAGGGGAGATGAAAACTGCTTTGATGTATCACTTAATACTTTCTGCTTTCTAAGATTCTTGTGACTTTTTGGTTTGTTTTTTTGCAGTCAACCTTCGCTTTTTTTTATTCAGGCAAGCAGGAGCCATACCTTTTCTTTGTCCTGTGAAATTCTGTTTGGTTTTCTTTTTTTTTTTTCCCTCAAGGTGGAAAGCAAGCTCTAGTCTGTAATTTGTGTTACAGTATTGTAAAATCATAAATACATTTTTGCAGACTGGACACGTTTTGCTGAAAGCTGTAGTAACGTTTGGGTCAGAGAACAGAAAAGAATTTGGTTGGACTTGAATACTTCTGATCTGGAACGTAGCCCAAAACCCAAAACACCTATTTCTTTCACTACTTATGAGGCAAGGGAAACCATGTTGCAGAAGAGATTTCCATCACTCCACCCAGTCTGGCAAGATAGAAAACAGATCAGAATCGGGCTACCCAGGTCTGGTGCTGACTTCCCGGAGAAATTCATTCCCCATTGGCTTTTCATTGTAGCAGCTTCAAATTTCTCAGCAGCCAGAGAGAGCTGGTCTGGAATGGATGGTGTTTCTCCCATCACACCCTCTGGTCTATGGAAGGCAAGTTCTGTCATTGTACCTGACAATTTTTTAGCAGGTTCAGCTGGAAACGTGAACCTTTTACTTCAGTGCTACCAGAAGATTCCGAGTTCACACCTCCTGGTGGCAAGGACTATCTCGTTCCTTGGATGTGTAAGAGAATTCAAATGACAAAGTGTGGTCAGTCAGCAACGTTAGAACTCAGGAAGTTTTGGTTGTGTAACTTATGTATTTTAAAAAGCGTTCTTTTAATATCTTTTCTAGAAATGATAGCTAGCTCTCTTAGCTGTTGTTTGCATGTTATATTTTCAGATTCAGTCATTTGTGCCAAGGATTGGATTTTTACATCCTGTATGTTCAGACAGTATTTCACAAGTAGTAGAGGCGAACAGAATACAAAACCCAGTGCATCGTGATTAGCCCAATGCTGCAGAACATCAATAATTGCAGAGAGGAAGTCTTTGTAGCTGAAATGTGCACAAAGTCCAGCATGATCTTTTGAAATTCAGGGATGTGTCAATTGTAATGATGCTCATGAACTGATTCTGGAGGTTGAGAGAAGCTGCTGTTATGAGATTTGGAGATGATCCAGGGGACAAAGGGAGTATTGTTAAAGATTAGCTGATAGAAGTATCATTCCCACCTGATTAGTCAACATGATATCTATGAAACTGTGGTACAGCTTGCAGTGTAGAACCCTCCTCTCCATTACTGTTTTAAATTGAAGACTTTTCTTATGAAGAAGGATTATTTTTAGATTGGGGAGAGGGGTGTGTGTGTTGGTTTTGGGGGTTTTGGTTTTTTTGTTTGGTTGGTTTTTTAACAGCATGTTAGGTTACTAAAGTTGCTTAGGGGAAAACCACTGAGCCTCTTGAAAGGTGTTCATGAACTCTTTTCTTTTTTTCTTCTTTTTTCTTTTCTTTATTTTTTATTTTTTCTTTTCTTTCTTTTTTCTTCTTTTTTCTTTTCTTTCTTTTTTCTTCCTTTTTCTTTTCTTTCTTCTTTTTTTTTTCTTTATTTTTTCTTCTTTTTTCTTTTCTTTCTTTTTTCTTTTTTCTTTTCTTTATTTTTTCTTCTTTTTTCTTTTCTTTTTTTCCTTTCTTCAGACTTTGGGCATTAGAAAAGAAGTTCTGTTGCATTGTTCTGGTACATTTCAGTGCATTAGCTGCACAGCTCAGCTGGCATGGTTTTGTTGGCAAACCAGGCTAACCAGAGGAGATGAATCATGCAATTTTTTAGTCTTGGAGCTTGCAAGATCAAGAATAAAAAAAAAAAAATTTTATTTTTTTCCTGGAAGAGAATTGTAAAACTTGAGGAATGTAATGATTTATGACTGCTCCTAACTATTTCACTTGAATATGGATTGATTTTTAAACAAATATTCTGGTATTTATTTTTCTCTCTGGTTTAGCTTTTTCTTCGGATCAGGTGGCGGGAAATCTGATGGGAGGGCTTGCAAGATAGTGGAGTCCAGGCAACTGTGAAAAATTAAGTGCCACTTTGTTTAGCTACAGAGAAGTTGTAAAGATCAACCGTGGAACAAGTATTGAGGATTCAGGCTACTCGTTGCTTAAGGAATTTGGGATCTTTGATTAACTCTTGTCCCTCTATCCTGATCTTCGGTTAAGAATCTCTGTAGAAAGCACCTCCATAAGTATTGGTGATTATGAGTGAAGATAATGAGGGTCCTATCACAAAATATGTTTTTATTACTAGAGAGAGAGTGTGGTCTAGTTGACAGCACATTGGCTAAGAAGATGTGGCTTCTGATTTCTGGAAGTTCATCCTCTGAAGAGGAAGCTCAAGTACAATGTTGTTGGAAAATAAGACAACCCTCAGATGCCTCTTTAGGTATAAAAAAACCTTAGCTAAACTGAAGACACATAATCACTGTATCTTCTACTTCTGCTGCTAAAACTGGATTTGTTAAAATGTTAATCAATGTGTGTATTCATACCCAGATTTCCATCTATAATTGGAAGATGAAGTTGCATTCCTCTCACTGTACATTGCCTGGAGATTGATTGATCAAAAATGTAAAATCCAAATTAATTATAACCATCATTGTTTTCCTGCTGATTTTGGCTGCTCCTGGGCCCTGAGCAGGTGTTTTAATTGAACCAGGGTTTTCTTGGTGATTAATGCAGTCTGAATAGTTAAAATTATTATTAATGCAATACTTAGCACTTTTTTGGATTTCTCACAGAATCATTGAGGTTGGAAGGGACCTCTTGAGATCATCTAGTCCATCTAGCTTTGCAACATCTCCACAGATGCAGAGTCCCCAGCGTCTCAGGGCAATTATTCCAGTGTTTGCCCACCTAAAGAGAAAAAAAAGTGATTTCTTCAGTTCAGCCTGTCTCAACTCAGGGCTTGTCAACAGTTTTAGAACCTATATTGGTCCAGGCAAGACAGCATGAACTGTCCACGACAGCATGAACTGAAGTGTATACCATGACTGCAGGATTTTGCCGTAATGAATAAAGGTACCCTTTTAGAAGGACTTAATAAAGAAAAGTTGTTCACATTCAGATTGAAAATGTTCAGTGATTAGAGTACTCTTGCAGGATCTGAATTAAAATTCAGTCAGTCAAAGTCTCCCTTATTCCAACTCTGGACATTGGACAGTGAATTACAAGACCTTTTGACACATGCTGCTTTTATTTTCCAGAAACAACATGAGAAAGAAATACAGTAATTTATTTCTCGTTAGAAAGCTACCTTCAGACCTCTTTGGGAACTGTAATGCTCTAATGTTAAAGGATATTTTTTTCATGAATTTTATTTTTCTGTCCTTTCTAGTCTGGTTGTGCTCGTTCTTCATAGGGAATGTAAAGCTGTATTATGCTCTTTTAAATGCAAAGAAAATAACTTTTTAAGAACAGTATCTAACTGCTATATAAATCACTTCAGAGGAGAGTTCAATGTGAGGGGGGAAAATATTATATGAAAGATCCTTTAGACTGTATTGTATGTAAAATCTTTTATGACTGTCAGAGTGATTAAAAAGCAGAATTAATTTGATGGCCACAATTAACAAGAAGAAGAATTTCTGCAAATCTCTGTAAATAAGATATAAAACTTGAAATGTTAAAGTCGGCTTTGATTTGAGAGAAATAAATGTTGAAGAGCTTTTTGCAAAGCAGTATTTGGAGTCTTAAGATAGTTGCACAGAAATGTTGCATCACTTTGCATTTGCAAAGCTGAATTTTCCTCCACTATGTGAATGGTGTAAGTGCAGCTCATGAGCTGTCACAATCTGCCTTTTAACCTGCAGTCAGGAAAGTTTTACAGTTTGTTCTCTAAGCCAAAGCCAATGTCCCACTCAATTCTTTTGTCAGTGTTTCCTGATTAAGGATGGGGTCCCTAAACTGTCAGACAAGTTATAACAAATCTGGCTGTATTTGGCCCTGTTTCAGTGCTAGACATGATACTAAGACATTAACATCTTGATAAGATGTTTTAGTGTTTCTTATGTGGTGCTCCCTTGGTGACAGCAACCAAGTGGTAGTGATGTGACGTGCTAGTGTAGATTTAGTGGTTTAACCCAAATTTTACTTAGTTTTGCTTGAAATGTAGTGTCTGTACTCACAAAATGGCACAAGTTGCCTGTGATGTCTCCATCTTCATATCTCAGCTCTGTGAGAAGCATCCGTAATGAGAGCTCTTAAAAGTCATATTAGGGATGGTTACATGGTAAAGACAGACTTGTATTTTCCATCTAGCAATAGGTGCTGCAGTATTTAAGTTACTGACACAAAGAAACTGTTGATGACTGATGCTGGCAGAAAACAGTAATTTTGATTTGAGGTCTATCTCGCCAAAAGAGCTCTGGCTTTGTTGGACTCTTGACTGCTTGTGTGGGGGTGTGTGTACGAGTATGGATGAAAGTACATGAATGTTTTTTCTGATCATTTTCCTGTGTTTAATGTCAACAGGAATCTCCTGAAATAATTTACACCCTTGCCAGAGGTCCCAATCTGTAGTGAAGGATTTGCCCTGTGTACAGACTGGTACTTCTTGTCACACTTTAGTTTGCTAAGAGATTAAAATACAATTTTCCATGTAACATCTGTGTTTTAATTTTGAAACACTTCTTATATTTACCTCTTACTTCTTTAACCTATGGGTTTGAAATAGCATAAGGTGCCTTAGATTAGTAGTAAAAGTATACCTGAAGGAAATGAATTTTGGGACAGAATTTGAAGAAAGAGAATCAATTACTATGTCTTTCTTGAAGAACTGGGTAAGATATTCTAGGTAGGTCTGAGGAGAGGGGAAGAATGGATGTCTTTGCTAGTGAGACAAAACCTGAGGAGCTACAATGTGTATTCAGCTATCAGAGGAAAGATCACAGCTTTTGGATACAAGAGGAAATAAGGGAAAAAATTATTATTATCATCGATTGTGTGACATAGTACCCAGAGGGCTCAGCAGAGGCGAGGGTGCCACTATGCTTCTGTACAGAAGCACAGTGAGTCACAGTTCCTGCCTGAAAGGAAGGCTCCACATAGGCAAGATGGAGAAACACTGAGGTGAGATGAAAGGACAGGGAAATGAAGTAGTGTGCCCAGGGACAGAGGATGTCTTGGGGTCCATTCTGGGCTCCTCTGGACTCATGATGACTTAGGATATAGAGACTTGGAGAGCTATGCCATTGAAGATGAGGACATGTAATATGGTCATTACGTGGGGGAGGGTACTGGAAGTCATAGATTCCAGGCCTAATGGACAGAAGACTGGACAAAAAAAGGTGACTTTATTTGCAACTAATGGTCGTTATCAGAGATATGTGAAAAAGTCTCTGTATAAAATGTATAATACTGCTAACAGTAGCATAGTTGGAAAAAAGCATTGCAGTTATTGAATTGGAAGTTCTAAATTGTGCTTGCCTGGTTGATTTGAAGTAGTGCCTGGTCTGTACTGGTAATATTTAATTTACAGTACTATATGTTATGGTTCCTGTGTTCATACATATCAGAATAAAAAGACTGGGAAGAAGTTCTTTCTGAGAAGTCATTCTTAAAGGAGAAAATGGCAAGGGGGACACAACAATTACTCTGAGTAAATGTATAGACAAGGAATAACAATAAAACATACATCCTGGAGACTTGAAAGTGTTGAGTCTCTTTTCCTGAGTGGTATGGGAGTGTACAGACCCTCACATAAAATAATATTGAGTAGAATGTTTCATTAAAAGTAAGCAGAAACAATAACTAATTTGTCCATTGAACTGTCCCAAGTTTCAGCTGTTAATGGATAAGCTATAAGTCTGCTCCAGCCATCTACTGCAAAATCTGAAGGGAAGTTTGGCATCTGTACAATCTTTATGGATGTATGTGCCATACGTTATTTATTTTGATTCCAAATGTTCTCAATGTCAATTAGAAGAAGGAAGCTAGGCTAATAAGGTGTGGGGTTTTTTTTTTGGTTTTTTTTTCAGTCTGCTCTGATTAAAGTAGTGGTTGGCCTAAGTTAGAATTTCCTGAAGTGCCTAAAAAGATATTGGAGTTAGAATTGAATAAATATGGGAATTCTCAGAGAATGTTTCCAAGGAGATGCAGGTTGACTTTGGAGGTAATTTTTAACTTTTATGTTTGTTTCTTCTGCGTACCTACAAAGTGTGTTTTGTTTCATGTACGTTGATTTGTCATTCCGTGTTGCATATGTACGGATATTATAGGTGGTCAGTGGGGCTTTTATTTGTGCTGAAAAATGGGCTTATTTAAATGTTATTTCTTTGCAGCGGTATTATGTAAATACAAGATACCTTCTGGATGAGATGTCAAAGCCCACTGCAATTTGCACACTGTGACAGAGTATGACCATCCTTAGTCATGAAGACATATGCAATGAGAAAGAAGGGTCCTTAATGCTAGCATAATTTAAACTCTTAATTTGCACTCTAAAATTCTAAATTGTAGTTAGCTATTGGATTCTCTCCCTGAACTTCAGTCTATTATCATTACTGTAGGAAATTTTGGATTAAATATTTCGAGTGAGGGTAATTCATTCTTAGAATCTGTTTATTCTGTTAGAAATATCTATTCTGTAGAAACAGTGAGAGTTCAGTTTGGTGGTCTGTGGTTTGTTTTTGGTTTTTTGTTTGTTTGTTGGTTTGGGGTTTGTTTTGTTTTGTTTTGTTACATATTGTGATTTGTTTGTACAGGCAAAAATAATGAAAGACCAATGAATTAATAAGACCTTACAGGTTTTGTGTTCTGGTAAAGCAGTGAATTTGTAATTGCAAACTTCAGTAAGAAAAACATTTGATGGTTTCACAGGATGGAATTTCTTCTTTATGGAAGCTACCTTTAGTAAGCTTTGCATAGGTCAAGATTTTCCATTTTTGTTTCAGTACAGTGAAAGAATGCTTTTCTAGCTATATCTTCTGTCTTTCTTTTCCTAGTCAAGTTAGTACACAGATGTCTTGTCAGGTATTGGTTGGAAGAATGAAAGAGTATTTTCTGGTTATGGTTAAGTCCCAGCGAGAACCAAGACTGGCATTTTCCCTGGATTTAATGACTCACCTGAACTTTGAATGCAGATCTGGTGAATACTGGTGAATAAGAAAGGCAAACAGAAGCGAAGATGTGCAACCTGTAATACACTCTTTCTAAAATGAGCAGAAATACCATGCGAAGACGGAATCTGAAGATTTAAGCAAAACAGGGACGTCGCTCAGCATGAAGAACCAACTGTTTTCAGCTTATTTAGTATGCAAGAGCATACTTACAGATGACTCACAGTTAAAATGCCTTACATAAGGTTGCCCAAGTATTTAGTTCACTTCAGGTGATGGAAAGACACTGCAAAAATAGTAATAAAAACTGTATCCAGTTGTTCTTACTGGTTTATAGAATTTTTCTTTTTTTTTTGGTCAGGTCCTGTATTACATTCGTGGATATATGCTTCCTCCCGCCACCGTGGTCTTAAAATATGCAAATAATGCCTTAAAAGGAATAGTTAAAAGAAATTATGTGAGACTACACTTTAAATTTATCATTTAATATTAGAGATTTACTTAGGAAATACAAATCCAGGCTAAAGCAATGCTTGCTATCTCAAAAGAAAGGCTATTCTAAGACTTCAGCTCTTGCTAACATAATGTGTTTTAAAAATCTGTATATCTGCCTCTGTATTCTGCATCAGTGCTCCTAGTGAAGTAAGCTAGACTGCTTTTATCCTTAATTGCAGTGCTTTTATGTGTTGTGTTTATTTATTTACTATAGGTTACATAAGAACATAAAAATAACTGAAGGAATAACTGAAGACCAAGGGGTCCGTGTAGCTCAGTATTGTATCTGTCCAGTAGTGGTCAATAACAGCAAGGGAAGAGGACAAGAATATACTTTCTCTGTCTCTGCCATGTGCTGTCAGCTTGTAGCGATTTGCGACTTAGGGGAATTAGACTCAGGCCTGGTGACACCGAATTTGGTAGCAAATTGAGCTCCGCAGCTGAAGTGGATGTTGCATGGGAAAGAATCGCCTTCTGTTTGTTTTGAAGCTGCTGTGTGCAACTTCTAATTGATGATTCCTAGTTCTGGTACTGGAAAGGGCAGTGAATCATAACCAAAAATATTACTGCGTGTATTTGCAACTATTGTAATAATTTTTATATTGTAGTCTTATACAAAAAAAAAGGAAAGTTTTTGATTAATAAAATGCAAGTGGTTTTGATTAAAAAAATATTTTTTTTTTCCTTTTTTTAAATCTGTTATCCAGCTTTACAACAGTGGCAACTTTCGAAAAAAAGGTTTTTGAGGAGTAACTGGGGTTCTTTGTGTATTTTTTTTTCTACAATTTCACATTCCCCATCCACTTTTCCCTTTTTGTGGTTCTTAATTTGCACTTTTGTGGAAGGATTTTCAGTTGCGGATTTCCTGACTTTTATAATCATGCATGTAGCCTTCATTCTGGAGGCTTCTTGACCCTTCGTAGCAGCAGCAGCCTGTTTGTCTCTAGTTGTGGCTATGGGGGAAGGCGTTTGGGGAATTAGAAATGTCAAACATGCTTATGATTTTCACCTGAAAGGAAATCATTGCTACGTGCTTATTGTGTTTTCATCACTATGTTGAAATCTTTTTCCTGCATTGCTACACAGTTTTGTCTCTGCATCCTGAGTGGGGTTTGTGTGGCCGGGTCCAGTGTTGGGAAGCCCACAGCAGCATTGCTGGGGGTGCACAGAGAGGCTCACGGTGGCCCTGCCCAGCCGACTGCTGCTGCCTGGGCAGAGAAATCCAAAGTCTGCAGTAATGGGATGCACTGGATCCTTCTCAGCTGGAGGGAGCTGACAGGGTGGGGGGTGAGGGTCAGTGTGCCTTAAGGAAAATGATATGGATTAAGCACTGATGTGTTTTGTTGGGGCTCTGGTTTCTGACCCTCTCCTTTGCCCCTTCATAACGTTGCTGCTCTCATATATTTGAGAGTGAGATGTGGTTGAGCTGCAGCTGAAGAAACCTTCTGGAGTTGTGGTGCGCAGCTCTTTTTGGCAGGACAGCCTAAGAAGTCAACAGCAACTGTGATCAGATAGTCATGGGCAACACTGTAGCCTGATGGACCTACAAGGTGTGATCTTCCATGCTGGCACAGGCTGCCTATTTTCCAGTGCAGGAGAAGAGATCCATCCCCTGGCATACCTGGATTGTGAGGACTGGCAGGATGAGAAGTGATTCAAACCCTGGCCTTCATGCATGTGTAGGTGAGCAGAGCAAATAAGGAACAGGCGGTGGATTGTGCAGTGCTGTGAGGGACGGGCAGTCTGCTCGCCCTTTAATCAGGGTGGAGGACAAACTTACAGTCAAAATGTTTTTTCGGTAAGGCAGTAAAATCTCTTATGCATCCTGTCTAGATTTGTTTTGCAGTAACGGTGCTCAGCAATTACAGGCGTCTTGTCTTTGTCTGAGTGCTGGAAAGTATTAGCTAGTAAGTGCCAGTGTTCAAACAGTAAATCTCAGAGATGGAAAATATTTTTTTTTTTTTTTATTTCAGTAGTTGCAATTTGTTTTAAAAAAAAAAAAAGAGCAGTATAGGTATTTTTAATCTGATTCTTATTGTAAAGAATAGGTTAAACTGTAAATGGATTTTTTACCTATGAAAGACTGCTGAGTTGATTAATATTAAAAGTGGGCTGCTGTCTTGAATTCGACGATAATACGAAATAAGAATTCCATTAAAACTAAAAATTAATAGTTGTTGCTACTCCATATGCTTAAAATTAATTATGATAATAAGCTAACTGCCTCCCAGTCAAATATTCCAATGCAGGCTCTTCTTGAAGCTCCCAGTCTGAGGTTAGGAAGACAATGAGATGAAGGGGATTTCCTCAGGCAGCAAAGAAACCAGCGCTGCACCTGCTACTGCTCACTTTCCAACCAGGCAGCAGACATGGTTTGTAACACCCCCTGTAAAGATTTAGGGAAGAGAGAAAACAACAGCTGCTTTTGTTGGTAGTTGCGCACTGCAAATGACAGTGTCTGTAAGTACGAGTATGCACTGTGTGGTAGGCAAACGGTGAGCATCTCTGGGCTTCTGATGTTCCGAAATAGAGGCCACTAATTCCCACCTTTCAGTGATGGCACTTAATGCTTGGAGATCCTGAGGGAGAGAATTGAAAAATGCAAGGTTGGCTAAAATTACTGTTAATTTCAGGTGGAAAAATTGTAAGCTTTTACGTTTCCTTTTAGTTGTGACTTTAAGAAAGGCATGTTTTTAAAGTTTGGTATTAGGTTCCTTTTTCTTATATAAGATTAAAAATCTTCAGAGCACCTCCACTCCATTTTCAAAAGCAGTATATACTGAAAGGAACATAATATTTCTTTGTAATTTAGGGGCAAAGGAAATCATACATTATTTTTAATTATTAAGATATAAGTATGTGAGCAAAAAAGTCTTCAACTTTGGCCTTGAGGGTGATATTGTCATTTTGAGCTTCTGGGCTTAAAAAAAAAAAAAAAAAAAATTAAATACTTCTTCCTGCCCTGACAACAAAATGGAGAATTGTCATTATTATATGTGGAAGTTCACACTACAAGTAGGTCAAACAATAACATTTACACACACATATCTGAGAGTCCCCTACTTTTTTTTTTTTTTTTGCCACTGGGCTGTATATTTGTTTTAAATGGGATGCATGTGTCCCTAAGGGATCATGAGTACTCCCCTCCCTCCCCAGACGTACTTCTCACATCCTTAGACTAATAGGGAGAATGCTGCAGTTATGTTACTGCTCCATTTAAACAATAACTGTTGATAAGAAATAAATACTTCCCAAATGGTGTCTGCATTATTTAAAGGTTTGGCAAGTTTTCAAGAGGATAGGCATGAATTCAACACTAAATTGCTGCTGCCTCTGTGGAAAATAATGAGCTGTGTCATTTGATCGGGGACGAAGTGACTATCGAGCAGGGGTGATTTCGAGCTTTTAATAATAAAGAAAAAATACCATTTGCCATGTGAAACCGTTCCCATAGCTTGTTTGTAATGTAAATAATGTAGTTCGCATGGTAAGGTGAACCTATAGAAATGTGGGTTGTAACAAGCTCGGTCACTGTCTGTTTCCCTAGAAATCCTTATTAGTTGCTTTTTTGCTCTTTGCTGCTGCTGCTGGTATCCTTGCCCACCAGTTTGTCTTGTGGAAACACCTCCCTGTATTCCCTTGGAGTGCCCCTTGTGTAAGAAGCAGAGAAACAACCTTCCTGATGCGTTCACTGGCCTTCCCCCCCCCCCCCCCCCCCCCCCCTCGAAGAAGCCACGAAATGCCATGATTGCATTGCCCGTATTGCACTGATGGGAAGATTGTTGCATGAATGAATGGAGGTCAGTTGCTACTCTGTACAAAATTACAATCTTTAATGATCTGTTTTTCTGTTTTGATCAGGCTTGTACTATTCAGTACAGTTCAAGAGTTTTACTTTATACTAGCACAATATAATAGCTCAGGCAAATTTTGACGTGCTACTCTGAACTGAGCTAAGTATCTCCAGATTTCTCTACCAGAAGCCTGTGAGACTTGTATTTTGTACCTTTGACGGAAACAGTTTTGCGCTGAGGCGGCTTTTGCTGTGGTATCTGCTCCGTGATGAAGATATTCTCAGAACTGCCTGATAGCTAAGGCTCTCACTGATTTTTACTGGCAGCTGTACCTACCATTTTTTAAAGTCAAATCCTGAATATGTAAGAGCTATCTAAAAGTGGTGACGATAGACACAGTTTGCCATTTCTGCACTTCCTAAACTGCACATATTGTCTCTTGACATAAGCGTTTCCCGTCTTACTTTTCACTCTTTTTGAAAGTGCCATAGCCAAAGTGTCTTTGAACTGAGACACGTCGCAGTGTCTCGGTTAGCTGTGGTTGCTGAGGTTCAAAGAGCCCACTGCTGCTCTTTGGTCTCACTTCCCATGTTACCACAAGTCAAAGTTTTGCCCAGTAATTCCACTCTTCCGTCAGAGATCGTCGAATATTCCGTGACTACGCCAAGCCCGCTAACATACAGTTAAGCTAAGCCATGTCTCTTTGAAAGCAAAGCCAAAACCCCTAAGCAGTTAATATTCTGTTACGAATTAGTAATTTCCTTTGACAATATATTCCTGTGGCTATTTACCCTCACAGTTAAAACCCATGCTTTCTTTTCCTATGACTTTTTTCCCTAATTCGTCCTCTAGTGATGTCTAATTACCAAAAGATAAATTTAGAATGCGTTCATAACCTACAGCAGTATAAATGCTTGCGCTCTCTCTGTGAGATAGGACTCCAGTCTAGTTCGTGCCTTTCTCAGGTTTAATTTCGTATCTGTGTGCAGGTGATTTTTCTTATGCGGTAGCTTCAGCATAGATTACATTCAAATAGACACAGTCATTTCCCATGTCCTTTACTGTATGTATATCTCAGCTGCTCTCAGTAAGTATTTTCTACCTCAGGACTTTTCTGGAGAGGTAGTTTCTCCTCTATAACCATCTCTGTTTTTGATCTAGTTATAAATCGCATTTTGGGTTTAGGGCATGTTTTTTTTTCTGTAATTTCTTCTTTTATTGTATCAACTAACTTTTCAGTTTCCTCCTATAATTCAGTAATGATTTATTTTAACTTTTCAGTTTCCTCAGATAATTCAGTAATGATTTATTTCTGATTTTATTGCATTTTTTCAATTTTTTTTCTCAAATAAGGATCACTGATGTATTCTTTTAATTTGTTTTAGATGTTTAATTACTGACAAGTGATTAAATACCAAATCCATTTCAACTTGTAGTCAGTGGGAATATTGTTGTGTTTCTTTTTTTCTGGTTTACATCTCAGGTTGTTTACATTTTCTGTTCACCTGGTATGAGTAAGTTATTGTTTATGCATTTCAGACGAAATCCAGTATGTGCTTTTTATCTTAATAATGTCATGTATCTTTCCAGTGTAGAGTGTGTGAGTATTTTTGCAGGTGTCTGAATGTTTAAACACAGCAGCTTGGGTTATGTAGCATAATAAAAAAATAAACTGTAGAATTTTTTTTTATTATTATTTTTAGTTGCATGACTAAACAAATTTTATTTTGTTCACATGATTTTGCAGTGTACTGCGACAAACAAGGCAAAAGGTATTTGTCCTACAAATCAGTGCACCAATAGATATCTACCGTAAAAGCCTGTGGTATTGATCTTGATTTGCAATATCACAAGCAAGCCTGAATGCAGTCTGGTTGTTATGTGACGTGCAGAATGTCCCACAGCAGTGCATGTTAATGAGGGAAAGCACAGAGAAGAGTGGAAACTGGTTCAATTGTCAATTTTTAGGGAAGCAAATAGAAAGTGAGCATGCTTATCGGAGTCTGTCTTGCATGGCATATTTAGACTGTTATTAAATCTTAAGACTTTTCTTACGTGAATGATTCTATAAATTCACTTACAGTGGAGATTTGTCTCCTGCTGTTGCTTACGTAATGGTGATCTCACGTAGTTCATCTCAATGTGAAGAACCTGGAGTGCATGAGTAATTTTTGCTTGTGCCAGCTGGGAAGAAAAATTTATAGTGTACATTGGGACGATGTGTATATGCAATTTTTCTTTATGGACCAACTTACAGTAAGGTGCCTGCATATGCACATGCAAAATTGTTGTGATTTGAAATATGCATATCAATACAGTCTTTGTCTTTTCATTGGTCAGTTAAGCTAAGCTAGGGCTCAAGAAGTGGGTTGAAATGACAGTAATGTAAAGGCGTCTCTTTTCAGAAGTTGTACCCTTTGCTGTGGTCATCTTCGTTGGTGTGCTGTGCTTGGTTTATCCTTAATTTTTCAATTTCTTTCATTTTCCTGTGCGATCAGGACACACAGTGGAGCTTGAAAGCATAGTGCCAACAGTATTCCATAGTTGTAGACAGTACCAATAATGCAGTAATTTATGCTTTGTAAAACACTACAAAAGAGAGATTGAAGTAGAGAAATTCTTAGTCTGTGAGTTATGTTTTAAAGCCAACAATATAAACAACTTCAAATTTTAAAAAGTGTTAACATTATCACAGCACCCCTTTGCTGTTTCTCAATATGCTAAGTCTTCCCCATGCTTGAAGTGATTTGTATCTCTTTGCTGCCTGTGTTGTCAACAACCCTTGTACTGAGGCTTCTAGGTTAAACTTAAATGTGCTATGGTAAAAGTGCTGCTTCTGTCTGAGGAAACGAAGACACGTCTCTTCGTTGGAAAGAGGCTTTCTTTGCTTAAGTGACAAGCCAGTGCTGTCTAGCACTGTTTGCAGAGGGTTTCAGCGAAGGATATGCTTGGTGTGGCTTCTTCCCACCCAGGCTGGATAAAAATCTAGACCTATTTTCCTTCTGAATTCAGGTCTCTGTTTTCAGTGCAGTTAGCTGTATTATGGTTCGCCAGGTCAGGTACTGACATAAATGAGGGTGGTGTTTTTTCTCCCTCTGTCAATAAATATTAAACCAAGAACACTGAGATTATTTTCCAAGCATATATGTGTGCACCTTGGTCCGCCTTTGCTTTGGTTCCAGGCATTATTGTTGGGTATGATGTCGAAATATACCCTGTTCTGAGACTGGATTTTCTGCTGTTGAGTCCCCTAATGACAATAATGGAGGAGGCAGATATACCACAGCAAGGGTTGATATTGTTCAGATTTGATTCCAAAGTTTGACTCATTCTTAGATCTACCAAATTTCTCAGAAACCCACAAACTGTCATGTCATTATGGCCCCAAACTGCTAAAATATTCTCTGAAATACTCTGTATAAATTAGCATGAGAGATTTGTTCTTTTCTTCATAATGAAAACCATTATCTGTTTAAATAGATGTTAGGTGTTTATTATGGTTTGTCTTATTAATACCTGGGTGTAAGAAATGAAGAATAATAAAATGAGGAAATTCGTATTAATTCCTGACCAACCATGATTAAAGGCCCTCAGCTGGGCACTTTTCTTTTAATTGTCTGCCTTCAATTTGACTTCAAGCTTGACTGATTAATTGAAAAGGAAGATTTTCAAATATTTAATTTCAGGACCCTGAATCTATTTGGAAAGTTTATTGATGTTCTTGGCTGTGACCGCTGTGGGAGGAGTACCAACACGGAGACTATGTTGTCTGGACTTGGCCTCTATAGTATTCGAGCATGCTGTGTTTGCTAAGACACCACAGAATTCAAAAGCAGCAATACTGATTTGAGTTCTCTCTGCCTTTAAACCAACAACTTCCGAAGCTGTAAATTTCTATTTATCAGCCCTTAGCTGTCCCAAATCCAGTGTAAACAAGAAAAAGTCAGTGTTCCCATCCTGGACAAAATTGATGCACAGTGATTTTTGTTCAGTTTTAAAACGGTAAGTGAATGCGTGAACAAGGACACTGATAAACTTGGCTTTCTGTCTGCATGTCTATGAAGTGCCCCTGCAAGCTCTTATGATTTGTCTTTTAAGTCCTCCTGTCAGTGGTAGAATAGATTGATCCATAATTCAGATTATTTTAAAAATCAAGTAAGTGTGTGTAAAAATTTGTAAGTAAATGACTTTTTTAAATTTTTTTTTTCCCCATATAGCCAAAATGAAAATGCATAGTAGATTTATAACTTAAACTTCATATCCCTGGTAGCAGAAGCTACATTTACATATGCTCAAAAAATAGGAAAGAATTACTTACATAAGGCAAATCCAATAGTTTGCTTTGCCATGAGATCAACTCATAGCCTGCTTGGTAACTTAAATTTATTGCTAGCCATTTTCTCAAAAACAAAAATTTGGACTAAATCTTTTCAACTTGGAATTTTAGGTTTTATTCCTTGCTTTTAAAAATCAGATTGTATCAGATTGTGTCTTACATAGCTGTGTCTAGGATGTCCAAGTGCTTGACTGTTTGCTCTGATTGGAGGGCTGGCCTGGATAGTGGGAATTTCAAAACCGTGCATCCTTAGGGCTCGGTGTCTGTAGCTGCTGCTCTTCCACCACTTCTGTGTAACACTGAGCAACTTTGGACCAACTTTTCATAGTTGATTGTGTTTTCTTGACTGTCTGATGTGAAATACCTGGACCTGATTTGGAGAAGTGCCAAGTGCTCACAGGTGCATCAGAAACCAGTATTGGGTGCGTTTCGAACATGTAAATTGTTACTTAATGGTAAGTATTCCAAAAGCACTGCTCCCAGGCAATGTCTGTTGGGCACTCAAAATTAGTTGGTCCTTTTTACATTCAGTTGGTCTTGAGTACTTTTCCCTGTTTGAAAATTAAGGCGGTGACATTTTACCTCAGAGGGCTTCTGCATGGGATTCTTCAATGCCTGTGAAGCTGTGAGGTGCTGGAGTGCTGTGTCCTATAGAGGGAGCACCTGGCAGGGTATGAAATCTGCTGGTGGATGGAATGAAGTGGTGTGCAATAAAGATGGCAAGACATCGGGGCATTTACTGAACACCAGAAGTGAAACAAACTATTGAACATCTTTCATTCTGTGCACTGTTACAAGGCTTCATTCTGTGGGGGGAAAAAACATCTTTGCTCATAAAATTATTAACAGCTACTTTGTAATCCATGTCTATATGAGACAAAGGACGCAATGATACTAATTGGGGAAAATCCAGAGGGAATTACCTAGTGCTATGGTAATTGTACACATATAGAGTGGTCCATTGGAGCAATTACAGCTACTATGCACAGCTTGGCCCTCTGAGAAGTCCATGTTTCCTGAAAAGCTATTTGCCCTTTCTCTTTTTCTTCAGTTAATTCAGTGCTAATGCATTGATCTGGTGCTTTCCTTCTTGCTGTCTTATCTGCGGTCTTTTTCTTCATGCCTTTTTAAGTTGCGTGTTCAACTGAAGGTAGGTTCTGCATCTTCTTTACAATGGCTAAAAAAATATAAAGTGTACTAAAGTAGCTCAGTTTAACTTGGAGAAATAAAGAAACTTGCTGGAATTGCATCTCCACATACATTCGGCAATGTAGATGTGATTTTTATTTCTTCCACTCCCTTTCACCTTGCTGCAGGCATTAGCACATACAGAAAGTCCGTGTAGAATAAGTGTAGTGTAGAGTTTCTGCTTATTTTGCACAAGTGTAAATTACATAATACAGGGTGCAAGAAAACAGAGATTCAAGATTTGTATCTTTTTTTATACAAGTAGCTACACATTCTTACATCTGGTCAGGAAAGTGCGCCTTGTATTTCACATTCCCTGTACTAGAAGATCATGGAGTAACCTGTCCAATGTTTTCTATTATTATCAGGTAGGCATCCAGCAGTTAAGTTTATAGCTGTCACAGAAAGCAAAAAGTTCCAATATGTTATACCTGTGCTATGTCAGAGAAGATAAACTTTTTTTCGTTTTTAAATTGTGGTGGGTTTTGTACTAACTAAAGCAAGTTATATGTTTGCTGCAAATAAATATGCAAATCTTCTGCCATTTTCAGAAGCAGACTTTGTTCTAATGTTTTCTAAGAAATGGTACAATGGATGAATAAAATGAACATTTAAAACCTTTTTGTTAGTATCTGGCATTACTAACATACATAAAGAAAATGATCAATTTTATTTCTAACACAGATTGGGATTAAAAACTACATAAAGGATATAGAAGAGTATAACACATTTACTGGTTTATGGAGCAACAGATCTCCGGAGATGGATGCAAATCTGTAATATGTGCCAAGTGAGATTTTTAGGTGTGGAAAAATAGAAACATTAGGTGAACTCTTCAAGCCTTTGGGTAGGGCTCCTCTGCATTGTGTCTTCTAACAGTGCTTACCATCTTTATCTTTAGGAACATGTGGCCCACGTTTGTGTAAGGGGAAGCTGACTGAGTGAGATGGAATTGAAGGCTTTACCTCTTGGATCCATGATGTACTTTTTTCTCTTCTAGGTGACTGCCTAAGAAATAGTTGGTTTTTTTTTTTTAAGAATAGTTTCTCCATTTTCTATATTTCCAACATTCTAGTGCAGGCAAGTATCTTTTTATATCGTAGCAACATTTATGCTAAATGACAGACTGATAGGTTAAACAGTAAGTCTTAGAGGCATTCTTTCCATACAGTTACCTTAGGCTTTCCTCCTAGATGTGTAAAATAAAACTCTCAAATTTAAAAACTGTTGTTCTGTTTACCCTTTAACTGTACCAGGGGAGAAAAAAAAAAGCCAGGGCAATGTAGGAGAAATATAGATTCAATGAATTTTTTTGCACAGACTCCTGGCTACTTTGACTGTCTCTTGGAAGAGGTCTTTAGAAATTCTCTGCCTCCAGAGAGCTTGCTTTCATAGCAGCTATAGCTCTTCCAAATTGACTCATGGCAAAAAGTTAGTCTTAAAATCTTCTGTCTCATCTGCCAACTTCTCAACATTTTACAGGAAACTTTTCCCAAGAGTGTCATTATATTCACCCTAGTGTGCTGGTTAAAAGAACGCTGGCTGTCATTGGGACACTTGCCATCTGCAATGTGGAGAGAATTACTGTCTCTAATACGGTAACTGCTGGGAACCTCAGTGGAAGATGTGGGCCCCCTTTGTGCTAGGTGATTCATTTAAAAGAAAAGAAAAAAAAAAAGCCTAATTTTTGGTCTGTAAAGCATGCAATTCACATTTTAGACAGAATAAAATGGATTAAAGATATTAAAGGTAAGGATGAGATAATAATAAAGCAGAACTAAGGAAAAGTTACAGTTTACCACAGCGTAAGCTGGAGTTAAGAGTAGTGAAATGACTTGTGAGATTGACAGCTGAGGTTTCTTTGTTCAAGAAACAATGGGGGAAAACCCCTCCAAATCAAGTAACTTTTGAATTAAGTTTTATTTTACTTGTTCAGATGGTGTTTTTACACTGTAAAAGAATCTCTTAGTTTCTGGTCAACCCTGGAGGAATTGTAAAAGCAAAACTCCCTTCTTGTGATCTGTGATAGCGTTTCATGGAGAGAACTAGATTCTATACTTTCCATCTGTTCTTTAGCACTGTCAACTGCTAGACACCAACTCATCCTGCTGTTAAGACTAGCAAGTCCCTTTATTTACTGCCCATTTCTATCCTGGGTTTGAGTCCAGCTGGCTACCCAGGCTGCAAGAGAGGACTGAAGGAGAAAAGCTGCTGCCGCTGCTAGCAGCGGAAAGATCTGCAGGACGTCTTGTGAGAACGGGTACTCAAACAAGCTGGCGTTATTTTTCTGGGCAGAATTTTCAGATAGCTTCTGCTTCACCTGATTTCTGTGCTGCCGAAGTTGTAAAAAAGTAGGTAATTATCTCATTAAACTAGAAGTTGAATTCTATTTTATATGTAGGATGGTTAGGATTAATATTAATTCAGATACCATCCCTATCAAAATTTTTTCAGAATATGTAGGAAATTGTTATTCTAGTATGTTTTTCCTAGACAATATTGTATTTTCAGGTTTAGAATGATCGAGCAGATGAACAGACCACTGGGACAATAAAACAGTCTTCTCATTGTTACTGAACTTTTGTGTTGCCTGGATACTGATTTCAACTAAATACATTTGGTTTGTACTTATGATTTTTAAAGAGATTTAATCAGAAACGAAGACACTTGTATAACATTCCTTAGCATTGCATCCAAAAATGGTCACAAACTTTAAATGATAAATTGAATGTTGAATTTTTACTGCTTGTTAAAAATAATTCTGAGATTTTCACAGTAGAAATAATTACCTTTTTACTTAAGAACAAATATTTTGACAAAATGTAACAAACTTTGTTTGAAAATTGTTTCAGAGCGAGAAAGCTGACTTAACTGGTATTTGTGGCTCTCTGAAAAGATTTTACTTACCATTATTTTGTTTTTGATGTAGAAACATGAGTAAGTTTTCTTCCAGCCATCTGGTGACCTCTCAAAGTATTTATACCATAAATTAGGAAATACAGCTGACTTTGTGTTGCATGACTGCATTGGGGCAAATCTTACCATGTATCCACGGTATCTGTGATACATGGGTTTGTCAGGAGTCTGTTCACTGATACAGCTATTCAGTGGAGAGGATAATCATATGATGCCTTTTCCTTTCCATAGTTAATTTTCTAGGCATTGTGCAAACTAATGTAATTCATTATTGGTGAAAATTCTGAAAGATAATATTCCTTACAAAACCTGAGTAACCTCTTAATTTGCTTGTATTGATTTCCTTTCTTTTAAGAAAACGATAGAAAGGAAAAGAAATGCTGCTGCTTTCAGTACTATGGAGGAAATATATAATATAGCAGGTAATAAATGTGTATTGACAGCAGAAGCACAGATGTATATCGTAGTGGGTGCTGAGAGGGAAATTGAAGCAGCTGTTATATTCTGGCAGTCAGATGGTATATTATTTGCTTGCATTCTACTTCACCTGGAAGGACGTAAGTTTTCACCCCAACTCCTTCCACGTCTTTTCCAAATCTGTGCAGCAAGATTGAGTAAAATCATTATTCAGAAAGAGGACTTCATATGAGAATAAGTACAGGGTGGAAAGAAGCAAAAACTCCTTTGTATTTAAAATCATTTGGAAGGTATAGATGAGAATAGGTACAGATCTAAAATCTGCAAAATGTCAAAATACCAGAATTTCTTAGACGATACTGTTATTATGGGGGTGGGTTAAAGTATTTATTTGCATAGTGATGTGAAAGTCAATCTTACATCTAGTAATTTTTTTTTTTTTAATTTTATCTCACCCATTGCATCGCATTATTTTTGAAGTATGTTAGTCTAAAATTGCATACCACTTGAAAGTAAATATCAGGAACAGGAACAGATTTGAAAAACTGGGAATGGAAGCCTAGAATTAATATTGATCATTCTAATGTCTGCCATGTCTCCAAAATGAATTGAATAAAAACATACTTTCGCCCCTCACCTTGCTTTCTGGTGGGATGATGGTTTTAATTTTGTACAATGTTGCCATTTTTTCCACGCTATATTTGTCTGATGTAACAGACGAGGCTTATGATTAATTACTTTCTTCCTGGTATGTTCCCAAAGAAATTTAACATCAGAGGCTTATCAGTAAGTTATATCTGGGATGTGAGTATTTTGAATTGGTGTTTATAACAAGTAACTGTTTATTGGAGAATAGCATTAGCAAAAAGAACTTGGTTTCTTAATGTTTATTTAGTAATGGCAAGTGAATTGTGAAGATGTGAGGGACAAATGGAATGCCATACCAATTATTTAATTCAGCTGTAATAACTTCTAGTGTGTCTTTGTACATGGAAAGTAAATAATGCCTTCTAATTTACTAATTCTCTTTATTTAGTAACTTGGATTATGTTGTATAAAGTAGCGTTCTTGTGAAGTATTTATTTCATGAGAAAAATGTAATTAATGAAGTGACAGTGAATTTATATAGCTTCTGTAGACTTCAGTAATGGACATGAAGACTATACATCATCTCTTCTTAGGGGCCCTTGTGAAAAAATTTTCCACATTGTAAGAGTACATTTCCAATAATATCAATAACATTCTGAAAGTTACCTGCAAAATAGCATTACAGACAGTATACACAAACTAATACAAGACTATCTTTAGATTGATGAAACCACCCAGGACGAATAAACATACAATGTATGCGTGTGCTCACGTGAGAGTTTCATCAGAGGGTTGTGTTAAGATGCATGTGGATGAACTAATATTACTTCTTAATCACCTGGAAGAATTAATTCCACTACTCAAGGTATTAAGAAAGGCTGTTCTAGCATTTTCTTATGCCATAAGTGCAGCCTCTTGCTTAAAATAAGCATATATGAAATGAAGAGAATCAAGTGAATGTTACATTTTAATTCTGTTAATGAATAGAAATCTAATGCATTATTTATTAAGAGATAAGGAGGTGTATTTTATGTGCCTAACTCTTCTTCCTCTGAGAACTTTTTCTTCATCGTTCCTTTATTAAAGCTTCACTTGGCATGTAAGTTCCAGCAGTGCTTTAACAAAACTGCAGTACAGAAGTTGGTATGTGTTAGAAGAATTGCACTGTTTTTCTGTCAGTTTGCAGGGGTTGAGGATGAAGAGATTATTATATTCTCATTAAATTACTTATTTTCCAAGTTCCAGGTTCAACCTAACATTAGATGTCTAAAAGCAAATTACTGGTCAGTGTGTTATACTATTAGTATTAAATGAAATGAGACGACGTGGCCACAGGTGAATTTCTTTCCTAAGTGCCCTACAAGAAAATGTAGCAAAAAAAATTAATAAAAAAAGCTCTGGCAGAGCTTTGATGAAAGCCTATAAAACCAGATAGTCATGAGGAAAAAAACAGGAGAGCTGCAGGTAAGCCTTTATTTGGCTTTGGAAGCTTTGCTTTACTGAATATTTGATGAAACAGGCTGCAGATCTCTGCAGTACAAGTCTAGTCAAATCCCTGTGGGCAGTTAAGAGTCAGCCGTCCTTTCTGGGATTTGCAGTGTTTGAATCTCCCCAACATCCCTGTCTGATAGAGAGAACAGAGGGGGAAGCAGAGACAGCAGCAAACATAATGAACAATTAACTTAAACAGCGCTGTTTGGACTTTGGATTTCAGAATGCTGATACTCTACCAGCAAAGTAACCCAAGACAAAGTTCTGTCAGTAAAACAAGATATTTTAATCAACCTTCACTCAGGAAGAGTAGCACAGTATATAACAGTATGACTCAAACTTTGCATGCAAAAAAACCCTTTTAAACTACTATTGGAACATAAGGGAGTAAGCTCTAAAGCATAACATCATTACATCTGTGCCTTTGCTGTTTGGAATAACTTAATGTTAAACAGGATTTGACGAAGTTAGCCTCCTCACACTTCTTACAAGGGATGCAGTTAACCTGTGGATGAGATTTTAACTACCACTGTTATCTGCGGAGAAGAAAATACAAGCATGTATGGCCTAGATTTTGGGAACAACAGAAAACACTAAGAACTTAAACGCCACTTGAAAATCTTGAATGTTTTCATATTGCATATAACAGCCAACTGAGATAGGGAGGAAAAAAGTGTGGAAGAAGAATCCACAGTTATGCACCGAGGATTTTGTACAGGGCTGATAGGTACATGGTTGGAAGAAATGCAAAGGGTGAAAAAATAGTGACCAAGAAAGCAGATGGGTGCTGGGGCAGGAAAGGGAATGAGAAATAGATTAGAGAGGAAGAACAGAGTTAAGAGATGATAGGACAGGGCAAAAGGAATGACGAGAGAACTACTGTGTGAAAGGAGCAGGGAAGAGCTAAGGCAACTTTTGGAAAGAAAGATAAATAAAGACGACATATGGAGGACAAAGATGTAAGCAGAGACAGGAATAATAAAAAGGGATGGAGAGGGAGAAAAAAAAGAATAAATATAAGGAGGAAGGTTGAATAAAATCCATCTTGCCAAACCCAGGAAAAAAAATTCTTTTTTTTTTTTAATGCATAGAAAAGCTACTGTGCTAGATGTATGTTAACTGTGTAGCTCCCATCCTGTCCATTGTTCTGAGGAAAGGATGGTAGGGCTGTCAAATAGTAGTGCATACAAACTTACTTATAAAAATGGAGAAATATCACTCTGACAATAATAGGAAAAAAAAAAGTCAACTTGTGCTCTAAATTTTTAGTGTGAAGATTTGAAGTACTATAGCATATCTCTTGGTAAAATCAGCATATTATTTTGATGACATTATGAATTGCATTTATAGTGGTCATAACTAATGTGAGATATTGCTGATATTCTTTCTTTGGTGGTTTTAGAATGTACAGTTTGTATAAGTGCATGAAGAGACCACGTGCATGTATAATAATTATATGTGGTAGAGATGCGAAGATTTCTCTATTTTGAGAAGTGATTATAGAAACTGGGAAATTCTGTAGCCAATCTTTACTTGAAAATGAGAGGCTGAATAAAACATAAATTTTATATAAAATATAAACTTGCAGGAACTTTACAGGGTTACCTTTAAGTTCGTAAGAATATAGCTATATACAAGTTGCCATAATTCTCCTAAGTATTTTATTTCAAGCTGCAAATAGTCTTCTAAAACATATACTTGTGGTATTAGTGTCAGAGTTATCAGGCTAATAATAAATCATGTTTCTATCCCAATCATTAGTTTGCTTTTTCTGCTCTGTATATTCCCAGTCTCCTGGAAAAATTGATACTAAACAGATCCGCACTTTTGTGTGTGGAACTGTCCAAAAAAAAAGAAACCATTGGAAGGTTTCTTAATCCTTAATCAAGCATATGTATTTTGATCTTCCAAAGTACTATGGCAAGAAGATACATTTGAACTTAAAAAACTTTTTTCTTTTTTTTTTTTTGTGTGTGTGTGTGCGTGTGCGAATACCATGGGTGTTAAAGAGAAAGTTAAGCTTAAATATGAAGACTTCCTTCATCCTTTACAAATGTGGCAGTGGGGGCTGGAGCAGAACTCAAAGGATCATCTAATACAAATACACTGGGCAAGAATGAGACCATAGCAAACAGCTGTTACTTCTGGGCATTCTAGCACATATATAAAATATTTCAGATCATGTATGTTTCTGAGAAAAGAAGAATACCTGTGGTGTTACGTGGTAACAGATTTATCTCCTCTTTCTCTGCTGTTTTGAAAATTTAAGAAAACTAGGTGGCCTTCCATTGACGTAATACAATTTAGGTGATCTTTCAGATATAAAGGTTAGTTATATGTTTTTTTTTTTTTGTCATTTAAAAAAAATTGTTCTTGCAGCTGATCAAATTGGAAGAAAAATGTGTGAAGTATTATACAACATAGCTAGTTCACTTATTTAGTTACATAGTCCCAGGATGTGAGCTTGATTTTTATAATAATTGTTATGTTGCTATCTAGTACACTGAGAACGATATCAAACAATTATTGAAATGGTCTTCAAATTAATGTGTAATTGTGATATCTAAAAAAAAAAAAAAACAACCTGATTTCATTTATTGTGCAAGGGTATTTTTGGAATCCAAAGCACTCTGGTCTGTTCACTATTGATATTGATGCACCCTTATAATTTAAAACTGTCAACCAAAATTTTCCAAAATGGGATATTCCTAGCTTCATGCTTTGCTGTCTGATTTTCAAAAGAACTTGAGTAGGCCAATGCTTCTCTGAAGGATTACAGAAGATATTGTGCCTTTTCTGTCATTCAAATCTGTTTTTTTTTAAACTGATGTTTTCTTTGTGAAAAAAAATCTTTCTTGATTCAGAAAAAACTTAGAATCTTACTCAAGGACCAGTAGGTTTAAGGTACATGCTTGAAGCCAGGACGTACTTCAGTGCTTTCTTGAATTGAGGTATCAAGAAAGTAGTGTTTTCCCCTTAAAAATCTCATTGTAACAGCAAAAGAACATCTTTGTAGAGACTAAAAGACAGCTCTATTCTGAGAGAAAGCTGCTTGCTGATTCGCAAAAGGCAAATGTTAATGGATTTACACCCTTAATGACTGATGTACAATAGGGATAAAAAATGAGAAGAGAAATGCTGAAGTGATTCCAGTGTGATTACATCCAAATTATAGTGCTCGTTTCTTACAGAACAGAAAACAATGGCAGGCTAATGAGAGCTCTACTTTTTCTTAATACGATAAAGCTATTAACCAACTGGATCTGCAAACTTTTGTTTCTGCAGTTTGCATCTGTTCAAATGGCATTGTAGAGATAAAACAGTTAATTTCTATTAGCTCCTGAAGTCACATAAAAGCCTAGAAAACTACTGTGGATGCAGTTATATTTTCAGTGATGCATTACTTCATCCAGCCTTAGGTCTAAAATAATAGCATAAAGTCACTATCATCTGGCCATTATGTCCTTTCAGTAATATGCTGCCTTTTCAAATCCCATCATAAAATTATTTATGGATTATTTGCAGAATTCATTCCCTTCTTTATATCAGGTTTCAATAAAGATAATAGCAGTCAGGGACAAGACAACATTAAATGTCTTCATGCAACACTGCTTTTGTGCAGTAAAATAATCTTATCACTTCTGGGAATGACACTGAGCAGGTTAAATTATGGGCAGACAAGCTTGAAGCAGAATGCAGGGTTTTACGTGTGTAAGCTTAGTGGTGATTAAAATATTTAAGTCAGCCAGGGCTGTAATCTGAGACTAGTGTTTTCTGATTAATATTTGCTGGGGTTGGGAGTGAGGGTTAGGGACAGGGACTAGGAGGTATCTTTTTCCCCAAGCTGGAAAATGGCAGCATCTCATTTTGAAATGTTTAATTTTTGTGTTTCTTCCAAAATGAAAAAGATAGCTTTTGATAGAGGCAAAGACGGCATCTTCAGGTGTTTTCCTTTAAATACAGCTCTGACTGTATCCCAGTGAAACCCAAATTCAGTACCTCACTGCTACCTTCCTGCTCTGGTTATCATAAGTGTAGGGCAGAGTCATGGAAATCTTCCATCGATCTTTACATATTCGTACTATCCACTTCTAGTGTGTGTGTGTGTGTGTGTGTCTTGTGCTGATGAGAGATTTAGGGAGCAGATGCAATGCAATGCTCATGACACTGTTGTGGTGTAGCCAGATCAGTCAGTAAAATTGCTGCCTGTTGGATGAGACTGGCATGCAGATGAGAGCGAGTTGGATCAAAGCTGAAGAACTCAGAGAAGATGTTAGTTGGCAGAGGGAATCGACCAGGATCTGTTAGGCATAATATCAGATGCTGTGGCCAAGTACTGAGTGCCCTCTGTCAACTGTGTTCTGAATCTGGGCATGTGGGGACTCCTACCTGCTACTGGATTGCAGCAGTAGCAGCCACCACTGTTTTTATTTCTGTTTGGCCAACTGGCCTGTGTTACTGTGCTTTATCAGAGCTGCATCTTTCCAACAGGGTACAAAATCTTGCAGTTCTTTTTTTTGTGTGGTTTGCTTTTCCGTGAGTTCATTAGGCTCAATCTACAATGTAATTTCTTTTCTTCAAATGGGCAGGATCTACCACCTGCATACTGATACTACAGGAGCTAAAAGAATATGATTCACTCATTGTTATCAAAATACCTCTGAAGCAGCTATAGGCAAGAACAAATGCTGGTTGTTTTTCAGTCTCTTCAGGAGTTTGATGTTCAAGTTCTTATTAGTTTTTCTCCTAAGTATACACTGTGTTGGATTTGTTCAGTCATTCTCTCTAGCCTCTTGCCAAGATCTATATATAACCTAGCAATATATGCACTATATTCCACAACCGCATTGTCACAAAGGAACAACTCATGCATGTTCATGACAGTCAGAATGTGTTGGATACTGCCTTTCATTAGGGAAAAAATTACAGCATGCCAGTACTTTCCATCTAAAGAATGTGTTTAAAAATAGAAAGTGGTTCTAGAGAATTTCCAGGCTCACAAATAGCAGACATGCTACAGTTTATCTCCATTTCCTAAAGGAACACCATCTGAGTGGTGAACTGAACTTTGGTCAAGATAGTAGGGTGTTAGGATTCAGAATAACTAATGACGAGCCATGAGAAACACCAGGAAAGGTTATGATTATTTTGTGTTAAGGATCCTCCTGAATGTGTTGGTGGGATTTGTTTTCTTTGTTTTCAAGGGCCACCATTACCATTACAGTAAGTCCAAAAGCAATGTTCAAGTATTCCTGCATTTACTCTAAGCCATAAAATATCTCTTAGTGATACAAGCATTGTAAAATAGGAGTGGTTAGTTTTCCAGACCTAGTCAGGAAAACCAATTCAGACCTTGATTATAGCTCTTTTAGTCTTTGTGTAAAAAATTTGGAAGAGGTATAGAGATTAAGAATAGTTCTTTCATTTTTATCGATTGATTTTAAACTTTTGATTTTAAATTTTAAACTTAAATATTTTGATTTCAAAATTTCACTAATTTCTTCAATTTTTATGGATTATGCAGACTGAAAATGTTAGGTCCTCATAACAAATGTACTGAGTCAATACATGTATTTAGTGTGTGTGATATGTCAGAACTTCATTACTTTGGTGTTATAAAGGCACTGCATATTTTCTTCTGAATTGCATCCATTGCAATCATGGTGATGGCAGATTGACATATTGTTAGCTGTTTGGTGGTGGGAAGCACATGACAGTAGAAAAGCGGAAGAAAGTATCTGTCTTAGAAATGTAACGGTTGAATAGTTCAGACTGTTTTGTGCATTGTACTTCCACTGTCTTGCAGTCTGATGTAAGCGTTTCTCTTATAACAGTTTCTCCTCTGGCAGCAGCTGAGACCTCGTGCATCTGGTAACACGAGAACAGGTATATATGATCAGGAGGTCACATGGTCTGAAGCACTGGGCTACATTACTAGGCTAGGAAATATACGTTACATACCTTGGCTTCTGTAAATGCAAGTCTGCTAGCAGGTAGCATGCTCTTAGCTGCAGTGCAGCATCTGTTCTGCTGCTTTATAATCCTCTGGATAGATCTGTATTCCACTTTACTTAGATGAGTATAAATTGACCTTAATGGTAAGATTTATCTGATGTTTGTGTCGGCATGCTCCCCTGGCAGTGTCATGTTTTCTGACCAGACAGACATAGAAATAGAAAGCAGGGCCTATGTAAAAAACTATGGCTAGTGGTAACAGAGGGAGGTATGTGGCCTCGGTGCAGCTCTGGGACATGCTCAGCCATTGGGATGTTTTGTGAAGCTTTTTATCATAAAGCTACTCAGCCCTAGTAGGTATCTCAAAAAGGAAAAGGTTACTGCCGTGACAGTAACCACACTCTTTCCTTCCTCTCTGGGTATATGAGGGCTTAAATTATTTCTTCTTTTATCTGTTTCTGTGAATTCAGCAATTGTACCAGAGATTTATTCTATGCAATTTCTGTTCATATAGGTTATTCTACTATTATTCAAAGTTTCCTGAAAGTTGGTTGTTTTTTTTTTTTACTGTCACTTTTGTGTAAGAACTTCGTATTGCCTTAAAACCTTGCTGGTGGAAGCGCACAATTGCGTATATTAATAATTGCATCTGTTAGCTAGGTTGTATATAGTCTTAATAAGGCAATTTCTTCTGCCGGGGGCCTTGACCTTCCTTATTACTCTGACAGATTGAGTTTGTATTCAGCTGACTACAATCAAAGATTTCTAATGAAAATGAAAGTCCCACAACAGAATCTTCTCTGTCCTATTAATTAAACATGAAACTAGTTGTTTCTGCTCTCTCCATGTTGACTTAAGATATATAGGCAAGAACACTGTAACTTGAAAGCCTCACAAGCAACATTTTACTCTGACATTCAGTACACGCTGAGTCTCTGAAGGCTAAGAATGTCCAAGAAGCAAAGCGTTGCTTTGGAAAAAGGCAAAATCATCTCTTGGAGTTAGGTATATGGTATTTCTGGAATGAGAAATCTTGACAGAGATGTTTGTACTTAGTAGTCAAAGCATTTGCTCAGTTAAACAGTTTTATATTCTGCACGGTGTATGGTAGGTTCACATATATCTGCCACATAAATATGGCATATGTTTACATATTAAATTTCTTAGACTTAGTTGTTTTAAGTATCTTAATGTGGTGGAGGAATCATCGTCTTGCCTCTCTCCTTTTCTCTACTTCCTGTGGTTAAAACTTGCCTTCCGGCATGAGTTTTACTTCTTGGTGCTATTGTACCACAGGCACTGTTCTCTCGAGCAGGGAGAGCCACTCCATGACCTGAAGAGTCTAAACCTGAAAAGAGAGTCAAGCTCAGGGCCTGATCAGCATCATGTTCGCTGGACCAGTCTGATTCTTTTTCTTTTTCTTTCCAACCTACCTATTCTTCCATTTCAGACTGTTGACCTAGAAGATCACATACCTTCCTTGCGCCCCTTTTTTAAATTGCCACATAGGACTAAGTTCATTGCTGACTCTCCTTGCAGCTATATCAGCAAGTGTGTCAGTCTCTTCCGTCTTGCTGCATTCCTGCTGAGAGAGGCAAGGCTCCCTGAGAGAGCAAGAGAGGCTGGTTCGGGATTGTCTTCCTTAAGAGTACTCCCAGTCACTCTCTACCCTCATCAGACACCCCTGCTTCTCTTTTACTTGAAATATTCAGGAGCTCCACTGAAATCGGAGAGTGATGCCAATGCACAGATGAATGTATACCATATGCTTTGTGAAGTTATGAGTGTGGAGGGCCTTTGCTCAGGTTTAGCCACATTCTTGACACTCTAAAAATCAGTACAGCTCAATCGAAAAGGAGATTTGCATTTTTCTTTTTCTTTTTAAAAATTTTGCATTAGTTTATTCCAGTCTCTCAAAACATATTAAACAATGGCAAGCAAAAAACATCAGAGAAAAGAGATGAATCTCTTGAAATGATACATTGCAAGGTTGTTTAAAAATGCTCAAGCATGTGCTTTAGCTAACAAGATAAGTCTCATTTGTACAGGGCCTACCTCTCTAGGCTCAGTGGACTGTGTGCAAGATCCTTCAAAGAAGGTCTCATTTTCTATTAAAAAGATCTCTGTAAAATAATCTAATCAGAATACATTATGTTTCTATTTTCTTTGCTCTAAAGAATGAGCAGAGGGGATTTGGCATTCATGGCTTTTATAGCTTTGGAAAACTGTGTAACATTCTACATAACGTGCCTTTTGTAAATGTGTTACAAAACTTCAACAGAAAGATACTTGCATAGCATATAGACTTACATTTGGCAAATTAGGATCTCGTCACCAGTTTGTCACCATTAATTAGAGGGATGTTTATTTTAAAAAATTACAAGAAGCAGCTTAACCCGTGGTCATTGAGGAATTTTTTTTCTCGCCAGACCAGAATGATGCAACTATTTCCAAGATCTTCCTGAGAGTGATTTCTTACCCTAAATTACCATCAGAATTGCTGTATCTTCCAGACAGAAGTTGCTTAACTTTACTGTGAGACATTAGAAGTTTGGCTCAGTGTAATGTCACATGGCACTTGAAAAAGTGTGTCAGGTGAAGCTGTAAAGCTGTCAGGTCATTTGAGGATTATGAAATTACTACTTGAATAAGCGAGAGCCTTGGATTAGTCCTGTTAAAATATAAAGGGAGAAGTAAGCATCCCCTTGGCCACGTTTGCATTCAGTAATAAAATACAGCTTGAATTAAAGCCCCTCAGCATACATATACACAACTACCGTCAATGCAATAGCAAACAGGTCACGCATGTGACAGTGCTTATGCAGCTGCTTTTATGATACATAGTGAGGTATGTCCTAAATTCTTGAAGGGGCAGCAAAACTTTGGAAGAAAGGAAAGAAGCAGCCAACTACTTGGTCTGATGTTCTCTTCCTTACTGAAAACTTGCCCTCCTGCAGGGACTGTTCCCCCCAGCCCCACTCCCACTCCCCTGCTGGATGTGTGTAATAGCGTAGTGCGAAGATCTAGAGAACGGCATAACGTAAGTCTACCCTTAGTAAAATTTATAGTGTTTGAGAACTAAATGGTTACTTGCCTAGCATGAGAGAACATACTGAATATCCCAGGAAAATGAGAAGACTATGACAAAGACGCATGTAACTATACATTGGCCTCTACTTCGTAGTTGCAATGTTAACAGAGTGGGGAAGAACTCAATTCTGAGGATCTGCATGGGTGGAAGATCACTGGGTTATGTATGGAGGCATAACATAGTAAAAATAGCATAATGGTGATACAAAGGAACTTATTTTGTTGAGATTTGTGTTTTTGGCATTTGCTTAATTTGCTGTAAGTTCTTTTAAAAAATCTAAATCCTTGTTTATTTGCAAGTTTTATTGGTGGGGAGAATTGATCTCTTTGTTTCTAAAATACCTTTGTCTTTCCTGTCCTTTAAAATCAACAAAAACAACACACAAAACCGTGCAGATGAATTAAGTTTAAAAAACCATTAGAAAATTTAGTGGTCCAATCCATTTAGGATCATAGTTGAGGAACTTGCTTTTCATTCTACTTCTGACTCTCACTGCAGACGGCGAATAAAAGAGCTAGAAGAGCAGACATCCAAACTTCTTCCTCTGTCTTTATGGTCCCTGAATTTTTGGACACCATTGGAATGCGTGATACCATCAGTGTAGAGTAAAATAAAAGGGAAAAGAGGAAAAAATAAGATAGTAAAGATCATTGGTGAGACAGAGATGAGGAGCAGGCTCAAGGCTGAGAAGAGCTGGAAAATGTTGAGGAGATTGGAGAAAATTCTTTGGATGAGGTGCAGGTGAAAAAAGGAAGCAATAGGAAGATAAAGAAGGTGAACAGAGACTGGAAAATAAAAGTTGGAGGAAGCCATTCCAGGAAGGCTTTTGAGCATAGTAGAAAGAAGATAAGGTGGAAGGACTTTCTCCCCTGTGAAGAAATGGATGAAAAGGATAAAGAAACTCCACGCTAAGATAGAGTGATTCTCTCAGTGATTCCACAGCCATGTTGTGTAGGAGCCATGTGAATGGGAAAGAGTCATCACTAAATTAGAGGGAAATCAACACTGCAAAAGCAAGAAGAGAGCCTTACAAAGAAGAGAAGATTGGGAAGAGTTTAGCTTCATGAAAAAAATCCCACCACAAATCCATTCTTTCATCCCTGTCCACACTATAAGGACCCTGAGGGCACTCATAGACAATACTGTCCCTGCCCAGCTCCCCACAACCTGCCCGTGGACCCCATTTCAGGCCCCCAGGGCCCCAGCAACGCTGCAGCAGGGCTGGTCTCCAGCTCCCCACAGCCCTACTCTGCCCAGCCACGGGCCATGCTGAGCCGTGCCCACCTGTGGGCCGACATCCCAGCCCGGCTTTGGCCCGTCCCCATGGAGGTGCCTGGGGCTGGGGCTGCTCCTGGCCGGGGGGTGGGATGGTCTCTGGCTGCCAAGCCTAGCCCCAACAGCCCCCGTGGGGAGCTCCCACGGCTCCTGGTGCCGAGCCTCTATGGAGCTGTGCCTTGACACATCCATGGCAGCCTTTGATTGCCTAACAATTCTTTCTCCTACTTTAAAACTCTGGGAGGTCAAGCAATGCTGATGTCAGCATTCATGAATTATGATGGGGAAAATGCTGATTGAGTTGCATGGAGCATGCAAGGTAGAGGAGCAAAGTTTGTAGGGCATAGTACCATGCTTTTATCAGACTAACTAAAAATCCCAGATGTTTGGATATACAGTAGCTTTCCTGGGTCTGACCTTGTCTCTCAATGTCCTTAAGACTGTTCTTGTGGTCCCAAAACTACTGTATATCCTAAAGAAGAACACAGTCTACTAAAGAGCTGAAGGTTTTTTTGTTTTGTGGAGGGAGGTTACTGGAAGCAGTGTTGCTTATGCCTTTGTTGGTGAGTTGGAGGGAGAAAGTGGAAGGTTTGCTGATTGTGCTGAGTTGCTTTAGTTTGTAGAATAGAAGTGTGAATTTAAATTCACGACTGAAATAAGTGGAAAATTGCCTAAGAAATATGTTTTGGATGAATGCGATGTTACCCAAAACAGCTTAATATTCGTTTCCCAGATTGCAGGCTTTGAAAAAAATGAGAGGGGAATATTTGTCCTATTAGGGGAAAAGCAGATAGGCTAGTGAAGATGCTTGACTAGGGCATAGTAGAATAAAAAAAACGTAAAGCCTGTTTGTTTAATAGTAGTCCTCATGTGACTGTGTACTCTTTGTTGCCTTGCCTTCAGAAGCATAAATCAAAACCTGAAACTGGCTAGAAAAAACAGTAAAAATAATGAAAAGTAGGAATGGCAATACAACACTAACAGAAACAGATTTTCTTTTTATAGGCTCGAAGGAGTCAAAACTCTAAAGATCACAGTGAAAACTGGTTGTTATCTTCTAGTTTGTACGATAATGTAAGAAAAAAGGAATGCTCTTGGGACTGAAGTGCACCAAGAAGGCAGTAACGCTTCAATAAAGTTCCCAGTTTCATTAATACTAACTTCAAGGAACTGGGTTTGAAGTCACTGCACAGATCATACAAGGGAATTCTCAAGAGTGGGCTGTTCCCCAGGCTCCCATTTGTCTTGCTGAGCATTCTAGTCGAGGTAATGATAAAAACAATAATTAAAAAGTCATTTGTTCTGTAGGATTGGGAGGATTGAGTTCATCCCTTGCGGGGTCAGGAGGATTGTTTTTCCTTGATATGTAATGTTGCACAATTGATTTAAGCCCATAGTTGTTATTACTTTTTGGTTACGTTTCATTCTAAAACTGTTAATCAGTGTGGTTGCTTTAATGCAATAAAATTCGACTTATGTGATAGATGTTAGCTTTCATTTAATTGCTGCTTTTTTCCTTTTTTTCCTTTTTTCTTTTTTTTTCCCTCCAAATAGTTCATTTGTTTCAAACTTTTAGTCTTGAAGTTACTTCTTGCTAGTTGATCTGACAATTTCTTAATTGCACTTCCAGTAATATTCAATTTATCAGTGTATTCAAGATGATAACTCCAATTATTTTCCTTTTGCTCCAGATCAGAGTGTAAATGGTGTCGCACAGTTGAAAGTTTCATAGTTGGAGAAAATAGAAGTACTTATTTGAAGTGGGGAAAAATACTGTGCTGCATATACAGAGAAAATTGCATCTCTTTTTTTAGTAATGATAAAAATAACAGGAATAAATCTTGAACTACATTCACATAGTTGCACATGCAGTGTAGATACAGAAGAAATATTTCAAATTGGATGATTTATTTTTTGCAAAACTACCATGAGGCGTCTAAATCACCTATTTAGTGGGGCTCACTATGAACCAGTAATGGGATGTAGCTGTGAAGAAGGGAAATTAAAGTGTAGGATATGTCGGGCAAGATATTTCCAGTAGACATAAAATTATTAATACCCTTTTATTAAGTCACTGATGAGAATTCTTCTGTAGCTTTGCCTATAGTTCTTGCCCCTATTGTTCAAGAAGTGTGAATTTAAACTGGCGCAGATGAAAGCAAAGGCTGTGGGCTGACTATAGCAAAGGAGAGACCGTTTTATCAGAGATTTGGAAGAGATTGGCTTGTTTAGCCTAGAACAATAAAAACTTGGATTGTGGCCTTTAAAAATGTCAAAGGGGTAAACATCAGGAAACGATAAGAATTAGTTAAGCTTAAGGACAATGTTGGCACTAAAACAAAAGGGTATAAACTGACCCTGAATAAGCTTAGCCTGGAAGCTAGGAGCGGGTTTCTAATTCTCAGAGGAGTAGGACTTCAGGCTGCTACTAGGTACAAAGATGAGGGACAACAGAGAACTATGGTAAAAGTGGACCTTTGTAGGTTGGCGGATACTCTCAAATGATGTCTGTAATGATGGAAGCAAGGATGGAAGCAAAGGCCCAGGAGCTTTCCTGCAGTTTTGTTTTTGTTCTTGTGCACATATTCAGATTGTTATTTCACTGGAGAGAACCAGAAGGGTTATTTGGAGTACTTTGCTTATCCTCCTGGAGACTATTTTCATGTAGGATCCCTATTTGTTGTATTTCTATTCCAAGCCATTGAGGAAATAATGAGCTGATCCTTTTCTTAAACGACTGTGATCAATATTTTTTCAATTGGTGAGGTATGCCTCACTGGTGTGCCAACATTTAAAGTGAACTTTAGCAAGCTGAAATACTCAAGCTAGCGCAGGCTCTTCCAGACTTGTGAGTTGTGACTCTGCTCTGGCATTACCACCAACAGTGGTGACGGTAAAGAGGTACGGGAAGATGCAAGAAGCAGTAGCAGTTTAGGAGAAGAGGCAAGGATGCAGCACTAAGAAAGTGATGATAGGGAGGTGAGGCATCACTAGCCATTCTGGGCAAGGACAGGTGAGGTGGGCAGCATCAGCAGGCAAAGATGCAGCTTTATGTGGCCAGGAGGGGCAACAGGGAAGGTCAAGGGTGGGAGGTGAGAACAAAGGGAAGGTAAAAGCTGAGAACCCAGGGCTGGTAGGACAGCCCTGTGACTGGTATAAAGAAGTACAAGGAAGAGGAGAAAGTAGTAGCAGTGAGTCACGTCCCAAAGAGCAAGGTGAGCGGTAAGATGCATTTGCTTCCTAGTGCACTTGAAGTTGACTCTACAGAGAAGGATTTTGAAAGGATGATATTGCAAATAACAGAGAAGTTTTCTGTGCTGATGTAGGGATTTGTTCTGTCTTTGATGAAAAGCTGGGAAGTACATGCGGATTTCTGACTTTTAAACTATCTTTCTGCAATGCTTTCTTCTCTAGATCATTTTTTCTAAGCCTTTTTTCTTACTGGGTTCTACCTAATGTCTTGGTTGGGCTTCCTCACTTAGTAGAGGAATAGTTGATTTGCTTATCATGCAAACCTTGTAATGAGAAACTCTTTGCTATAAGCTCTGTAGTGGAGGCAGGAAGTTCTCTCTGTAATCTTGTGTTCTTTAGGAAATCTCTATTTAATCTGTATTTTGTTCTTCGTAAGGTGTATCTCTGTGCTATGGACACAGTCAGTGCTCATGCATTCATAGCTTTTTGAGATGGCTGTGCTGTGGGCGGTAAAAATTTCACATGGGCATGTGCAGGCCCAAAATGACACAAGTTGCCTCTGGGCAGTCTGGGAAGCCCATCCCCAGCTGCCATGGGCTCCCAAACCTCTATAAAAACTACCAGATATGGCTGGCTCTGACAGTTGTAATATATTGATTACTTTCAACAAGTTGTTATATCAGGAAAAAAAACCCCATACTGGCTGGTATATGCAATTCAAAACAAATCCACAGTTTTAAGTCGTATAGTCACATCTTTCCCTTTTTTCCTGTTCTTGAATGCCTTGCCTGATTTGCCTTAGCATCTCTAGGACAAGAACAACTTTTGTGTGAGATAGTGATGGCCACTGAGTAAACAAGAACCATTTAAGCCTTTCCTTTTCTTTGGGCTCCCCAGTTGTGTTCTTCCCCTCTTACCCCAATGTGGAGAGTTTGAGAAACCAAAATATAATGCAGAATTCATAGCAACTCTATTTCTTATCAGGGAATAGTGCCAGAAAAACAGCACATTGTGTCATGGCTCCTTATGGATGCTGTAAAGTCCTTGAAGAAATCCCATAGATTATAAGGATGTATATGTACATATATTTATGTATATGGAAAATTTCTGAAAGGCACCTACTGAAAAAGAATGTTAATTTTCAATGCACCCTTCACCTTTAGATGTAAGGTCCTTTAATAGAATTTGCTGAATTAATTTTTGGATGTTCCTGTGTATTCGTTGTTCTGCCTCTCACTCATGAGTGATGATCTTCCTTTAAATAATAATAAAAAAGTGACGATAGTTGCCAAAGGATTTGCTACAGTTATGAAAGTACTATGCTAGTCTTTCAGACACTGATATATAAATTAGGATGTGTCCTGATAATTCACTATTGATGAAATGCCGGAAAGAGTCAACTGCTTTTAAATGTACAAAAGTGAAGAGGAAAGGAGAAAGAGAAACAGAGTGATAGTCTATACAAACTTCTTTTGAATATATGAGGTTAAATCAAAAGTATTCTTTTTACAGATCAGCTGAGCAATGTGATGCTTTATCTGTAGATCTACACAGATTGTATTGTCAGCATTATGTGTGAGCTTTTTATAAGGATGAGGTTATCTAAAGTTATTACCTTATTTAAACAGATAAACTATCAAGTTTGAAGATAGGAGTATTTTTAATTTTTTTTTAACTCTGTGACACTTTCAAGTCACTTTGATTAACAACTGGTTACTTAAACTTATGTAAGAATGTATGAATCATGTAATATGATGATTTTCCAGCTTTACAATGCAGAGGTTATTACTCTTCCTACCAGAACTATTCCTCTGCCATATTGCTCTTCAGGAGTTATATTAGAGTGAGTCTTTAGGACAGACTCCAGGAAATAACAGAACAATAGTTGACTCTCAGTATGTTGGAAGCAATTGATAGCTGAATGTAACTCCTCCCAGCCTATTAACAAGGATGCCATTTAGTAGTCCTTAAAAGGTGACGGAATTTTGTTTGCTGCTGCCTTTGTATGTGTAACTATTAGCTGTGGTTAGATGTTTACCTAGCCATATGAGTGCAAAAAATTGCTGTATAAATATCTATTGAACAGTGTATGGTTATGTAACTTGGCACTTAAGGGTTGTGATAGAGGAGAGTGGTGATAACCTAAGGAATTTGTAAAGGGGGAGTTTAGCATTACCCAAACGTTATTTAAGACTGGCACTTCTTCTCTGATGAAGGGTAACATATGATGCCTATCAAGAGTAGATGGAACACACTTTTTTTTTTTTTTTTTTTTTTAATGTTTCATTAAAAAATGACACTGCTGCTAAGAGCTCAGAAAGTTTATTCTGGGGCATTATGTCTGTGTTGATTCAGGGGGAAGAGCCATCTGCAGAATCCTTAGTCTTGCCTGTTGCAACAGCTCCCCCATTTCTGTCATGCCAGCAGTGCTCAGATGTTGATGGACAGGCTTTACTCTTAGCTTGTGAGATCTGATATGCTCAGCCTTTTCTAAGGAAATCGCCTAAAACGTGCTTCAGAGCAAACTGCTTTTCCAGTTCATCTATAAGCTCCTTTCCCCAATATTGTCCAGAAAAAGATTAAGATGCACAACCTTGTCTTTACGTTGCTTTTATAATCTTCTCGAGATTAACTATAAGGGAGTGCGGGGAAAAAAGAAATAAAAAGGATGTAGCATGGAGATGAGTATTAGATTAAAGCGTTGTACAGGGGATCAAAAGAGCAGCCACTGGAAAGCAAAAAAAGCACAAACTCCTGGCCAAACAACCAACAACCAACAAACTAAAACACCCCATCAAAAAAAAAGCAGGAGGCTTTTATTTCTTCATGTGGTTTTTTTCCTGGAGATTGAACTCGGTTACTCTACACTCTGTGTACTGACTGTGCCTCTCATCACTGTTTCTTAGGCGGGGAGGGAGACGTTCTTTTTGCTTGATGAATAATGGATATCGAAAGTCTCCTTTTGAAGATGGTTCGTTTAGCATTCTTTCCTCCATGTGGGACAATCATCTAGATGTGTGGGCAGGTTCTAACAAATTTCTGTAGGCTTGTATTTAATGTCTAAGCTTCCACTGATGAGCTGTGTTTCCAGAATGCAATTAAAAAAGTTAAACGAAAGAATGAAAGAGACGTTAAATAAAATAGAAGTAGACAACTTTGAACTAGTAAAGCAAAAGAGAAAAACTGTTCTTCACTAGAAAAAAAAAAAGAATCAAGATCCAGCAAAGGAGAACGATCAGGGATGCCAGGAAACAAGACTATTTCTGATTACAGCGGCCAGTGACATAACACAAGATAGCTCTTCACCTAACATAAGGTCACATTGGCAAGATGCAGAGACCCTGTGCATCTTGCCGAGGCTCACGTGACGCTCACAGGCACGCTGCAGACTGGCAGATAGCGGTGACTATCAGTGGCAGATGCCTGGAACCTGGGAATTAGCGCACAATTTCTGTATTTATATAAACGTTTCTCCTCCAGTGTTTCTGAAGCATGTAAGAAAGGAAAAGTGTCTGAACATTGTCTTTACTTCACATCTCAGCAAGAGGGGCAGAGCCATGTAGGAACTGGGATTTTCCCTCACGAGGAAAAGAGATATTGCTGAAATTTTGTACCTTTCATTGTGACTTGAAATTTGAGTTCTAGTTGGATTCAGAGGAACTGAGGACAGAATTGCAGAGAGTCTGCGCTCCTTGCTGTAAAGCCCGGCGGTCTGCAGAGCAAGCCCACGTGGCACCACACTTGGTTGGTGGTCTGGCAGATCTGGCAGCCTGGTAGACAGAAAAAGGCAGAGAATGCCAGGAAGCAGGAAGACTGCTAGCCCAGCAGCTTAGCCTGCAAAGTGGGCAGCAAGGGGCTCGGAAATTCTGGGAGTCCATTAGGTCTGGTGAAGGAGTGGGGCAGTTCAGCCGGCAGTTGGGAACCAAGCCCTCTGGATGTCTCTAAGCAGAGAGAATGGGAAGTGTCTTCAGCTTTCCCAAGGAAAGGGGGAGAGTTTTTCAAGTAAAATCAAAGTTTGCACGTGCTGTGATTATTTATTATTAAGGCAAGAAGGAAGAAATTTTTTACAATGAGGGTGGTGAAACACTGGAACAGGTTGCGCAGAGAGGTGGTAGATGCCCCATCCCTGGAAACATTCAAGGTCAGGTTGGACGGGGCTCTGAGCAACCTGATCTAGTTGAAGATGTCCCTGCTCACTGCAGGGGGGTTGGACTAGATGACCTTTAAAGGTCACCTCCAACCCAAACTCTTCCATGATTCTATTATTATTATTGTTATTATTATTATTATTATTGTTATTATTTTAGGACCCCATTCTCCCCCAAACAAAAATAAAATTGGATTTTAGTGGAAAAATCCTGACCTGGTAGTTGCATGTTTTCATAGTTTGAAAAAGAGTTGTGCGAGTTTATCTTTAAGCTTTGAGAGGGGGTGGATATGCAATGAAAGTGTTTCTCTTTTATGCACCCCTTTGATCTGTTCATCTTTCCGGCCCACCTCACCTCCATCTGTATGTTTGTTCCATCTGATATGCAGATTTGAGCCTTGTGGGATTGAGTTGCTTCTCTGCTGTACCTAGTGCAGTGAGATTTTGAGGCAGAATCTGTAATTATTGAACAGTATAATCTTTGATGGTATTTCAGGTAACCTCTGAAAAGTAAATATGTGAGAGGCTTTTTAAATTTTTACGAAACATCTGAGAACTTGATCACAGGATGCAATGTATTGAGGCTTTTCTTTTTTCATCATAGGAAAAACTTGTCAATGATTTTGGGAGGTTTCAATGGTTGCTAAAAGAAACCCCCAAAAGGCAGTTTTCTGAGCTGACCTTTGCTGCTTTATGAGAAGTAGTTTCAGTAGTTCCAGTGACGTACTGGTGAGAACATGGGGGAGGCAGAAGGCTAACGATGAGACAGGGCTTTTTCAGAATATTGTTAGAACTAGATATGAATTCTGTAGCAAAATTATTTAGGAAGTCAGAGATTAAGTAAAATCTGTATGTATAAAGAGATTCTTATTAAAGCATAGATGATCTGGCTTGTATGCTCAGGTATGCATTTGACTTGTGTCAATTCTGTGCCTTTTAAATTCACAATTAAAGTAAGGAATACATTAGGAGTGGCATGATTCTCCAGCGAATAGCTGCCAAATCTTGAGCCTGGAGATTTTTACTACCTGAGCTCACTTGGATGAGAAGTCTGTATCCCTTAGACACTTTGTGTGCTGCACATTGTGCATTAAGTGATTTTCTTTATGCATTTTTTTTTTAAAGTTGGATGTACAACACAGTGAATGCACATGTGTGAGAATTAGGGCACGTATAAATAAGAATGCATCTGGTCTAATCGGCAAGACTCTGCCTAACAAGTTTCAATAGTGCAAGAGACATTTCCAAATGGTCAAATTAACCTCTAACAACTTTTGAAATAAGGATTGATGGATTCCTGGAAAGACCTCTATTGCTAGATTACTCTTTAACATAGCTTTTCTTATAGTTATGCAGCTTAATTTAGCCAGTAGAACAAGATTTTTCAGTTATTTCTTCTTCAGTGTAATTTTATTTTCTGTGAAAGTATAATTGGAAATGGATGATTTTTGCAAAGTTGTTGACAAAGTAAATGATGCTTTAGCAAAGTATGCAGATGATGTTCCTGTTCTCACTATAAAATATAAAAGACCTGGCTACACTGTAGTAAGTAAAGTAAATAAACATTAACTACAGCTGTAGACAGAAAAATAGTATATAATGTAAAAAACTTGCATGCAGTGTGCAAATATTTTGTATGGCATGTAAGTTCATCAAGGTAGAGAGGAGATACAAAGTGTTATATTAGCCCTACTAAAGTAAATGGCGGGGGCGGGGGGAAGATGACATTTTGTGTATACAAGGCCTTCTTTGCCTGTTTTCTTTCATACTATGTGTGCACCTTACCTTACGTTCTTAGCCAGTCAGAGCTACATCACAGTACAGTTAAGTAACCTGTATGTATATTCGTCAGTTTTTTCAGAGTGTTCAACTGCCAGCAAATGCTCCTTCAGGTATATTTCAAAAAATGTTTCCTAAAATACTTATACTATATAGGTTAATCATTTTGCAGAGGTTTGGTGTTTTTTTTTTTTTTTTAAATTCCTCTCTCACTTTTCCTCTCTTACTTTATGCTTGTGCAGGAGCTAAGCTCTTCTGGAGATCTGTTAAAATGATGCGTTCTGAGTCTTCTTGAAGACTCTGTCCTGTTTCAATTTGAAAGCTCAGACACTATGACCATCCTAAAAAAGTTGGCCTTTGCATAAATTGACAAGGTTAAGTTATAAATGGTGTGAATAGTATAAATCATTTTTTTATGTGTCTTGTTTCACAACCCATATTTCTGTAATAACCCAGAAATGAAACTTAAGTGCTCTTAAGTTTCCCTCAGCATTATTTTGGCTCTTACTTTAATTGGAATAATAGGTGTAGGATTTTTAGTCTGTAATTTTGGTGGTACCTTTGAAAATACTACATTTATTTTCATTTTGGTAGTCGGCACTTGGCAAAAGCTTGTCAGCTCTCATCACATAAAAAATAAACAAATAATCGAAGCAGTCAGCAGGAAACAAAAGTTCAAAGAGTTGTACATCTTTCTTCATACTTTATGGGTTCTAAAACTTTGTATGAATGCGCTAATTGGGAAGGAAGTTTGCCTGTGACCTTTACCTGGATTTCAGATGATAACACATGGGCTTAAGTAAACTTTATTTTCCAAAGGGAAATTTCTCTTTGAAAGAGAATTTTACTTTTGCTAGTTCTTATTTCTCTTTATTTAGGCTTGTTAGAATTATCAGCATCAACACTCTCAAATGCTTAGCTCAGCGTAAGCGGATATGAAGTCAGCTGTACAACTGCCTTCTTGATGTTAAATCATCTTATCAATGACAGTGTGCACTCAAGAGCAGCTGCAAGTCGAGCCTAGGATATTGATCTGGCAGACCTCTGGAACTCATTTATGTGTCATATTATGTGGATCTCATCCAATTTAAACGCCACATATTTATGATGATGACAACTTTTACGGTATGGTTTTTTTGAGTCTAGCTCTATGACCACAGTATGACTATACCATTTTTTTGTATTTTGACGAATTAGAGTGTAGTCCAGTAAAGTTTGTAGTATTCAAGGACAATCTTTGACTTATTTTAGAGGTACTTTTTAAAATGACTGTACTACTGTTATAAAACTTTATAATGTAATTAATAAAGTCTTTAACATAAAACTATGAAAGCACATGAATCCATGTAGGGTTCACACTGAAAATCTAGGGAGTTTTGCTTCTCTTGGCAATTGTTTTCAGCTCGTCTATCAGTAGCAGATGATAAATCTGGGCGGAGCAGGCCATTTTTAGCCTTAGCTCTAAATTTGTGGTACAGATTTTTAGTATTACTAGCTTAGAATGATATTCTAAAATGGGTATGTATTTTTAATATGCCTGATCATGAAACTTCATCTTGTAGCATTATTTCATAAGACAAATTATATTTCTAAACCAAAATAATTCAATATGAATTTCAATTCAGTCTTTATATGTATAACCAACTAAGTCAAAACTTTAATACAGCCTTGTGTGTCATTTGTCTCTTCCAATATTTTATTACATTCCACATTTTAAAGAGTAATCACCTTGAGAAAGAAACTATCTTTTTCCTTGGAAGTTAAATAGCCGTTAAGTATATGCTCCTTAATTTTCCTGTGTTGTATGCGTGTCTTTCTGGGTGTACAATTATGCTGATAATAAGGTGCTTATTGCAGTATAATTTATTCCTAAGGTACCAGAGATAAATGGCATTCTTATAATTTTATATAATTTTCTTACTGTAGATAATTACATCAAAGTAATTACATTACCTTAATGATGTGAGTAGAGTTGTACTATTTCACGTGAAAGCCACAACCCTTATGGCAGCTGTGTAAGTTACGTATAATTATGTATGGTTAATCAAGATAAAAGGAGTGAGTTTGTTGTACAAAATAAACAGTCATTCTAATCTCCAATCCTTTAATTTTGTACTTCATGACCCTCCAGTTACTTCATGCCTACATCCTTGCCTAGGACCATCTTGATCCTGCAGAGATTTAAGTGTGCTTAACTTTATGCACTAGGGACTTCTGTGGTGTTGCTCAAACTTCATACATGTAAGTGCCTTTGTAAACCTTTGCAGGAACATTTATTGGAAGTTGCTGCAGGGCTCCTTTCTCTTCTTTCAACATTCCTGATTAAAGCTATACACTTCCACTTACCACAAGATGCAAGTCATTAGAAGTTAATAATTAAAATAGCTTTTTATTGAGCCATCTGAATTATGCAGGTCTAATAGGAGTAACCATACGATTGTCAATCTTGTTTTTGTCCTGCATCATGGTATATAATCTCTTTACTCTTTTGTACACAATTGTGGAATGGTACCTAAGTTAAATGACCAGCCCCTCTAAGAGGGAATCTTGTTCTGTTTGGCTGTTAGAGGGAAATGTGTCGCTCAGCACTATACATATTGCTGCTTTACTGATGGTCTTTGTTTAGGTGGAAAAATTGTTCCTAAATTAAAGATGTGTTTGTAATATATGTTTGGGATGCCCTGGATATTAGCATTATCTGATAGTGACTTCTTCCAGTATGTGAATCTGATTCTGTGACATAAAATTATATTAGTATTACATAATCCTCTTATTTCCCCCCTTTGCCCCCCTTTGCCCCCCTTTGCCCCCCTTTGCCCCCCTTTGCCCCCCTTTGCCCCCCTTTGCCCCCCTTTCCCTTTAAAGAGACTGCTGACTTCAAATTCCTGTTCTAAAATTCGTTGCAGTTCATGGGAAATCTTTCAGCTGACTTCTAAGCAAAAAGGTTTTTGGCAAGTAGTGTTTGATAGGATCAGATATATGTAGTATTTAGTAATGTTTGCTGAAAGAATTTTTAATTGTTCCGAGGAAAAATAACGCCACACAATAGAAATCTGAATGCAAATACAGTGAAAAACTAGTTACCTTAAATTCTTTACATATACCAAATTTCTAATTGCATTATTGCTTTTAATTGCAGCTTGTGTCCAGTTTAATTCCTAGAAGTTACTTTTCTTGTCCAAATCTGCAGGTGAGCAGCAGAGCTAGTGAGGGTAATGCTTAAATGTTTTTCTTAACTATATCTAATTGCAATAAGGCTGCACCTACATAATTTTTCTGTTCATCAATATTCAGTTATAATATTTTGCAGTAAGTATATGAATGTTTTTATCACTGGAAGCTGTCTACCTTTCCTTTATTCTTAAGGTGAACATCTAAGGAAAGCCCGTGTTTTGTCTTGTTTTCTTCCCATTTTTCCTTGTAAGGGGCATATGACCGTATCCAAAGCCTGCAGTGAGTGTTCGCTATCTGAATGTGTTTGTGTCAAACGGCTGCAGTGATAATAGGCTGCGGATGATGCAGTCTGCATTGTTAAGTCTTCAGGGAGCCTTGCTCTGATAAACCAAGCTTCATTCCACTGCCGCATTTCAAAGAATAAAGGCAGCAGAAATGAGCAATGTTATAAGTCCCGGATTAAGTTAGAGAGATGCACAATGTATGAAAGAGCTTTTTGGTCCATGACTAAATACACAATTTTTCATGCGTGTTGTCTGTGTAAGAAAATAAATGTTAATATTTTGGAAAGTCTCTCACCGCCCCCAAATCCTTGGAACTTTAATCCAGGTTCAGTAGCAAGGCTGTCAACCAAACTTCTTGCATTTTCAAAGTACTTCCCACCTTTAGAAAATATTTGTTGTCATGAAATAATTAACATCTTTATACTCTTGCACTGATCTGGAAAGATGTACAAGGAAGAAATCCAATTAACTGGATTCTTATGTGATGGTTTTCAGCAATGTTTTAATAGCCGAATTACTATTACAAGGCTTGACAAATACTTTTAACACTAATTATTTACGTAAAATAAAAGATAGCCTGCAATCTTTGAAATATTTAAGTGATCTCATACAATTTCAACTTGTTCGATATGATACTTAACTCTTTCCTTACTGCACTGGAATCAACAATGTTACTGTCAGGGCTGAGGGCATTAAAGATGTAGTGTTGCTACAGAATTGCTTCATTTGTTTGTGAAACTGAAATAAGTGAAGCCTTTATCCTGCTTTCCTTTTCTTCTTGTGTTTTGAATGGATACTATGAATTCCCATTGCATTTTCTACCAAGAAGCTGATACAACTTGTATAACAAAGAAACACAATGCAAATCTGTCTAAATAACTAGCTACTGGAATATGGATAGCATTGGATCTGAAGTTAATTTGTTTGTTTGTTCCTTTGCTTCTCTGCTGAGTAATTGTCTAGAATTGCTGCCAGGAAAGCTTTGGCTTAGCTTCTGGCTATAGCTGTGTAGGATATGTAGTTTGTTAGAGTACGGGTACAGTCGGTATGTTAAGCATTAAGATATTTTGATCTTTTCTGGATGTTCCCTGTTTGAATGAAGTTTGATGGTGTGCAGACAGAGAGGTATTTTCCTTCCGCAGTCTTATTTATAAAAACTGAGTCTCAGTTTCTGCATGAGGATTGGTAACACAAAGCACTAACTGGGACTGCTACAAACTTTGCCTCAGCACTTCTATCCCTCTCCAAAGAAGTATCTCTTCTTTCCTCTTCTAGCTCTCCCAAAAGATGCAGACAGATTTAGAGTCCCAAACTGCCTGCTTGCAACTTAGTGTAATATATAGCTTGTCATCAGGAGCCGTGTGCAGGTAGCTCAGTGTGCCTTTAACAAATACTATCTTGTTTCAGCCTGAACTCCTTGACGGTTTGGTTTGCCACAGCGTATGGAGACATCAGTGTTCCTTTTACGTAGTTCTTGGCAGCATGAAGAAGCTTGGAGCTGCATAAGAACCTTTGTAGATTTAGCACTTTGTTAGCAGGGTGTTTTGTTGCATCAGAAGAAAATATGAATTTAAAAGACTTAATTTCTGAACAGGTATTAAAAAAATACAATTTTTTGAAACCTTGCTCCTAGTGCTTTTGTTGGAATAAGGAGAGAAATGAAACTTAGCAAAAAAGATTTCTTTTTTCCTTCTTTGTCTCATTGTATTGTAAACATTTGTAGTTTGCTAGCAGAATCAGATCAAGCAAACTGTACCTGCTGTACAGAACTGTATTTCAGTTTCAAGAAATAGATCTTAAAACAGTAGCTATAAAACTCCTTGCTGAATATTTGGGATGCCCTTGAACATTGTCCAATTGCTGTTTTATTGTAAGTCTGAATTTTTTTGCTTGTGATTTTCTTTATATGGAGACTATGAAAATTATGAATAGAATTTATATGAATTTTAAAAGTATTGTTTTTCATGTGTATAATATTTAGAAATTGATTTTGTTTGATATAATTATGTCTACCGGCCTTTTACCTTGATTTTGCGCAGACTGATATATCAACTTAGCAAACTACCAAACTTAGCAAAATCCATTTTTAGGTTGGTTTATGCTGTTACAACTAATTGAAATTTATCCCACAGATTGTATGGTCAAAAATGTAGCATAGATAATGTGATGACTATTTTGATAGACTTTATACTCTTTAAAAATCTCTCCGTAACTTTAGTATCTATGAGATGAAATTTTGTTGCAAATTTCACTCTGTCATCTCCTAATGACAATTCCAAGTGTCAACACAACCAGCTATATGCTTTCAGCACATACCTTGCATAAGAAACAAGTGAGTTCTGTTCTTGTACTGTTTTTGTGAAATTGCCAAGATAATACAATGGAGATGGAAAAGAGCAGTGGAATCCAAACGCATTTGTATACGTATGTATTGGGAAAAAGGAGTATGTGGGCTGCTAGTCATCCAGAGTCCATGAATACACGTTTGCAATAATCAACACAATAACAGTGTTAACAGCTAACAGTGAGTTAGCCTGAGGTCCTGGATGGTACTTCTCATGGCTAACAGATTAAATCTTGTTACATCTAGGTCTATGTTTCTTGAAGAAATAAAGAATGTAGCCAGTAAATGGAAGAAGATTGTGCTAGTTACCTCTAATTTGGACCATGGTTTTCTACATGGTGTTCTACTTAACTTGTTTTGTTCGGTGTGCTAGTGGGTGGAGTATGGAAAGTCTATAGGGTTACAGTCATCTAGGTGAAACTTTGAAAAGTTGATAATGAGAACTTGATAGCTTTCAAAAAAAAAAAAAAAAAAAAAAGATGCAGATGCCCCGGGTATGTCCCTTTTTGCAATACTTATCTTCAAAAAGATAGTATTTCTTTCTGAGGAAATATTAATACAAATTCTTATTAGGGTATTTGATCAAAAGTGCAATATATGGAAAAAAAAGCAGGATCAGTAATAATCTCAAATTATGCAGTAAATAAAAGTCAGATTTTTTTTTTTGCCATAATTTTAAAAGAAAGTTAGCAATGTGGCAGATATTTGATTGCCACTTCAGGGTATATCTTTTTTGTTATTAGTTGAGGCTCTCCGTTCAATTGCTCTTTCTCTGCTTTCCGGCTTCTGATATTTATTGCTTTCAAAGCCTGTATCCAGAGGGCATGACAGCATCATGATGAACAACAACAGAGCAAAAGGTAGTATAACATATTTTGGGGTGTCATAGACTATATGGCCAGGAGGAACTAGTGTAATTTTTTTGTCTAACCTTCAGGTTAGCACAAAACATAAAACATCACTGACTGAACTCCATCCCAAATTGCCTCTAATCTTTGACATGAACAGAAACAAAATCTCTGATCTGAGTGCTTTTTGCCTTCTCTTTTTAATCCAGAATTCTCTGAATGCTCAGGTTTGTATTCTGCACATCACTTATCCAAACTGCAAAGGCACCACTGATGTGTTCCCAAATTAAACAATGAATAAAGTGTAAGAATAACTCTAGGATCTTAAATGAGATAAGACTCTGCATTAGACATAAAATATTTAATTTATATTTCATATTTACATCCTATACCTCAAGTCACTTAGAAATTCAGAAGTGAAGAAGAGAGAATTGTTCAAGTACTCAGTATGATGCCTTTCAAATTAGAAGTGGTGGAATCCATATCAGAAACATTTCATTAATAAGCTTTAAAGGCACGCTAATAATTGATTCTGTGCCAAGTCATGTGAGCAAGAATTGTTTAAAATTGATTGCAGCAGATTCAGTGTTTACTCATTATTTGATGAAGGTTACTCCACAAGAAGGTTCTATCTTCTGCAACAAAATCTAATCTTTATTAAAAATAAATTAGCTGTCATGGCTAACACTTTGAAATAAAGGATAAATGCAATCTGGATATAGCATTTCCTTTGCTATCTGTTGTGAATCGTCTGTGAAAAGTACATTACGTTCAAGTACTAAGATTGTCTTATTATGGCCATCTTGATTTTCTTTTTTCTTTTTTTTTCTTTTTTTTTTTTCCTTCCCCTTGGAATGAGGTAAATGCATAAACTTTATGGGAAGACAAACTGAATAAGATGCTGTGTATCATTTACGAATGGCCACATATTTCAGATTTCAGTTTAACTTAGAATCAAAACAGAGCTTGTGTGGATCTTCAGAAGGGTTAAACCAGCCCAAGATTCTTAGTAGTGTGATGGCAAATGAAAGTTAACAAAGACACAAGTGAGAGACTGTTTATGATTTGGAGCATGTACTTTTATATGTAAGGACTCTTAATTGGGGAGGTTTCGTCAGGAAACATTCTTTAGATTTTCTTAGTTAGTTTAGAGAAGAAGATTATCTAATACACAGAAACCAACAAAAGAACAAATAAGGAATATTAAAAAAGGAGTGGAAAACTATACAGAAAAACAGTTATTGTCATAAGACTGATTTGCTGTTATTACCACTTCAGTACAGTGTTAATGAAAGAAGTTCATGTAGGGATACGAAACAACTGTTGTAATGACAAAACTTCAAATGCAGACAAAATGCCTGATATATAAAAGGCAATTTGGTAAGGTTTTAAGGACGTTTCTCTCTTGATAACTATAATATTGAAGTTAAAATGCTTTGCATGAACATCCCTTAGCACGATTGCATTCTAGAAAAGGGCTTGGATGAATTATACGAAGTAATGAAACATATGGTGAAGGCTGGTCAGATACTACCCTTGATATATTGCTTAATGTAAGGTGAAGATGCATGGAATGTTATTGCATGGTAAATTTAAAAATAGTAATCCTTGCAGATGCAGTAGCACTGGAGGTGTCTGGAATGTAAAGAAAAATTAGACAGTTTCATGAACCCCAAATCTCACTGTGGTGGCTTAGTTGCTGGCCAGCACCAAGCCAGTTGCTTGCTCGCTCCCCACCCTGAATGGGATGGTGGAGAGGATTAGAGAAGCAAAACCAAGAAAAAAAACTTGTGAATCAAAATTTAATTTTAAGAAGTTTAATTAAAGTGAAGGAAAGAGGTGGGACACCACCTCCCCCCTCCCAAGTGATGCAAAGGTAATCACAGCGCCTCCCAGAAGCAGACTAATGCCCAGTGAGTCTCCAGGCAATGGCTACTTTGGAAAGACTGTCCCTTCGTTTTTATTGCTAAGCCTGATGTTACATGGTATGGAGCATTCCTTTGGTCAATTCAGCTCAGCTGTCCTGGCTGTGTCCCCTCCCAACCGCTCGGCCATCCCTAGGCTGCTCGCTGGGATGTCGGTGTGAGAAACAGAGACACCTTGACACCGTGCAAGCACGGTTCAGCAATAGCTAAAACACTGGTGTATCATCCGCACTGTTTTAGTCACAAATCCAGAACAGAGCACCTAATGGGCTACTATGAAGAGAATTAACTGTATTCCAGCGAGACCCACTATACTCACTGATCCATCTTAGACACTTCTGAAGCATGCTCTCTGTAGTATGTAAATGCCGATAGTAGCGTGTATAACTAAGGTCTCAGTACTTTATCTGTATTCATGAGGAGTAGCACATTCATCTTACTTGTGCAGGTTCTGCATACGTTGGGACTGTTTATAGGAAAAGTGTCAGAATCAGCTTTACACTATAAAATCAGTGATAATCAATATCTCTTGTTTCCTTTTCTGCTGTATTGCTGTCTACAAGATGGTATAACTGGACAGATGTCATTGTTATATAAGCTTCAAAGCACTTATTTTACTAAGTATTTTGAAATTGAATTGATTCTTGGAAGAAAAAAAGTTTTACAATTAATTTGAGAAATCTATTGCAAATCTCTGTTAGGGGTTAATTGTCCATTGTTTCTAATTCCATTTCTCAAATGTTTTGATCTTATTCAGAAAAGACATCATGGAATAATGCCTTGTCTCTTAATACTGTTTTCCAAGTTTTTTTACCCTCTTAGAATGGCATTTCTAGTTATCAAGTTCTCACCTTCTGAAACTTTGAATAGATATGTGTGAAATGAACCTGATTTTCCTTTGCATCCAACTAGTTCCAAATGAACATACCTCCAACTGGAGTAATATGATGGTAAATCAAGGTGGATGTCTGCAGGGTTCAGGATAATAAAAGAGCAATTTGGAGTCCTTCTCCTAAATCTGAACTTGCCTTTTGATTTCCTGCGTATTTCTGCTCCAGTATTAGTGATATTTGATCAACCTAATTAAGTGGGATTAATGAGAATTTTTTAAAAGGCTACCATTCCTTGTCACGCTTGAGTTTTACTTTTGACATGCTTAAGGTTAACTTATACCTAGACATGAAATTTCCAATGCTAAGACCTTCAGAATTTAAAAATTGGTTTGGGTTCAAAGTTTTTATTAAGCAAAGCTTCAGACAGTAACTGAGGATTTTGCTCCAGGAGGCATGGGCCTGAGTGAGCCTTTGATTCCAGTGCTGTAAGAATGATGCCAGGTGAAGAAACACACTGTGGGGCACAGTATGTGTGTGAATTTCCTCCTGAGCCTGAGAAAGATCCTCTAGCTAGATAGCACGTCCTGCTGAAGGCTTTTTGGCTTTTTAGCAGATATGGCTGGTTAGAGAGGTAGTTGCTGACTGTGGAAGGGACATGGAACTTCACAGTGAGCAGCTATGGACGCCCAACTGCTTGGAGTAAAATTTAGCTTCCTCTTATTGGACTGTGACTTATCCAGAAATGACTACAGAAAAGAAGCTTCTCTCTCTCTCTTTTTTTTTTTTTTTAAAAAAAAAAAACAACTGTTTAAGATACGGTAGCTATAGCATCGTAAGATGATATGTGGCAGTTGTAAAGTCAGGGAAAATCCCCTATAGTTAATGGTATTATCTCTGGAATTTACAGGAAGTACAGTCGAGAACGAACTTTAAACCTTATTTTTCTTCTTCTTCTTTTTAAAAAAAACAAAATCATGTTGTTAGACTTTCTTGAACTTCCCTTTCTAATTTTGTTTGTGATTTCCAAGCCTGGCTTGGAACCAACATTTTATGCTAGGCTACCCTGGCATGATGCTCTGTATTCTTAATATCTTTTCTTCCTTACCTATTTCTCAAATGACTATGAGACAAAGTAACCTTTGCAGAAAGACATACTACTTTGTATTTGTACAGCTATTATGAGTAGCTGATAACATAAACATTGACAATGTTTAGGAGAAAAAAAATGCTTCCCATATCTTGAATTCTGGCTGCTACCCACATGTCTCTTGTCAGGGGACATGATGTCTGATTAAAACAAAAGAGGTTTTCTCTTCTCTTTGGAGATTTACTAAGAGCCACAGATGAAATATCTGAAAGAATTTTCCAGAGATAAATTACTTATTCATGTTTTAAACTAGTTGTTGTGTAAGACTTTTATAATAAAACATAATTATTAAATAAATACGGTTTAGATATACTAAGGATGCTTAGATATACTTAGAATATCCATTAGATATAGCCTAAAGGACATCAGAAATGATTTAGTTCATGAGAATGAAATGAGTATGTGGAAGAAATGCTGTTTTTTTCATGAGTGAGCATATCAGTTTCTAGGCTTATTCTTAATTGTAATAGCTTCCACTTGGTGACTATGATTTGTGGAATTATACAAATGTGCTGAACATGACCCCCTTGAAAGTCACATTTGTTGTCAAATGGTGAGAAATAATGCAACTGATTTAATTCATACATTAATTTTACGAAGTTTTCACTGAAACACATTCCTGATTACTCCATTTTCATTCCAGAACTGAAGAGCCAGGAGGCTCTCCAATAACAGCGGAGGGTATAGTGTGCATTTGGCATGTATGTATTTGACTTTTGTGCAGCTACCTAAATAGAAAATATATAATCTTTTGAGGGGGAGGGCAGTAGGAAACAAGGGATTTTTCCAAAATGATTGGTGGACTTAGAAGTACAAAATCAAGTCATTTAGGTGCTTATGAAAAACCTACTCTTCAGTGCCAATGCCAGACTTTGGTTGAGATTTAGAAAAAGCTGGGAGGGTGGGAGTGGGTAATGCTTTCAGCCTTCTGTTCTTGGAAAGAATCATCTATTGTAGTAATCATAGGGGAAGGAAAAGGAAGGAAACTAATTCCCTTACAACTGCTAATCCTATCATTGTTAAATTTATATTAAATGCCTGTGGAATCTTAACACGGAGTTTTACTGTGTGCCATTTGGAAGACCAAATGTCAATTCCAATCAGTATTTTTAGGGAGAGACATATATATTAATGTTAAGGCAAATGACGTTAAATGCATAGCCACTTCTGTTTAGTCAAAATGCTTTGGCAGAGTCAGCCTGAAATTCCTAATTGTCTTTGTGCTAGTAAAGAACAGTTGCTTTTGTTGTCTCTTTTATGGATAGGTTCTTGTATCTGTTTGTGCTAGAGAAAGGAGGCCAAAAGTAGGGGATGGTGAAGATCAATCATCTACACAAATTCTTATTTATTTTAGAGAGAAGAGCGAGCCTTAACAAAATGTATTTGTTACTGAGCTACGACTCAGATAAAGGTATCAGGGGATGACACCTAGGCCAGGCAGTGGGAGTACGTTCCCAGACTCAGCTATGCAGAGTTTCTGATACGGTCAAGGAGCGCCCAACCGGCAGACTCAGTACACCAAGGCCAAGGTTTCGTGGGAATTTCTGAGATCAACAAGCGGCCCAGATCAACAAGCGGTCCAAGAGAAGGTGCGGGGGGAATGCACCACCACAGGGTGCCAAGGGATGGGATGAAGAGGAGGGAGAACCAAAGGGGAGGAATGGGGCTGCTGGAGGAATTGATGCCCCTGCTTTTAGTGGCACCGATTTAATGTGAAATCATGTCTTTTCATGCCTGTTCTAACAGACAAGTCTGCTTCTGAAATGACCTCTTAATCCTCAGTCATACCACCAGTGCTTGAAGAATCATGTGAAAGATATTCAGATATTATGTTACTTTCTAGTAAACTGTTTATTTTGCCATTAAAATTAAGGGGCAAAAGTTGGAGCATAGCTATGGCCCTGCGCTGCCAATGGGGTTGGTTACGCTCTGGTCCTGGCTTGCTGTGTAGACTTACTCCCACAGGTATAGAAGCGCTCAGGTAATTGAATGTTGCAGCATTCACTTCCTGCATGTGATTAACTAGATTACAATCTGATTATTTCATTATTTGTTAATATGATCTATGCTATTGCATTGCATGGTAGCTAGTTTTCATATTAAAAATAGCAAAGTCAGCCACGAAATCTTAGAAGAGCTGTATGGTTGATATTTTAGCTAGACAAAGGCCATTTCTTTAACATTTGAAAATTAAAGTTATCTGACATGTAACCCTATTAAAGCAAATGCGCGATATATTTCAGATAAATTTATCTCAGTTTTGCAACTATCCCTATCCCTGGTAGTTTGCAAAAATATAATAATAAAATATTACCGCAGCTCAACCTATTTGTAAGTATATGTGAGGACTCCAGTTTCAAGCTTTTTAATTTATTTTTAAGTTTCATCAATAATTAAAGAAATGGAAATGGAATTCTTGGAATTCAGTAAAACTGTTGGTCCCTTTATTTTTGCATTGACTACCTCACTTTTATTTTTCTGCTGAGTGTGGGCGTATTCGCAAAGTAATATACATTTTGGTGTGTGATCTATATTGCAAGACTGGCAATATAAAAAGAGTAGATTTTCTGTCTGCCTTGGTCTTGAAGAGGAAAGAATCCTGATTCTCTTCCTTCCTGTGCTAGTATGATAAGCACAAAGAATCGAAGTGTATACTTGCTAGCATAAGGTGAGTTTAAAATGCACAGCACTGCATACTAGTATCAGAATTTTATAACGTCTTTTCAGTAGCTGTTCAGTCATGGCCTTTTATGAAAGGTATTCAGGTTTTTTAATTGCATAGCTTACATTTCAGCAGTTTATGTTGTGGGACCATTGCCCTTCCCTTTCAGTTGCATACAAGACTTCTGGCAATTCTAGCAATTATGTACATGAGAAATTTATATGCAATATATCTATTCTTTAATAAGCTTTCAACTTCTTTGGAAGGAGTCATTGCAGAGACATAAAGTGATTCTCAGGGGTACTACTATCTGATGTTCTCCAGTGGTCCCTTTCTGGTCCCTAGGAACATTTGCTTAAGGCTGTTAGAGAGTAAGTAGGGAGTAAGAGGTTAATAATGTAGGGTTATAGTGCTTGGGAAAAGATCATGGATTGATTATTGAGTATTTCTAATTTTCTACTAAAACCTGGCCATTTCTCAGAACTTTGACAACTGATCTTCTTTGTCAGTTTCTCCATTTTGTAGCTATACATAATGGTATTGCCTTTAACTGTAAAGCCACTTTCAAGAGTTACATTTTCTTTTTGAAGTGCATGGCCAGTTAGAAAATTTATGCAAGTGCTAGTTATTTAATATTAGAACATTAATTTTAGATTGTTTTTAATGGAGAACACTTTGCATATAAATTATCAGTGCAATTCTCCACTCTGCTGTTTGGGGTGAACAGCAAAAAGACAAATCTTTTAGATGAGGATGGTGAAATATATTTGATACAGATAAAGATCTGATACATTTCCATCCATCGTGGCTTTCTCTCTTTTAGTATATGGACGATATTGAATTTGACTTGATGCTTGTTCACTATCTCTGTCTATTAGCTTTGCTTTTAAGGTCTTGACACTGTTTTTATGTAGGTTTTCCTTTGACAGAGCTGAATAGTGACATCTTTCTGTTTTGTTGTTAAAAATAATTTTGGACAGATGCTTTTTCCTAGAATAAATTGCAATGCATGAATGTTGGGTACTATGGAAGGAAAATGTAGTAGCTAGTAGTTAATATTTCTTGATGAATATTCTCTTTTTTCACTGTACCCTACAAGCTAGTCTGTCATGCATTTATTGGTACAGATAGAATTTCCATGATCATCTACTTGTTTTGCATTTAAAGTGAATTTAGTTTTTATTAAAGGCTTCAGGAAGTTATCCGTATTGACAGAAGTCTGTCTGAGTATCCTACAGTGTACATGGAAATTTTTTTTGTCTTTCACATGCCACAGGTTCTTTCACTGAGGAACCACATGTAAGAATGAGAAATAATTTTCTTGGTGGTAGTTGTTTGGTTTTGTTTTTTGTTGTTGTATGTTCTTATTTGTTTTGGACGGCATGTGGGTTTTTTCCTTCCCCCTCCCCCCCCATTTGTTTTTTGTCTGCTTGAAGACATTTGCATCTCAGCTAAGGTTACTATCAGGAGTACTAATTGAATTTAACTGTAGTAGTTATTTTTAGATTGTCCCCAGCATTGAGAAGGAATAAAGGCAAGTTTTCGTCAGAATCCCTCCTTGGATTTGTTTGCTGAACCCAGGTTTTAAATGAAACATTTTAGCCCTAATGAACCCACTTCTGAAGAAACCGGTTTCATCAGGACATGTAAACCTCACAAGGTCCTCGTGTTGCTTAGGCCTTCTAACAGTCAAATAACAACTAAAAACAGAATAGATGTGTCAATATTATATCAAATATTTACCTAAAATATCAACATGTTTTACAGTCCTGAAGTGTGCCTTGCAGAGCTAAAATACCCTCTGAGAGAAGGATGCTGAGGGCGTCGTGCCCAGAGGCGGGATGGCAGCCTCCAGAAGCCAGCGGGGAAGGCAGCAGTGCTGTCCTCTGCCTGACAGGGTCTGCCATCGTCTGCCTGGATGTTGTGTGGCTGTTTCATCAAAGCCTTCCTTGGCATAGCCAAAAGTAGCTGTTGCACGTAGAGGTGCTTCTCCTTTACATTTAGTGGCATAGTTTAATCTAGTGGGGTAAGTACTATATAAACTGATTTAGTCAATCAGTAACCCAGGGTGAGGCCTTGAAGATGCCCTGAAGGTAAAAGCTATAGAGACATTTGGATATTTGGGATTACATTCTCAAAAATCTGCATTCACCTAGCTCCTGTGCATCTCAGGTAGCTGGGTTTGCTCTTGTCTGTGGAAGGAACCCTAAAGATTTCCTAGAGAATGAGATAGATTAATGCTTTTCAGCTCAGATCGGAGGTCTGATCGCCCATTTCGCTACTAAGCAAAGAGAGAGAATTTTAAAATTGTACTCTCAAATTTTGTGCTCTATTTTCTGTGCTCGATTGTACTTTACACTTATCTTCAAAGGTACGAAACGTATGCACTACCAGTGGGTGTAATTTTGTACCTGGTATCGTGGAAAGCCACAATGTCTGAAGTTGTGCTCTTCTACCTCCCCACATGGAGTAATAACTCTATTGGAATTAGGAGTTTGAAAATATTTTAAAAAATACTAGCTTTCATTTCTGACTGATATTCATCACATGAACATAGCTGTAATACCTCACCATAGAAATAGAACAACGTCATACATTATTATTTACATGTAACTTCATGCAACTTCATGCAACAACATACAGTTACTTTTTAAAATATCAGCTGTTTAAAGTTATTTGATTAACGACAGTTTTCTAAGTATCTGTTGGAATCTTAGTTATCCCTGTTGTTGTGTTTGTCTTTTTACAAAAAGACAGGAACTTTAATAACTGTGGCCAAGTATATAACAATGTTCCTTCATTTTAAAAAAAAATCAACCCTGCCCCCTCCCAGCCCCAACCTGCTGAAACTTATTACAACGTATTTTTCTGTGCTGTTGTATGCTGCTATTTACTGTTGATATCCATGGGGTTAAATATTTACTTTAAATCTTCTTGGAAGACACTGTGAGTTCCTTGCAGTCAACACAGATCTTTAGCAAATGTAAGATCACATTTTGATTTGCTAAGGAGAGCCTGAACAGTTAGTTTTCCTTGTAATATCTAGTGAAAGGAAAGCTTTGCACTCTCTCTCAGTTCAGCACTGAAATAAAATACATAATTTATGAACTGACAAACAAACTTATAATGTCTAATAGAATTTTCCTTCTTACTTGTATGCCTTATGCATGTCTGTATTTGTTGGCATTTTATATAAATGCTGCTTTTCCATGAGACTTATAATAATTTTGTACTTCAGCATTCTGATATCATCTTTGAAATCTTTTATGCATATTAATTAAGTAAAGATTCCTGTGAAGAATAATAATATTTAGAAAGAAATGGAATATTTTGAATCTAGCTTTTACCCTGCGTTTTTTATTCAGTGAATTGTTTTTGTTTCTATAGGGCCGTAACACGTGTCATTCTTGCTGATATTATCTGTTCCCCCCACTGTTTAAAAAAATGACTGTGGGGAACATTAAGCAAATGCTGTTCTGCAGTCACTGCTCTATTGAGATTGAATGTGCAAGATTTATGCATTATGCTCTCAAGGTTTATTTGTATATAATACTGTATGGGTGTCTCTTACGTAGCCTTGGAAAACATGTAATAATATTAGACCAAGGCAGGGAGCCAAAAACATGAACGATAAGGGTTCATGGAGCCTTTCATGCCAGACAGAAGAGATTCATGATTTTTTCCCTAGATAAGGTGAAAAAATATTCCTATAATATAGTCAATATGATTTCCTCCAAAAGCTTGTGCATCAGTATCAGGTTATATGAGATAGTCTTTAGTATAAACTGAGATGATGTCAGAAGACCATTTATTGAAAAGTATACTATTCAGTGTTGTAACTGATGCTAGAAAGTATGGGTTAGGGAGATAAATTTTTTTTCCAGAAATATTGGGAAGGAGGAATTGAAGAAATGAAGCATCCTGCAAGCTAAGCTTCTGGATTTTTTTTTTTCCTAATATATGGCGAAGAAATAGACAAAAATAAGATTTTCAAGCTAGCAATTAGGCAGTTTGAAGCCTCCAATAAAAAGTTTGATGTGATGGAAAGTGTTACTTCTTGGGATTTTGATATTCTTAAAAAAATATTTCTCATGTTATTGATATGTGAGTAGTGCTGAAAGAACTTTTTCTGATTGCAGTTTGTAGCAAGCTGTACTTGCAGTTATTCAGTAAGCAAATTCAGGGATTTGAGAAGAGAAGGAAAAAAGCTATGCTAAATACTTCTACCTCGAAACAGTGGGTGTATTGTTTTGTCACCGATCTTGCCCCTGAAGTCGATCTCTTACCTCAGGTTTGCAAACCTGATTACAGATTCAGCAAAGTATCCCAAAGCAGAAAAGTGCTAATTGTGACATTAAAGTTCTTCATGCAGCTTTTAATTGTAGAATAATATTAAATATTAAGACATGGATTTAATTTCTGCATGAAATTAAAAGATAGAAATCTCAAAGATCATTTGCAATTTAAACTGATTTATTTAGCAGTTTTTAAGTTGTAAATCATGTGTTGTATATGTTCCATTCAGACTATTAATCTCCCAATAGTGGAATATTAATGCTGTTGTGCAGATTGCTAGCAAAACTCAATCTGTTCAGGGAAACTGAAACCAAAATGAAGCAGAGGCAGAGGAAAGTATGATAGAGAACTTACTTTATGAGGTAAATGAGAAGACAATGGCTTCTTAGTGTGGGAAATTTTAAGGCCAAAGGGAAATTTAATTGCTCTGAGAGGAATAATACATCAGGGAAGGAAAAATAGAATTATAGAAGCTCAGGAACTTTTTGTTATTTGAACATATACATTGGATAAAAATAAAATGTGGGGTGGAAATCAAAATAAATTTCCTAACCATCATAATGATTACCCTCCCTGTTCAGAAAGAAAGCAGGTGCATTTAAGATGGAGGGAATTTAAGGGAATAATATGATGTGATATCTGTAATAGCAAGGGATTTATTCATTGACCCAGGAAATCCTTGTAGCATCTCTTTCTATATCATAAACTTCTCCATTCTAGGACCTACTTTTTGTTGTTGTTTTTTTTTTTAAACGTTGCATGGTAGAAAGTATAGTTTAGGCACTAGACATGACTTCTGAAAAACTTTTATTAGATTATTGGCTTTGTCATAGATTTTCAATGCTTCGTGCAGGTCTTTTGATTCCCCATGCTGCATACTACTACTAGTACTACTAGTTTTGCTTCACATCTGTGTTTTAAAGGTGGTATTTCAACAGTAGTTGTGAGGCACTGAGATAATTAATCATTTAGGAACTTAATGTTATGCAAGATTTTGCTACCCAGCTGTCTCTTTGAGGCAAAGACTTTTGCTCTGACAAAAGGTGGATGAGTGACTTCTGAGTGGCACTGACCAATGCTTCTCTGCAAGTTCACGAGGAGAAGGGGTTTAGGAGTCTCTCTATAAAACCCAAGTGGCAGGTGTCAGTGCTTCTGCTGTCAGGTAGGCAATCCATGTGGGGACTTTTGCAAATCTAGGGCAACTCTACTCTGCACTAGATTGTCACTGAAAGCTGCCAGAACAGCTGAAAAGCCTCTGGTAAAAGCATAAAATAACACCCATAAAAGCAATGGAACCTGTTAAGAGATGGCTCACTGGGTCTGAGCCAAGCAGGGTGCTATGGATAGTCTTAGTTCCTGGAATTTGCAAATAGACCTAGCATTGATTGGTGACTGAAACCTGACAGATTTACATGCTTCTAAACAGACTTCAAGTGTCATTATTTTAATATAATTCCCTGTACAGAATGATTGAGAGCCTTTATTAGCTTTGTATCACAAAGTCCCAAAGCTAAAGATTGTCAGAATGCAGGAAAAGAATGAGTTTAATTATGCTATATCCTTTGTATACCTCCTTGTGCTTTCTTCTATTACTTACTTGTCCAAGTAAGTTGAGAGATGCAAAACATAATCCTGACTTTTGAGGTTTTGGTAAATTATGGATAGCCTTGTTGGCCCTGCTGTGGCCTTGTTTACAGTAGTGTCATCTTTTAAAAATGTTTTATGAATTTATACAGACAGCAGTGTTACAATGTGTGGAAGTACCATATTCTTATCCCCATGTTAGGGATAAGGAATCGAGACAAAGTACTTGCTGTCGTCAGAAAGGAGAAAATATTTACTCTGTTGCCTTAGCCAGAAAGCATTCCCTCTTTCAGCTAACTGTAATATTTGAAGACTTGATGGGCATTCACTTCATTTTCCTGTGATACAGCATTTGCAAAATAGATCCAAAAATTCCATTTTTCCTGTTACTTTATCTCAGTAGTGAATGAAAACAGCATCAAGCTGATTAAGAATAGCTGTTGCTTCCACATGGAAGGCAGCTGTGCAGCTTGTCTGCTGGAGAAGTTGTTTCTTGCTTGGTCAGGATTGAAAGGCAGCTTTTCGCTTGTCCTTGGGAAGAGGCCTTGTGCAGCTGAGTGACAAGTTCTTTTTGCTCCCTTCTGGCTGAAGGACAAGTTTATACTGTGAGATTATACTGCATGCCTCACTTTGAGGAGTAGAGTGAGTGGAATTACTATTCTGATTTTCCAGCAATTTGGTCACAGAGAGAAGAAAAGTTAGGGTGGCAAAATAGGAAAAGCTAGACTGAATCTCTCTATTTCTTATTTTTGGGTGAATAAGGGCTGTGATAATTTAGTCCTAAAAATAAAACTCTTCTATAAAAATACCCCCCCCCTTTTTCCCCCCCCCCCTCCCCAGTATCATAAGACATTTCAATTACTATTAGTGTTATAAAAGCTCTTAGTGTACATGCATGTGTATTTGTGTACAGTGTGTTTATAGAGTGGTAGCCCTTAGAGACATTTATCATACTTCAGATCCCTATTACATTACACACTGCACAGATGCATAACAAAAATCCAGCTCTTGCTATGTGTTTATGTCCCGAGCAGAAGGCAAGATGGATTCTAGAGGCAGATGAGATGCAGACAAGCACACAGCAAAGGGAGAGAGAGCGAGACAGATAGACAGACAGACAGACACACACACACACTTATCTTTGTGAGCCCCTCACTGATTGCTATGGCTGTCCAAAGAAGGAGCAAACACTACAGTGGGAGATTAATTTTTTCATCATAAGTGTCTGTCACCTTTCAAGAGCAGCATGATCAAAGCTAATTTTGAAGCAATGCAGCATTTACAGGAGTCTGTTTTCATTTAACTGGGCCATCTGATTTTGCATTCGTTACATAAGGATAACGTTAACTTTATGAGGATAATTCTAATGCTTGTCACTGAAATAGTTGCTTGCTCTCTGGGAGAAATCCTTTATGTCCGGGAATACCACTGCCCTTCTAAGAGAAACTGTCAATTTGAAAATTGTATATAATACAAGCAAACAAATGTTATTGGTTTTATTACTAATGATGACTTAGCCTTCAAATATGTTCTTAGTGTCAGATCAGTCTTTATTTAGAAGTTGCCTCAGGGACTACTTTTCTTTGCCCAAACACAATTGCATAGCAAACCTCTAGCAATGACAATTGCTTACTCAGAAAAAAATTAATGTTAAGTAATGCATATGTTCATTTCTAGTTGTATATAATGTTTTTGAAAATGTAACTTGTATTGCTTTTATTTTTCATGATATCATTTCCCTGTTCAACTTATTCTGTTCTTTAAATTAAATTTGAGCTGACAATGATCTCCCACAGTTTGTCTACCACCTTAGAATAGAAAACTGTGTGCAGCTGATTCTTCTCTTTGTTCAGTTATCTAGCCCCCCAAAATATGCTGGAGTTGAGAAAGGAACATTGCTGGAGCCATTTCCAAAAGCTAGGTGATAAAGGGAAGCCCTTTATACCAGGGACTGGCTCTGGTTAACATTATACTGTGGTTAACGTTATAGGCTGAACATAGTAACTATGTCCTCTTAACTTTCACTCTTCCATTTTTATCATTTGCTTAGAATTTTTTTTTTATTATTTTTATGTGCTCATAAGAATATAATAAGGTAAGAAATGCCCTACCGTCTCAGACCACTGGTCCATCTAGCTCTGTATTCTGACAGTGGCAGTAGAAGGTGCTATGAGGATGGTACGTGAGCCTGGAGTCTTTCTACAGTCTGTTCCCCTCATGTCTCCAGCATCCATAGTTGTTGCATTGAGGCTGTTAGAGGGGACATCAATGCATGTTCTTTTTAGTGTCTGTCCATGGAGAAGTTATTGACCACCAGTTTTTCTAATCCTCTTTTGTTCCTGCTGATACTATCTACCTATAAAACATCCTGTGAGAAATTTCCAGAAGTTAACTATAGACTCTGTGTTTAAAAACAAACAACCCCCTACCAAAAAAACAATGAAAAAACCCCCATAAACCAAACAAAACCCCAAAATGGGTGGGGATGGGAGAATTTCCTTCTGTCTGTTGTAAACTTTGCAAGGATTTCCTCAAATTTTTCCCCCTCTTCCCCTTATTTCCAGTACATTTGATCTGTCATGGCTTATGTGCTTTCCTGTCCCTGTTCAGACAGCTTCCAGTTGACCGATTATCTGAGATTATCTCCTATACTTTTCTGTTGAGCTAAGAAGGTCTCTATCTGTTTGTTTGGTTTTCTTTTAGAACTGTGATAGGCAGTTTTATCTGGTCATCTAGCACAGTGGTTTTTGAACAGCCTGTGGGCTATTTGCAATCTTACTTGCTTTTTGGACCATTCCTTTTGGGTTTTGTTCATTTGTTTTGACTACTTGTACCATTTCTACATTGTATCTTTTCTTAAAATTGGGTATCATTATGCTGGATTTATTGGCATTCTCCATCATTTCTTTCAGTGTTAATTCTAGTTGTGTTGTGATTACCCTTAAAATCAGTCCTTCCAACTTAAAACTTGATCCAAGTCCTCTGCTCCACCAAAAGCCTGAAGACCATCTCTTTGATATTTTTAACCATTTGCATTTTTATTATTCTTTATGTACAATCTCACTCCTCCGGCTGCAGATACTGTTCCGTCATCCCTGAAAGGTTGGTAGATTGTCAATCTCATATCGCACTGATTATAGGCCTTTCACCATCTTTCTTTGGCACCTGCTGTGTTGGGGTTGTCATTTGATACCTGGCATTCCGGTTCTCCTATCTAACATATTTTTAGGCTTCTAATACTGTTGTAGAAGCATTTATAAGTTCTGCCCATCCTTTGTTGTTCACTATTGCACGTGCTAGTCAGCTGGCATTGCAGATGATCCGACTTGCCTTTCCCATTCATTCCTTATTTCCCCAGTTCCTAACATAACTCTTCTCGTCACCATTGTCTCATGGTTGCATTGAGACTCAGCCCATTTCTTGTGCCTCACACATGGATTTGGAAGCGTTTCAGTTTCCTACCTGAGAAACTGAATGGAGTCTTCAGAACATCCCTCCTACACTCCCCTTCATCCTAGAGGGATGGTGACCATGAACACCTCTCCTTCATGCCCAATTATAACTCATCTAACTTTCTGGCAAGTTCTGCAGTCTTTGGATTTGATGGATGAGTTATGGCCCTGTCCCCTTGGACTCTGCAGACCCTCTCACTGAATCTCCCATTGCCACCACTGGCTTTTGCCTACTATGACAGATTCCCACAGCTGCAGGAGCCTGCTCAGTACAAGGGGATGCTGCAATACTGGCTCTCAGTCCAGCATGAGCACCGCTACGGCTGCAGCATTCTGCTACATCTCATATATGGACTTCTTTATCAAGGGTGCTAAAGGGTACTAAAGCAAAATATGCAAGAGACAGGACAGGTATCACTTATTAGTTCAAAATGTGATCAATGTTTCTTTCAATGAACCTATATGAAACTAAATTGGAACAATGACAAATGAAAGTGATCATGGTGTAAAAGATGCCTGTGCTTTGAGAATGTTTCTCACATCGTTCTTTTGCATTAGCTATTCATACAAACTAAGATGAGGTAGCTCCGTGACTGTGCTGAAGGATAGGTTTGGCCTAATTTTAACATTTTGACATAAATCTGAACTTTTGAATATTTAAAACTTACTCTTTTTTAATAATTCTTGAAACTTTGATGAATTCAAGTAGTATCTTTTAACCTATGCCAACATCACTTGTTCTGATTCAATATATTTGCATTTTTTAAAAACCCACATAATTGCTTCTATTTATTGCTGCCATATGCTGATACCCTCTGATACTGAAATAGTGATTGTTTCTTTTCCATATCACTATTTCCAGCATTTTAGTTAATCCTTTATATTATTAGTGGAAATAGCAAGGGAATATTGTTTTTTGTTTGTTCTAAGTTCTATAATGAAATGGTTGTATGTTTCTATTAAGATAAGTCATTATCGTTCTTAAGCAGAAAAGTCAGCCAGAAGATGAAGGAAGTATCCCTCAGAAAGTACTATTCATTCTGAGCATACATTAGGGTTAAATCTAAAAACCAGAAATGTGAATGTGTAGGAATATAAGTATTAAAATACTCATCATTTTCAGAATAGGTAAGGGGTGAGGGAGTTAAATATCTCTTCTGTAGGTTTTCATTTTAACTCATATGAGTTGGTTATGGTTTCTCGAGGAAACTAGAGAAAAAAAAAAATTTGGGTTTTTACAGGAAAAATAGATTGCTTTTTTTCCTTCATGTACTTAGAAAAAAAAAAATCTTACACAGTCCAGAATATTTAAAACTATCAGAGATTTTTTGTCTATAGTCAATATTACAGATAATTGAGTTAAGCACTGTCCTGTTTTACAAGTGAGCTCTGACTGTATTTCAATATAGCTGTGCTTCACAGTGGTGTGAATGGGAAAACAAATGCAGAGAAGTGACATGATCTTGTGAGGATATAGGACTGAGTGCATATTTTAATAAAGTTTATATATAGACTTGTCTATTCATTGTCTCCCATCGGACCTGTTCTGTTTCCATCTGTGGCTAGACAGAGCTCAGACTCAGCAAAACTTTTTGGCTAACTTCCCATTTATTTGAAGTAATGTAAACACTGAAGAGCTAAATGCTTTTTTGAATCCAGGCCTCTGGAGGTAGCTTCTTTTCTTTATTTCAGAGTCTTTCAAAAGCACTCTGTATATTATAAGCAGATTCCTCTCTGGAATGATCTGTTGAATTGCTGAAGACAAATCAGCTGTCTGGGTTACTGGCTGGGCTATTTGGTTGGCATATCGAACTCCTGCAGATTGTTACATGTGTATTAGAAGAGAGAAGTTCTTTTTGTGTGGTTATTATTGCTCAGCTTGTTGCTTAACTAACGCAGATGTTTGCCTAGACAATTATTTTTAATAGATTTTAACTGTGTCCAATTATCCAAGCACAGTCTACATAATTCCACAGACAGTCCGCTGTCTTGTAAGGAGCAGGGACCACGTAAAAGAGGTTTTAGTCTCCTAACAACTTTTAAATTAAAGAATCTGCTAATTTAATCAGGAGAAGAGAGGTTCCCCCATTTTGATGTTGAAGTCCAGGACCCAACCATCAGCCATCCTCCACCAGGTGACACATTATGACTTTCTTGTAAGTTGGTCTGCTGGATGTCAGAGCTTTTCCCCTTGGACCTGTAGATGAGGAACCACTGTTGTTGTACTGTCTTCTGACAAATTATTTCCTCTCCAAGTCTGCCTCAGTTCTTTCGTCTGTACTGTTTTAAAAATCATGTTTATAATATGCTTCATTTTTCAGAGATACTTGCAGTTTTAATCCATACTTGGCCTCTGTGTTTAAATGTTCTCATTTCTCTTTGCCAGGTTTTTGGCTTATGAATACTGTTTTGATTTCTAAGGGTTGTCTGTTATTTGGCAGTTAAGTATTAACAGTTTAATGTTAAATTTGCATAATAGCAAGAATGACTTAAGCACTTTCATTTCAAGCTGGAGGAGATCTGATTTCTTCTGTGAGTGGAAGGATGGAGAAGGAAATGGTCTATCATGCTTATATTGGTTCAGTGTCATTTTTTTTGCCATTGATAAGAATATAGCTATAATTGTGCATTGTCTATAAGAGAAAACAGAGTTTTCCATTAAATATAACCATGCTTAACAGTCTGGAGGCATTACTCTAATCTTCTTTTTGCTGCAAGAGGGCAATGATTTAAAAAAAAAAAAAAAAAGAGGAAAAAAAAAACCCTTTCAAAATTAAAATTTTATCTTATTAACTTGAGGTTAACTTTTTTTTGCCTTACCAAATCAATAAGCCTTTTCTTGAGTTTCAGCAGCTCTCACGTGCTAAATTTATCAAAAGACTGTTCAGATAATTTCCTGCTTTTGTGGCTTTTTGCAAAGAATGTATAAATTATTTCTCCATAATCTTTTATTATGCTAAGCCTTAGGACTTGTTACTAAGCATGCTTGAAAGTCTTCCATAACTTGCCTAATTCTGTGTATCCCCTATTTTGTGACTGGATTGGACAAGACTAGACAGCAAACAAAAAAATATTCTCTCCTTCCTGTATTTTCTTGTTCTGCTGCCCTCAATTCAGGTATTTCTTCACCAAAAGGGTACCAAGCATTGGAACAGGCTGCCTAGGGAAGTGTAGATGTGGTGCTTAGGGACATGGCTTAGTGGTGGACTTGGCAGTGTTAGGTTAACAGTTGGACTTGATGATCTTAAAGGTCTTTTCCAACCTAAATGATTCTATGATTCTATGAGTCTATTCTTGGTATTTCAGTGTTTTCTTCCTTCCGTGCTTTGTAAAAGCCTCTTGATAGTGTTATCTTGGAGGATCCTTGATTGTAGGTGGGTCTATAGCATCCTTCAGTTAGAGGCCTGGGATATATGATGTCCTTAGTTTGCTAATCTGTGTTTGTGACAGATTGCTGTAGTAGCGGTAATGTGGCCACGTATTGTAAAGCTTCCAGCTATTGTGGTTATTTTGTGCCACTGAATTATACTATACTTCTGTTTCTTTCTGCTGTACCCTTTGTCTCATAGTCCTCTAGTTTGAAGAATATTTTTCTCCTTTATATACTCTTTAATCAGTAAATAGTTTGTTAATATTGCACCTCTGTTTCCCATGCTAGTCAGTCAACAAGGGATGTTTTGTGGATTTTTCTTTAAACATTTTTTCCTCATGGACTACTTTATTTTCGTTAAAATATAAAAAGGATTCTTTGAACTAGGGCAGTCTTGAAATGTAAGGAAGTCCAAGGAAAGTACCATGACACTGATGAATTGCTGTTATTTTTCTGACCATTTTGACTTCCATCTAAGTAAGTGGTTGTAGGTATAGATTTGTAAAGGGGCAATTTTGGAACTTGCAGATACTTTTTGAGCTTTAAATAGCATGTTCTGTAGGATGTGAGTTGGAAGAATGTGGGAATAGTACTTTCTGTATGTCTGGATGTTAGTTCCTTTAATCTTAGAAGTCCATCCGTTGTTCTAGCAGTATACCACAAAAAAGGAAAATCGGAAAATTAACGTGGAGGAATTGTTCTTAATGTGGATTGTTTGTTACAGTAATACAGCTGATGTTCATATTAGAACTAATGTGTAAGATTCTCGAGAGAGACAATTGACTTGCCCACAGAACCAGGACTAGAAAAACTGGAGATGTTTGTGCCAGCTTTGCCACGGCATTCCTGCTCACCCAGAGCCTCGGCCTTGACTGACAATGCCTGTTCTGCAGATATCAGAGGAATTGAGTGTCAGTGTGAATTTGGTCACTGGCCTCTCCGTAGGGACTGTAGGGCCTTGCCAATAACGTAGACAGCTGTAGTGCCGTTGTTTTGAGATGTGAACATTATCTTTGTGGAGAGGAGTTCCCTTTTTTTTTTTTTTGGTGGCCCATAAGACAGCTATCAGAAGACAGATATCAATTACTGTCCCTAGTGACTGGTTTAGATAGAACCAAACATCTGTGCTTTTGTTCCTCCCAAAACAGTCTGTATTCTTAATGCCTTCTCTTTTGGTCAGGAAGAAAGGAGGCCTTTATGGTCATTAATGGTTATGATCACAAAGTTGGCTGCAGGAATGATTGTCACCAGGCTGGTCTCTGATGCGCTGTGGCAGAGGCATGTATATCTTAATGAAATGGAAATGAGGATTTGGCTTTATGCTCTTCGTAAAGAGTGTCTTTGGGATGACCTAGGGATTTTGTTAAAAGAGAGAGGAAGATACATCAATAGGTTAAGCGGCCTTTTGGGACTTGTGTCTCCCCACTCTTCATTCAGTGTGGAATGGTCTACCCGCCTCTGACTTTATCTCAGTTGGTCCATGTCTCTTCAAGAAGTTACAAAAAAAAGGCTCATCTGTACTTGCCTTTCAATGTTTACAGCAGTTTATAACACAACATGAAGGAGAACATTTGCAAAGCTGGAGTTTGAAGTCCAGTGGTATTCATAAGATTTGAGTTTTTGAAATAAACACAGTAAGAGGCAGGCAACTGTAAGTTGGGATGTTTGGAGGTGAATAGTGCAACCATGTCGTGGTACTTGCCCAGAAGATTCTTTCAGCCTCCAGCGGTTTGCAGCTCGTGGAGTCAGAGTCAGCTGTTTAACACGGCAGGTGTAACAAGTTAAGCCGTGCAGCTGCCTGCTGGGAGTAGTGTCAGTGTGTGGAAGGACAAGCCCGTTAGCGTTTTGCAGTAGATGGAGGGGCTGTGAGAGAGTTGAAGTCCAATGTCTGTTCGCAGAATTGACTTGCCACTCGCCTAAATGCTACACACAGCGACAGTGAGATTCAATGTCTTCCCCTTCCGAAAACGCTGCATTTCCACTTCTGAAGTGGTTGTGTGAAGATGATGGTCCCCTTTTAACTTACTAATGGACAACTGCTGTGAAAGGTAGTCCATTGTTTTTGCTGATATCAGCTCAAGTCCTTTTCTTGGGCTTTTTTTCCTATTGTTTTTGCTGATATCAGCTCAAGTCCTTTTCTTGGGCTTTTTTTCCTATGTGGTTTCATTGCATCCCTGCACAGTTACAGCGCATTGCCAATGCAGATGTAGGATTCTTGGATGGGATTTCCTAAGAGTTAGTAAAGTACATTCTAGTAATTACCTGACCTCTTTATAGAAAGACTTTTGAAAAGACACAAGCTATATAACTGCTGATTTATATTATTACCTCCATTTATGTACATGCTTGAAGTATAGACAATTTGCTTCAAACTCATGGACAGCCTCAACAGAACTCTAAGGATCTTGTTACTGTGCAATCATTTAAGTGATTTAATTATAGTTTGCCACATTCTTTATTACTGATGGAAATTTCTCAGGGGCCGAACTTTGAGAGCTGCCTGGTTATGGATCAATAATATTTTTATTTTCTCGAGAGTCTGTGCATCTTTCTTGTTCACCCCATTAATTCCTTTATTCCAGTAATTTTACTAATTGTTTATGTACTGCTTCAGATTTCAGCTGTTGTATTAAAGCATTAACTTCATTAGTATGATAAAGTGCTTTCTTTCATGTCATAGCTCACCACTGATGCAGCTTTTCTCTATATTCCCGTCTTTAAATGACTTTGAATAAAAGCAAATAAGCTTACCCTAGTTTAGGATCTTGGGAGATCCTCAGTGACAATAAGAAAGGACTTTACCTTAAGTTTTACACTTAAATCATTTTATGCCATAAAAGTTTGTAGTGGTTTTAGTTAGAGATTCAAATAAGAATGGAAGTAGCTATTTGATGTATATGATGGTAACATATAGGCCATATTGCCATTAGCATCATCTAGTATGTAGCTTAATTAAGTTAAATTCTTTTTGATACACAGATAAGGGACACGGTGATTGGCCTGAGTTCACCGTCCTGCAGCTCTGAGCAGAGATGCCCACTGCAGCCCCTTGAATTCAGTGTGGTTGTTTCTCTGAGATCTGTCAGGTGCGTTTAACTGTGTGCTTGCCAGCAGTGCTGGTCTGAATGGAAGCGTCCTCACTGTGCTGGAGAAAGACTTATGTCTGAATAACTGCTGGCAGAGCTGTCGGTTGCATGCATGGGTATTCATGTGCTCAGTCCACGAAGGTTGCAGAAGTGAGACATTGAATGTACTTGTGTTCACACTTAACCTGGCATGAACTCAAACTCAGACTGAAGTGGTTTCTTTACAGATTTAACTGTGAATAAAGGAAACCTGGTACTCTCTCCAATTATTATTTGATAATGCTAAGACATGTGATAGCGTATTGTCCACTAAGTGTGTTTGAGAGGTCTGCCTGATCCTCAGCAAGGAAGAGGTTCCCCTGTCCTGGTTCACAGAGTGAACGGTGGGGGATTTGGATCTTGAATTTAAACCCAACCTTAGATGGCAATATGTGATGGATTCAGTGTCCCCATATGAGTAGAAACATGGAGAAGGGAGGTGGAACTATAGCAGCTTGTCTGTCTTCTCTGGGTATGTGATGGCTATTCACTCTGTCAAGGATTGCAACAGTTAACAGAGCTGCTGAAAATGTTGAAAAACTGAAGCAGGTAAAAATTTGGCAAAACGCGAACAGCTAAACGCAATCAGAGTCATTTTTTGTAGCTGGAGATCAGAGAAATTTGCTAAATTTGGCACATATATAGGATAATATGCCAAAAGATAGCAGCAGTGCTGAGGCAAAAATGAGTCATCTCCAGTTCTTGAGAACCAGATGGAATTTTTTTTTTTTTTCTTTTAACTGGAGGTCAATTTTATAGCTATAATAATATCAGAGCTCATTGAAAATATCTGTGAAGACATTTTTTACTCCAAAATGGTTTCTGCTAAAAGGATTTTTTTTTATATCAAATGTTGCTATTTCCATTAAAAATTATAACTTTTATGCAAGCCAGAAAATGATGTATAGGTTTTTGAAAGGCAAGTTTTTTTTTTAATAGATGCAGCTTGCAAAACCAAGGAATGATAGACCAGATTTTAATATGTGTTTCTCTTAATGACCTTCAGGAAATGTTACCCCCAATTAATTCACTTCCATAGAATTTTGTAAATTTGTTTTAGGGAACGCTAGGGTTAAAAATAAGCAAAACAAGCTCAACAATGCAATTATTGAAAAGAACAGAAGGTGAGCATTCTCCTTGCCCTACAAGGAAGAACTTTGTGGTTTTACGGTTACTTTTATGTACTCGATAGAGAAGATTTTATGGTAATTATCCTTTTGAGAGCTTCTGGCCGTGGGTTTCAGCAGTAGATAAGATAAAGCTGTCTCATTTTCAGAATAAACAGTGAGTCCTGGTTTTGTGTATCATTTAAAAAAATAATTATTTATAGATGACTAAAGGAATTTTGCATAGCAATAGGTGAATCATCTATGATTTATCCTGGGAATGTCAACTTGTTAAAAATGGGAAAATATGATCCTAAGTAAGTTGTATGAAACCAGAGATAGCGTTCAGCCAATTATCGTAAAAACAAACAAAAACAATGAAACAAAAAGCCATACAGAACAAAACAAACATCCCTTCCCCTCCAAACCTGTCTTAAGACAGGGGAAGTAACAAACACTAGTTAAACTCAAATTAAATCTACTCTTTGTCCGTTTATTTGTCTCCCATTCCAGGAATACCTGGCCAAGGTGGTTACTTTGGTTTTGACTGAGAAACCTTTTACAATCATAAATTGTAACGAGATTTCAATATCACACTATATTCATTACATGGGAAAAATAAATCTAGTTCATTAGCCAGTCTTCCAGCTGACTTTTTCTCACACCTGGTGTGGAAGCCCACAAGGATCTTCCGAAGCTCTGCTGCTGGCGCTTTGCGGTGCAGCACGTCTGCCTCCCTCCCTGTGCACTTGCATGCGCTCGCTGCCTTAAAGAGATGAGAGAAGCGACCTGAGATGAAAGGAGGATTTGGAGCAAGACATGTCGCTGAAGCTGAGAGCTGCAGGCATAGCGCTCGTGTAGCTTCCTCATGCGTCCTTTAGAAATACCTAGGGGCGTGCCTAGGTTCAATAATAGTAGCATGTACTCTTTTATTGGCCCAAGTTCTTTAACGACTCTTCAGGAATCATCTTCCACTTCTGAATGCATGCTGCTAATTTGTGTGCAAGAAGGTGATGGCTATGTTCGTGTGGAAAGAACTACCAAAATACCTCAGCAAATTAGAGTTTTAGGTTTTTTTTACTCCATTTTTGGATCTGTTTCTCCACGTTTGGTTAGACATTTAATAGGAATTTCACATAAGCACAAACCACCCTCTTTTATGTAAATATTTACCTTCACATTCAAATATCTATTTAAAACTTGCATGATTCTTAAGGATCTTAATCCCCCGAAAAGGCATCTCACTTGTACATAATTTTCTTGGAGAAGTAGCTTGTTTTCTGGTTTTGCCGGGGAGATTGCTTAAACACTCTTAGAAAATTAATATAAACATTCTAAACTGTAAAATCTTCTTAGGCAGCAACCAGCAATAACATCAAATAAAATGCTTGTGCTATATCTGCACATAAACTCTTCTTTTTACCTAGGAATTAAGCATTTATATTTGCTTTTTAATACAAAATGTTTCCAATAAATGTTAAGGATGTGAGTAACAGATAAAGCTTCGCTGCAAGGGATTTTTGAACCGTATGGAGTTTTCCTAAACATTACATGAAGGCAGTAAAGTATGAAGTTACATAAACTTTCCTTGAATGTAAAAGTGATTTTCTTGTCATTTGCTGTTCAGCCCTTCTTAGAGCCCCCTACGCCCCCAATAATTTTCCTTTTTAACCAGTACTACATTTCTTAACCATCTCTAATTAATAACAGAATTAGGATATACATACAAATTGGCGTTATGTGGAGTCTTCCTCTGGTCTTTCTGTTCCGAAGTATGTTACTGTTGATAGGTAAGGAACTACCAGTTGTTGTGTATCTCAAGTGGCACGCACTGAGCAGCTGTCTGACAAATTTAGGTGAGGATTTGACACATCAGCCTAAAAAATGTTGTTTTGGTTTTTTTTTAAGAAAATATTTTGCTTATGGTGAAGCCACATAGGTATACACTTCAGGGTTTTTGAAAGCATTCTGTATTTGTGCAAATATTATTAGAAGAATAATTTTGAAAGCTGCATTCCTATGATTACGGTCTAGATGGCATATCTAATTGCAACAATTAAAGGGAATTGCATGTTGAAGGACAATCCTCCCCACTAACCCTGACTTAACTGGAACACAACAAACCCCACCCAAATCAAATCAAAACTCCATCTCCTTTGTAGTAATTTAAAAAGCTGTGTTGTTTGTGCGTGGTTTTATTTTGTTTTGACAGAACTAGCTTTTAGCCACAAATAACAAACAGTTCTACATGCACAAAACCCCAACCAATTTCTGGTGCAGATTTGATGCCTCCAACGTACGTCGACATTTCCTTCAGACATGCTTGTATTTTATTTGGCAAAACAAAGTCTACCACTGAAAAGCAAACTAATATAGTTTGGCTGTGTACAGGCCATAAGTCACAAAGAGACCCCAGAAACATTTCAGATTTTGCTTTTATTGTTGACTTTGCTCCCTTTTTTTCCATCTGCTAGATGGAACTGAACAGATGTGTGGGCCCATCTGGATAAATGGAACAGATACGGTCACCAGAAGAGATTTTCTAGGCTGCTAAAATAAATATATTAGTGTAATATCTTTTTTGAGTAAAATGTGTCTTGTTAAGGCACACCTTGATTACTTTCAATTTGGTATTACCTATTTTAGTAATGATTTAAGTCTGGTTTTGCTAGATTCTGCCTACTATTAGCAATATGATATAGTGCTATGTGTTTCAGCCAAAAGCAACACCTTCCAGAAAGCTCTCGGCATGTCATAAAGTAAATATAATCAGTCTTACAATGATGTATTAATGTAAGTATTTCTTCAGAACGCCAAAAATGAGAGGTGGAACGTCTGTGCACTTTTTATCTTTGCAGTTTGTGATTCTGCCTCTGTGTTCTTATCACTGAATCTATATATGCTTTAATTTCCTAGTTAAGTGTGTGTGAAAGATTGCAGGCTTTCAGGTCTTAAAAAGTCATCTTAAAAACATCCTTACAAGTGTGTCTTTGAGTAAAGACTGACCCTGAGCATTTCAGCTCAAAATTGACTCCTTTCAGAACAATTCAAATACAAATACTGCAGGTTTGCATCCTCAACTGCAATAATCAATGTGAAAAACTATACAAATTTTAATTCAGTTTATTAATATGGGAATGGTGGAATGACCAACCAGGAATCTATGGTGGTATGAGGGAGGCAGGTACAGAAGGATTTACTCTTTCAAAGTTGGGGAAGTTGAAGTAGAGAGGACAACAACACAGCAAGTGTTGAAGTGTTGTAGATCCCTTTTTGTTTCATTTGGCAGTTATCACTTAAAGACTCCCTCAGGATTGTTAAAAAGACTTTATTCTTAGCAGGTAATCTGGTCCTCCGCTATGTACCTAACTAAGTGTTAAGCGTCTGCTGTGCTGAACTCTCTATTAATGGTTTTTACTACCAAGCATTCCTACTGATGACAATGGCTAAACTTCTTTTGACTTCTGTAGTGGTGCCCTGGACATAAATCTTCCTGGTTTTCTTTGCTTATTTTAGCAGAGATTTTTATAACATAAATGTTTATCTTGGAAGAAAAAAAAAAGTTATTCTTATTAGGTGATGTCATATTTTCCTTCCGTACTTCATTGGTTTGTGTTACCCATAGCAGGGAAGTATCTTGTCAATTAACTTGCAGTTTCTCACAGAACGGTTGCAGCATTTCCCTTCTGAAGCACTAAGGGCAGTGGTTGTTCATTACAGCTGTCTATGCTATGCTAGTGACCTTCTGCTTTAAACTGGTTTAACTCCTGTGTGCTGTAGTGATTTCAAGTGGTAAGACACAAAGAGGCCTGTATTATTTCATTCTGTAGGCTTCGCTTTCCTTTAATTTTCACCATCTTTCTAGTTTAGTAGTAAATACGGGCTTTAGGATGAACCTAAAATGACGTCAGTATTGAATTAGAGAATATGCTATGTTTATATAAGCAAAGTTCGTGGTTAAAGTTATCTGCCCTTATCTATATATCTTGCTTTCCAAAGAGATTTTTTTCATTTTGTTTTACATCTGCAGCATTGAGATCAATGGCCTGCTCAACAAGGGTCATGAAAATCTCTACCTAGCCATAAAAATTCTTAAAATTCATGACAACATGTGGGCAAGAGACAAAATTTTTATGTCTAATTGCTACTGAAGATGAATTGTTGGGAGCTGGAGGCCAAGTAAAACCAAAAACCTTGAATTGTAACTTTTAACCTCCAGTAATACTGGTTTGATACTGATACATGTGTATGTCTCTGTGTGTGTGTGTACGTATGTATGCATAAATCTTGTTCAATGGTCTGTATGCTGTAATGCTAACAGTGTGCTCTGTCATGCCTCGGGCTTACCAGCTTCTTCTTTTATTAAATATCTTTTTCTGCTGTGGTAGTTACTGTAAGAATTAGTGATTTCTGACCTGTACTTCGGTTCTGTTATCTCAGGTCTATTGTCTTATGCCTGCCCACACAAATTGGACATGAAGACAACTGATCATGCTGACCTAAAATGAGAAGTACAGGAGGATTTATGACAGCTATTCAGTTTGTTATTTTTTTCTTCTTAATATTAGTCTGTTGCTTAGGATATGATTCATCTGATCTAGAAGTCTACACCTGAGGTACTCATCTAGTTTCACTTTTTAGTCACGAGAGTACCTGAAAACAGCCTTTTCCCTTTTTTTTTGACCATTAAACAGAGCCTGATGGCACTAGCTTGGACATAGATGCCTAAAGCTTGACTGCAGCAATCCCACTCCCCTTCCTGGGACAGCCAGCCCTGTGGAAGCTGGACTGCCAAAGCCTCACCAATTTACGCCTTCTTCCCAGAATTTTCATTAGCTTTTCCTGCTCCATCTAAATGTTTTGGAGCAGCTGGCGGAGCAGTGGAGAGATGGCTGGCCCACGACTCATGCTAGCCGAGGTCTCAATAAATCCTGGGTTGCCTCAGCATTTGTTGGTGTTGTCATCACGATGACTACCTGCTACCCCTCAGCCATGTGGGGGCTGAAGGTGCTGCATGCGCACATTTGTAAGTTAATACAAAGAAACTGGGGAGCGACTGATCTTGTGACTGAGGACTCAGGGGTTGTAAGGAGAGCTGGAATGACCGGTTGACAGTTTGTTTTGAATACCAAGCTTTGCACGTGATTCGGGTTGAAATTAATATGCCGAGGTGTTCTCCTTTCCTCAGTTTTTATGTAATTTGGCTAAGGCAATGGGCAGTGAAAGAACATGAAGCCCCAGTCCGCAGTGTGCTATTTGTTTGTTGTTATTTAGGACATAGCTGTAATTTCAATAGTCACGCAAAGCTTGCCTAAATTTCTTTAAATTTGGTGTCTTGAGCGCTTGTGAGTTTGAAAACATGAGACTGTTCTGTAGAGGACAAATGTTCCTCTGTTGCCTCTTTACCATCGGACAAGCTGCTATCAGCGTGCTGAGGCTGGGATTCACCTCTCCTAAACTGGGACACCTAAGTGCTGGTCACCCCAGCCTAAGCTGATTATTGCAGAGTCCAAGGAGAGGAGGAGATACCTGCAGAGGGCAGTTCATCACGGCTGTCTCAAATTCCGTTTTCAGAAGAAGGTGCCTCGCTTTCTGGAAAACAGTCTCCCACCATTGGCTGCCAAGGGGGCTGAAGCTGAGTAGATGTAAATAGCTAATGGTAGTTAAATAGACTTAGGTGAGTGAATTTTAGATGCCTTAAGTTACGTGTGATGCATCCTAGTCTAAATGGTTTGCAGGAGCTCGGTGAGCTGAAGGGACTCAGTAGAGGCGAAAGAAACATGTGAGAGCTCACAGTTCTTAGCCTCATTGATATACAGACAGTTATCAGCCTAGCTTTGCTGCTGTACTTAAAAGTTGTTTAAATTAACACTAAAATTAGCGAATTTAGAGGGCAAGCACTGAAATATAATTGTGACCCAAAATGAAGTTATGTGCATGTACTGTGTTTGAGGCAATGTGAAAGCTTTCGTAAGACTGTGAATTACACCTGTGTTTTCACAGTAGATGTTAACCACCAGTTAACATGCATGAAGGAATGAAAAATGGTGATGCAAAGTGGTATTCTCTGTAATAAGTAGGCAAGTTAATACATTAAGTTCTGTGATTTAGACATACCTTAAATTAAGTATTAAATTTAAAAGGTGGTGTTAAAATACAGCTCTTTAGTCATGTAACGTATGCAGAAAACTGGCAAACCTCCCTCCCAGCATTAAAAATTCTAGCCTTGATTTTCTTTGGCTCAGATGAAACCATTATTCTGAATCCACTTTCCTGCTTAAAATGTTCTTTTCCTTTTCTCAGACTTCTTTGATTTGCAATTAATGTAATAGTGCAATTTTTAGCGAGGGTGGCACTTGATAAATAGCAGCCTGTGAAAAACAGGCTATACATATAGCTTCATACTGGAAATAAAAAAGTTAATTTTGCTCTCTTCTTTAGTAGCAATTCTGACAGATTTCTGGGAGATCTCCTAGTATCAGATGCAGCTCATAAGATAACATGATACTTTTTACTCTCTCAGTACTCTCAGAGTACAGTGGAAGCAATGACAGAATTTCTTACTGTAAATAAGAGTGGGAAAAATGGAGTTCAGCATATGATTATGAAATCAGTATTTGAGAATTTGTATTTTCAGCTGTATTTTCAGCTTTTTTTTGAACCTACTTTCAACATTTGTTTAATATAATACGGAACCATTAATTCCACTGTATAAACAAACATGGCAAGATTTTGTTGATGTTTGTTTTTTGCCCCTTTTCTTAGTTGGGAGTAAAGTGAAGCATACCTTTTATCCCATGTCATATAAAATATATATATGGAAGAACAAAAAATGTGTATTACAAATATAAATTTGTGGTTTATAATGTTTAAGTTTGTGCTTGTGCATAATTTTGTGTGGTGAAAGTATAGAGTAGAAGCAGTTGAAAGATACTCCTGCTGTTTCAATATTCTTGGTGATAATTTTCCATTTCACTGGCTCATTTATGATAGCTGGTGAGTTTGTTCAGGGGAAGAAAACAGGAAATAAAAATCGGACTGTCTCTGAATGTTACTTTGCGACATGTACATAAGCTTGAAAGATATTTTTGCACCTGCTTAATAACATATTTTTGGGACTCACAGTTCACTGCAGCCTTCTGTCATTGCACCTGATTAAAATCTGTGAAGAATTGCCTGCTGGCATGAGAACCTGGTGATAGAAAGCCATTTTCCTGTGTATCTGAAGATTCCTTAATTTTTCTTGGTTAGCAGTTGCTGCAATATATAGTGTGCTAGTTGAATCTCACAGCTTTTCCATGAACTGTTCAGCTCTGCAGGACTTTCTGAAGGACTTGAGAGAAATAATTAAAAATTAAGAGTGCTCTGCAAGCTGGGGTAAAGAGAAATTCTTTTAGGAACCCATAAATTTTTATTATTTCAAAAGACAGGCTTAGCGCAGAATGCATCGGGATCTACTTACTGTTCTGTTAATACATGCACAGACTCTTTAATAACCAAATCTTCTACTGCAGTGTGCTTTGATTTCTTACGCAGAATTTGTCAGTCCAACATATACTGCTATTGTGCTGAATATTTCAGTCTTTTTATACTAATATTATTTTTCAGACTATGAAAAAGAATGCAAATGGAATGACAAGACAAAATTGCTGCAAAATTTATACTATATTTTTCTCTGGAGGAGACATTCTTTGATATTGTCAAGTACTGATTGGGTAGGAGCAAGCTGCAGCACTTGGTAAAGTACAGAGGAATATCCCATGCTACTAAGACCCGTGGATATGTGGCTGCTTGATGCTCTGGACCTAAATTCTGTAGCACAAATCTGACCGTTGGCAGACCCTGCATGGCAGCTTCAGTGTAAAACACAAAATTCAGTGATTCATATGCTCTGATTGAGGAGGAAATAATGCGGTGAGGGTAAGAACTGTTCAGGTGTTTCGATATTCAGTGTACTGATGCTTGTTTTGAGATGTGTCTGTATTTCAGGATGCCACCAATCCCTCCCACCCTGCCCCCACCCCATCCCCCATTCAACAGCATTTTAAGAGTTGCCAAGAAGTAACCTATTAGTTTCAGAAACAGCAAGCCCGGGGGCCAGCTAGAACACTTGACTCCTGGCAAAATATTTTAGGATTATTGTAGCACCTTGCCTAGATGTATTTACTACATTTGGGAAAGACTTCTGTCACTTTACACTTTCTCTACGTGTTCTTTTTTTAAATTATACAAAGTAAATGACACATCGTTAGTTTAGGCAGTGCTTCTGGGAGGCAGCTGTTGCCAAGTAAGCCCTGTGATCATGGTACGTCTTGTGATGTGTCAAATTAAATTAAGATTTGTTAGTTAATGGCATTATACTTTTCCTAGGACATATCAGGGCAATTTTATGGATTACGTAATGGTTTGAAACCTAATTTTAAAACCAAAATAATATTTTTCGAGTTTTCTTTTATCATAAAAGTGAGGTAAAAGTAGAGCTGGCAAGTTAAATAAAATGCACAGTTACTATTGTCTAGACCATCTTTCTCAGGAAACAAGATTCACTAAAAAAGGGACTCTAATAGTGTGGTTTGTCATACTATGACTTGATTAAAGTTGTAGAATAAATATGGCTTAACTGCTATGATTCTAAATTTGAGTAAAGTTAATAAGAATTGTCAATGCAATCTGTGGTTCCTTGCTTGAGGAATGTTTTTGTCATAACGCTTTTCTTGTAAAGCTGAGTCCCATTACTAGGACTGAATATGTCTAGCAACAAAAAACCGATCCTCTCAACCTCCCCAGGATTAGCTGATTATCCTTGGCTATCCCAGTGCTGCTGCCTTGACTGGCAGCTGGTAGTAGGTAGACCACCCTCTCCGAAAATAGAAATGATTTTATTTTTGTCACACAATATGCGTATAAACTGCAATGTGCTAGGTATAATGATTTATTCTTAAATGTGATCAAGATCAGGCCGCTTCTCGTCTTCTGTTTGGTATTTTGACTTTCTTGTGGTGGTAGTACACTGAAGTCTGGTACTGCAGCTTAATGGGAAAGGACCCTTGATCTTTCTTTTTCTTTGCTTTCTTTTTCTTTCTTGAATGCTGTGGGAAGATACCCCTGCAACAATCATCAAATGTCTGTCTCCCTGTCATCCCTGGGTATGTGGAAAGGGCTACCAAGCCTCCCTTCCTTTCTTCCCACTGCTCAGTGTGGCCAAGTATTTGCATCGTTAGAACTGAGGTGGAGGAGAGTTCAGAGTGGCTTTTTAAACTGAAAAAGTGTGTTTAAATTTTTTCTTCATAAAGACTGTTACTTGTTAGCCCCAACTTCTCCGTTGCAGCTGTTCAGCCAGAGGGCTCGCTTTCTTGAAGTACTGTTCCCTTTACCCATCATGAGGTGCTGAGCTCAATCCCAGTTGTCACCAGGTGGGTGCAGAAGCAGATCAGCCAGTGAAAGGGGGGAATTCCTGCCCTCGGGTGGGCTGCGGCTCTCCTAGGACACTTGCCATGGCCTGCATCCCCTTGCCTGCTCTGGGGACACCACTGCTCCTGTGGCTCTCTCTAGCAGAAAGACCGAAAGCTCTCATGAATGTGGAGCTGGCAGCATCCCTCAAGGAAGTGCTTGTGCTCACCAAACAGAGGGGAAGGAGGAAGGTAAATAATACTTCTTGCTAGGGAGGCTCATGCTGAGGCCTTTTCAAGGGTTGTTCTGGTGGCCGGGGAGGAGACCTGAGCGCAGGTGGTGGCTGTGAGAGGAGGGCAGAGAGGCACAGGAAGAGGCGGCAGCTGGACATGGCTGGGTTCAGTGTAACAGTGTCAGGGCTAGAAGGTGGGATGCGCACAAAGGATCACAGGATGGGGAATGGAGGGCTGAAAGCAGGAGGTGTGATCAATGGAAGAAAGGCTGTAAAGGGCAGAAGAATGAAAGGAGGGTAAAGTGTTGTGTGAGAGAGGAAGAATAGATCATCGTGGGAGTGGTGGGGTTAGAAAAGTGAGGGAATAACAGAGAATACAGCTGAGAGGATTAATTTCCCAAGAGATGGCTAGAAATCCAGAGGCAAATGCTATGGATTTTTTTTTTCAGAGATGGATAGATAAGAAATTAAAAAATCAAGTTATAAGAGGTGTTTCATATTCAGTGGAGAGTGGTGGTCTGTACCTGGTGTTCTCTTGCTGTAGGTAGCTCTGACTTGGATTACTGGGAGTAGTCAAAATCACTAATCATTGCTCTTTGGATATCTCAATTCCCATTTGTCCTGCCGCTTCTTTTTATCATCTTTACTTGTTGAAGTGAAGAGCAGTAAGTTTCCAATATTATGATTTTGCAAAGTATGATTACTGTTCAAACCTGGTGACATTTCTGCTAAGCAGAGGAAATATATCTCAGCTGCGGGCCACAGGCAGCCTATTGAACCAAGTACCTGACCTATTCATTGCTGCCCATTCCCAGGGCCCTGCTGGTAAAGCCACCAAGCAGACTTCCAGCTGGTTTATTTTATTGTATATTTTTTCTAGCACTGTGCTTATGGAGGCTTTTTTTTGAGTAAAAATTGGGATGTGCAAGTTTTCAATGCCTTCTTGGGAGGCTGTGTGGCTGGACCACTGGATAGTTCTCCTGACATGGTCTGTAGCGTGCTGCTTAAACTCACTCTCGATGGAAAAAAAAGCCCCCAAACCCAAAACATTTCATGCTATGTATAAGTATAAGTTTTTGTTTCTTTCCTGTTACGGCATGTATGTAATCTTGCACTTATTAATGGTATGATTTATCTCAAAACTGAATTTGGAATAGTCTTGCCTGGGAGAATTTAGAGTCTAAACAAATACAGCCAAAAATGTGTGGAAAAGGGGCTTAAGCACAGGGGAATAACTTGACTAATAAATTAGAAAAGCTTGGTGGGAGATCTGGGAACAAAATCCATCTGCCACTTGTCTCAATTTATAGTGTTTTTCCCCTCAACTGTCCCTATAGAATGCAATTATTTCCTGATATCTAGGTACTGTAGTTGTTTAGTTATAAAGTTTGCAGTTTAGTGTTTTAAGACACTGCAGTCTTTATTTTGTACATTGACGTTTTGAGAAATAGGTATGTTGGGGATGGGTTAAGAAAAGATAAATGTAGAACAGCAGCACTGTTTGGAGACAGCGGGGTAGATTGGATATTGGTCCCTTTTTTGAAGGGACAACCAATCTCTAATGGGAGGCTGAAAATCTCCTTTACGCTTGCTTATGTAGTGAAGGTGTCTAGGAACTGGGTTTTCAGTGTTATGATTGCTTGGGGTTTCATAATATGATACAGCTCCAGCTGTATGAAGGCCTTTTTGTGGCATTTTAAGCTGGGTAGAAATTGAATGTTGGTAATAGCCCTTTTGGAGTCATTCATGGGAAGATACCACATCTCATCATAATAATTTCATTAATGGTCTGCAGGAAAGAATAGATCATAAATCAAAGATGCTCAGAAGAGAAGTTGTGCACAGCAGTCTGAGAGAATTTTTCAAAATTGAATTAGTCTAAGAAGGAAGAATTCAGAAAGGTGGTAGACTTCTCATGGCGACAAGAAAGCATCGCATGGAAAATGTGTGAAGTGAAAGGGTGAATCTTACAAGTTAGAGCAGCTTCAGAATGAAAGCAGGGAGAAATATATTGACAGAGCATTACATGGCTGAAAGAGATGAAGACTGGAATGAATCTTTAACCTTGCTCCAAAAATAAAAAAAACACAGTGGCAGGTAAGTCTTTGGGAATTAGAGAGGAAAGGTTGCATGATTGATCGGGCAGCTGCGAAATATCAGTCTGGCAGAGAGCTGAAGTGGAATGATTTGAGAAATACTGCTGAAAAAAAGATTAGGGGAAGAGAAAGTGATCTAGGATTGAATGTGCAAACTCAAGCAGATGGTCATATTACTAACTTAGCCTCCTGAGTCTGCTCACAAGATACAAGACTGAGGGCTGGTGAACTTTCCTCATGTATTCTTGCATGAAAGGGATGATGCAGAGGGGAGATTTTCACAGTTGTCTGAGTTGGAGTGAGAGGGCCTCGTCCACAAGCGAGGCATGTTGTCAGAGCCTTCTTGCTCTGTGGAACCTGTTAGTAGGGTAGGAGGAATACACAAAAAAGGGATGTGTTCAGTTTGAGTCTAATTATTGTGTGACCTTGAACAAATTACTTGTTTTAACATGTGCCTCTGTTCTCCAGCTGAGATTAATGAAGTCTTTCTCGGAAAACCATTGTAAAACTAAAACTCTTCAGTGATTATTTTCAGATACAGCATTTTCAGGTAGTGGTGAGAGTCTGGATTTATTAGCTTGGACTGAGCACCATGGGGTTATAAGACACTTGGCATGTGTTTAGAGGCGGCTTGTTAACTGTCTGACTCAGATTATAGATATAATCTTGTGTTTCCAAGCAGAATCTTGTGGACACCTTTTCTAGCATGCTTTCACCTCTGTCTTTACTGGTGCTGTTATTCACACCAGCGAGATCAAATATAGCATATATATGTCCCATGCTGTAATCACACCTTTGATTGCAGAAGAGACGTAGCCTAGAACTAGTGCGCGAGGGTGTAATGCAATAGAATTCTTATCAAATTCCTAAAATAAGTGGAATTACATCAGAGATAAATTTGACATACAGGGGCTGTTAAGAAGCTGAAATCAGCCCACTAGCTGTTTTCTGTTTAATTTGGTGTTCATTCTTTATTGCAGATGTTTTCCACCACTCCTCTGTCAACTGTGTCAGATGTAGAGTTAGCCATTACTAACTATGGTTACAGACAGATAAATTTATTATTAGACACTGACAGCTGAACTTGGCATTTTTTAGGATTGTAGGACCACAGAAGCTAATTGGTGAGAAATAATAAAATGAGTCATCTCAATTGGAAATATGTTCATTTGCAGACATATTTTTAGTAGAACTCAATCAAGATCGTACTAACACATGCGTACACAAGGCCATTGAGTGCTGAAACCAAATTTGACATCGTTTCATGCTGGCTCAGTGGAATAAAGAGCCAGAAGAGGAAGCTTTGAGGTTGCTCCTAGGCAGTACATTTGTTTTCAGGGTTGTGTGCATGTTTGATATCACTAGTGAGTAGTATATTTGAGGAGGTGGTTAGCATGTGCAGTTGAAGGGTACAGGCACCTACAATATCACTGCAGTGCCCATTCAGATCAAACTCAGTAGTACATTTGTTTCTCCATGAAGAACTTTGCAGAGCACAGAAGGCACTCTTGTTACCTGCGTGTGCTGGAGCCACTCATTCAGATTTGTTCGTTGCCGTCTGGTCGCATGCTTTGTTTCCCTCTGGTGGCTGTGGAACCCATAGACTGGGTTGTGCACTGTGCCTGAGACACTCTGCTCAGCGTTGATGTGCAAGTCCTAGATAAACTCTGCTCCGCCGTATAGCGTCACTCTATTCGAGTGGTGCATAACAAGTTTTTTGCCTTGTACATAGTGATTGCTTTCTGACAGGCTCTTTGTATCATTGTTCTTTAGTGAAGACTTTTTCTGACAAGTGCTGAATGTGAATCTACTCAACGTGGTTAATTATTATCTTTTTTTTTTTACTGCCACATGTCTTTAGTACTGCAGATCACCATGACTTTGCTGTAATCTTGCAAAATTATTTTGATGACTAAGTTAGAGTTTTTTGGGGAAGGAGGAGGAGATAACATGGTTATTGTACTAGCAGCCTGCTTCATAGCACTGTATCAAGAACTACCAGCTAGTCTGGTCCTCTGGAATTCCATCTGTTCTGCATGGGGTTTTCTGTCTCAAAGGATAGTTCCATTGGAATAATGTTGAATTCCTGTGAAATTACTCCTCCTACAGGATAAAACTAAAACACATACAGTAAAATGTGTCCAGACTATTCAGAATTGTGTGACCAGAAAAGTCATCTCTCTTCCTTCTCATCCTAAGGCAAGTTCAGCTCTGCATAGATCCTCCTGACAGAAGTTTTCTTGAGCAGATTTTATAGTTTTATAATGATGAAGCTTCTAAACTGGTCTGTGAATATGCTCTGCTATCGTCAGAAAACTTTTCCACAAGTGTCTAATACTAATTTTCTTAATGCAATGAGGAACAGTATTATTTTTCCTCTCTGCCATGTTTTATTGACAACAATATCATATACTTGACATTGTTGCCATGTTTCCCCACAATCTAAGCAGACTGCATCCCAACAGTTTTTCTGGATCTTTCCTGTTTTTCTCTAGGTATCATCAGTCTTGTTGCTCTCTGTTCTTTCTCTTTTTGAAACGAAGGCTCAAAACGGCCATTTCACTTCAGCTGAAGCCCTACCAGTGTAAAGTCAAAGGATCACTACTCCTGTAGTCATGTGCACTTCCTTCCCGATTAGCCCAGCTCTTTGGCTTCTATACAGCTGCCTGGTATTATTGACTGATGATCAGCATTTGATTCACCGTAACGAGCAGATCCTTCTCTACAGCACCCTTGTCTTTTCATTGCTTTTTATCTGCATCCCTACCTAAGGGATGTGCACTGTGCTAAGGTTGTTTTCAGTTCCTTATAGATCATTCTCCCTTAAGAGAGTCTGAGCACTAATTCCTGCCGGCCAAGGACATTACTATTATTATTTTACTATTAACTATCACGACGGTCATCTGCTACCAAGAAGATAGTAGAGTTGTGGTTCAAGCTCAGATACAGTAATCAGAAGTTTGGGTCCTTCTCTTACCTCTGTCACAGGCTTCCTTTGCGTTCAGATGTCAGAAGCTCTGAAGCCATCTCCCTAATAGGGTGGTATTTCAAAATAGAGTTTGGTAGTTTGTTGAAGACACTGGTTGATCAGTCAAGAATAGAATTAGCAGTTCTAGTAAGTAATTTACTAGTACTAAAGTAATTTTTTACTAGTACTACTAGTAATTTACTAGTACTAAAGTACTGCTAGTACTTTACTAGCAGTAAAGTAAGTAATACTACTCTCTGAGCATTTGTTTTGTTGGTATCTCCAACAAATCCAGTTGGCTGCCAGTCACAAGCGGTGTTCCCAGGGCTCAGTACTGGGGCCGGTCCTGTTCAGTATCTTTATCAACGATCTGGATGAGGGGATTGAGTGCTCCCTCAGTAAGTTTACAGACAACACCAAGTTGGGCGGGAGTGTTGATATGCTGGAGGGTAGGAAGGCTCTGCAGAGGGACCTGGACAGGCTGGATTGATGGGCTGAGGCCAACTGTATGAGGTTCAACAAGGCCAAGTGCCGGGTCCTGCACTTAGGCCACCACAACCCCATGCAACGCTACAGGCTTGGGGAAGAGTGGCTGGAAAGCTGCCCAGAGGAAAAGGACCTGGGGGTGCTGATTGACAGCCGGCTGAACATGAGCCGACAGTGTGCCCAGGTGGCCAAGAAGGCCAATGGCATCCTGACCTGTATCAGAAATAGTGTGGCCAGCAGGAGCAGGGAGGTGATCGTGCCCCTGTACTCGGCACTGGTGAGGCCGCACCTCGAATCCTGTGTTCAGTTTTGGGCCCCTCACTACAAGAAGGACATGGAGGTGCTGGAGCGTGTCCAGAGGAGGGCAACGAAGCTGGTGAAGGGTCTGGAGCACAAGTCTTATGAGGAGCGGCTGAGGGAACTGGGGTTGTTTAGCCTGGAGAAGAGGAGGCTGAGGGGAGACCTCATCGCGCTCTACAACTACCTGAAAGGAGGTTGTAGCGAGGTGGGGGTTGGTCTCTTCTGCCAAATAACAAGCGATAGGACAAGCGGAAATGGCCTCAAGTTGTGCCAAGGGAGGTTTAGATTGGACATTAGGAGAAATTTCTTTACTGAAAGAGTGGTCAGACCTTGGAACAGGCTGCCCAGGGAAGTGGTGGAGTCACCATCCCTGGAGGTATTTAAAAGACGTGTAGATGAGGTGCTTAGGGACATGGTTTAGTGGGCATGGTGGTGTTGGGTTGACAGTTGGACTGGATGATCTTAGAGGTCTTTTCCAACCTTAATGATTCTATGATTCTATGATATTTAATTCCTGTTGATCACAGTTCTTACATGTTATGTACATGGTGTTTAATAAATTCTATGCGTCAAGGCTTCTGTTTGTTGTCAGCAGGGATTTGGAGAAGGAAAAACACCATCTTAATTTGTTACTTGACTTCTGCAGTGTTGCTTTTTACCTTCTTCCAAAGCACAGAAAGAGGCTCTGGGGCAACTAGTAGTAGAGCTTCCATCAACACTGAAAGTTGCTTATGTGCCAGTTGGTGTGTGTTATTCAGATGCCTAGCATAAAAAAAAGTCACATTTGACTTTTTTCTTTTTTTTTATTTGGCAGGTCAGATCACTAGGGTCATCTTAGGCAATTGATTTGTGGATCCTATTATCCTATTAGCATATGGTGGCCAGTAATTGTGCAAGTCTTGTACTTGGTGGCCCATAGGATTTACAAACTTTTATTCTACACTTTAATCTACTGCTTATCCCAACAAGGCAAAAGGAAGTTGAAGTAAAGTTTGTAAGTCAAGAAGTATTCTACAGTTTCCTTAGGCAGAAAGCAGTTTGTACAGGCTAAATTTCTATTTGTAAACCTATTTTTAAAGTATGTGTGGCACCTATACTCATTGCACAGTTCAGTTGCACAGCTGAACAGTAAATGGGATGTGGTGAAGCAGAACCGTGCATATGTGGAGTTTGAGCTATTAAAAACTGAGCTATTAAAGTCTGTGCTGAGATCCTGATTTATAGCATATGGAAGTTCATGGAAACATTTCACTAACTGCAGTATTTGCCATATAGAACAGCAGTAGAAGTGAGTTTGAATGTACAAGCATAACTTACCAGTTTTAACCTTTGAATGCTTAATTTTGCAAATGTGACATTCTCTGTTCCGCATGCAGTTTCAGAATTGGTATACTGTCGTGGAGCAGTAGAAACACAGAGTCAGCATTACATCTTTAAGGGAGGTAATTATGTATAATGGGTCGGATTAGGAAGAGAACAGCAAATTATTTAAGTTAGTAATAGTTCATGTTTTATTTGCTGCATTCTCTGCAAAGGAGTAAAATATAAAGTATAAAATATAAAATCAAGGGAAATACCTGAAAAATGTTGCCTATTTTTGTCCTGAAATGGAAGCAAAATGCGGATGTCAAGGTCATGACATAATGAATTGAAACACCTCCGGCTGAAACACATACAGTGTCTCTAAATAGATGTGTTACTTGTAGTGTATTGCTACTTTATTTATCATCAACTTTTCCTGCAGAGATTTGTAGCAATACTAGAAGCTCCAATATTGTGCTTTTCTTGCATGGTTAGAATAAAAGACTTGGAGGTCGTAATGGCATAGAGTGTGAAACAGGGAAAAACATACAGTAGGAAATTATAATTTGCATTCTCAAAGAATGCAAATAAAGAAGTTATTCAATCTTGTTCTATCCTTTCACTCCCTACTAAACCAGTACCAGATAGGAATTCAGAAGTTTTAAAAGTATGCGTAATTATTAAAAGTTTAAGGTACTACAATGTGCATAAAAAAAAAACCAAAACAAACAACCCCACGAAGAATATTAAAAAACCCCAAACAAACCAGCAACTAGCAGATTTCCAGAAAAATGCCACAATGCAGATATTCCACCCCCAAAATCACAGCTATGTTCATTTTGAAGAGGTGCTAACAAACAGCTATAGCACTATAGATGATGCCTACCTATGGCAATTCAGCCAGCCAGTTTTAGTCCTTTAATAGAATTAATGTATTAAGAAGGTTAAGGATTAGTCAAAACTGACTTCACGCAGGAGGTATCAGTTTTCAGGGTTTAACAGGACAGAGTAACACTGTCTATTACAAAGAAATATATATATGTGTGTGTGTGTGTGTTTATGTATGTGTGTGTGTATATATATATGTTTTGTTCAGTCGTAACTTGAAATTCCTCATCTTGGAAAAATATACCTAGTCAAAACATTCATGTTGGAACATAACATGCCAACATCTTTACATGAGAAACTAACCTTTTTCTTGATTGGGTAGTATGTATCTCATGTAATCTTAGGAGATTTGAGTGGATTTCACAAAAAAGTCAAATAATCACTGTAGATGAAAGTAAGTGCTATTAAGGAGCTTTGAGAACTTGCTGTTTTAATATTGTACCTTGACAGCAAACCTGTGCTCTTCCCTCATTAATCTGGTCTTCTAGAATGCAGTTCTGAGCATGCAATTTGCCAGTTTATGGCTATGGCTGGCAGCATTTTGGTTTTAGGAGTAATTTTTAGCAGTAGAAACTGTGTTGGTGCTGTTAAAGGTGTGTGGTGTTTTGGTTTTGGTTGTTGGTTTTTTTTTTTAGTTACTGGGTCCTCTGCTAAATCATTTAGGTATTTGTTTAGTTTCTGTGAGTATAAAGATTTCATGAAAATAATTAAGTAGGCCATAATGAATAGATATAATTAAGACTATGCTGTGCGCTGCTCTTTGTTCAATAACTGTCCTTGCTTTTCAAAATTGAATGTTTAAAAAATACATAGAGCTTTGTGGCACAGATAACATCTACCTGTTTTTTTCAGAATGCTTCTTGAAGAATCAGTGATAAATGCAGAAGTATGCTTATCAAAATCTCGTGCTGTTTGAGTCAGTGCAGGTATCTCACATAACACAAAGCAGAATGTCTTTTTGCTGGGATACGGTATCTTTAAAACTATGCACTGGTGTACAGGCTGACACATAAGGATTTATTGGGATTAATGGATTACTCTAAGATGGTACTTGGTCATACTCTTAAAGCACTGTATATGCCTAGATACATTAGCTGTAGCTGCACATTGCCTTCAGCAAGTTCATTGGCAAACTTGGGAAGGAGAATAGCTTTCTGACTCAGGTTATCAGTTGAGCAATCTGAGTACCATTTCTGCTATCCTGTAGGCATGCTCTGGTATTGTAGGTAGGCAGCATCATCTTTGCTCCTTACCTCCCTATTTGTGGGATGGAGATAACCATACTTCCAAATTCCCAAGAGTGTTATGAAGCAGATCAGACTGTGAACTGAGGGATGAATGAGAATGGATGGAAGAACCATCCATTAAAGTATCTAAACTACATGGACAGCTTCTCAAGTTGGATTCACTCTTACTTGCAGTAAGTGCGGATATATCTGAGATTGTGCTCCATTGTTGTTATGGTGACTGCTTGCCTTGTGCATTTAATAATAAGCTGCAGCACCACTGTGTGCACACAATTTGTGAGGTTATTGGCACTTACTTTCCCTTAGTCTCTTGATACCTTTTTTCTGTATCCAAAAACTGCAAAAATAGAAGACAAAGCAGCGTCTTTGGGCTTACTGATGAAGGCTTCTATGGTGATAGCAAGTTGGGATGGAAATACCAAAATTTTCCAATTTCCATGGAGGAAACTGGCAGATGTGTATCAAAGTGATGATTATTCAGCAAAACAAGAATAACAGAAATATCTGGCAGTGGAAATGTCTGCAGGGATTTTAGGTCTGTGTCGTGGTTTAACCCCAGTCGGCAACTAAGCCCCACACAGCCGCTCGCTCACTCCCCTCACAGTGGGATGGGGGAGAGAATTGGAAGAGTAAAAATGAGAAAAACTCGTGGGTTGAGATAAAGACAGTTTAATAGAAAATGCCTTGGCTCTGTGTAAGCACTGCTCAGCAGTGATTAAAACATCCCTGTGTTACCAACACTGTTTTTAGCACAAATCCAAAATGCAGCCCCATACTAGCTGCTATGAACAAAATTAACTCTATCCCAGCCAAAACCAGCACGGTGCTATTGCCCTTTCTTCCAAACTGTGCTGGATTTTTTTCAATACTATATTCTGTATAATCTATGTCTGTTGTGATTGTTTTGAATATGAACTTTAAATCTAATGCTTTTGTTATTTACAGCAGAATACAGATCCTGTTTTTTTTATCAGATTTTAATTAGATCAAGTATACACTAAACTCATTTCGTTGAAGATGACAGACACACACTATTGTTTATTAACACGTGTGTTACCTTGATCAATTACAAAGACCTATAACTGTGTTGTGGAAGACTAAGTTTTCTTCTTTTGGCTATGAATTTAATATTGGCAATGCACAGACAAGTATTTCTACATGTCTTAAAACACAGTTTGTCCAAGAGCCTAAATTCCAAGTGGATCAAAAGTTCCTACAAGTGATTACATTTTATCATTAAACGTCTGTGCTTGAAGTTGGCTTCTTGGAATCTCTTTAATTTTCATCTCTTTTTAGTTTACTGTGATATTAAGTAACTCAACATTTGACAGAGATGTTTAAAAGACACTAATATTCTTGTCAGCACCTTTGCTTTGCCTCTACCCCTGAATTTTCAGTCTCAGATGAGGAGAATTAGGGAAGATATCTGGATACATAATGATGTATTTGCTTAACTTTTGAAGCCTACAGTTATAGCCCTTTGAAACATAAATTACTTTCATCAGTTCTAATCTGACAGTGACTGACAGAAAAAATTATGATGATCTAAAACCTCATCTGCATAACGTATGGATGTGAAAATGCTCAGAAGGTAATAGGAGGAAATGAACCAGTTTGAGACAGCTTGTAATTCAAGATTTAAGAATATTTGAAAAATATTTTTCTTTAGTAGACATTTAATATAATGCACACTGTAGCTTTCTTCATACAAGAGCAAAGTGACCTTCAGTGAAGGTTTCTTTGGAGGTGTGACTTCAAGCAAGAAAATTACGCTTTTTTAGCTCTCCTGATACTGGAACTGGATAACATTTGCTGATTTGAAAACAGGTTTAGAAAGACTGTGCTGAGATGCTTACCCACTTAGCAGTCTTCTTTAAAGAAGTGGAATGGAATTATGTATCTTAATATAATTCTGCAACACAATCAAATTGCATATCTGTAGGAATCTTCTGAACACGTAGTCAGTAAATGTTGGAAGACTGAATCCAGGGTAGAGTTTATATTAGATTCTTCTCTAATGATGTGCACAGAAATGCAAAGTAACTTAGAGCTGGGTGTATATAACACATCATTATCTGTAATCACCTTTCACTTGATCTGACAATGGCATCATACCTTTCTTAACCTTCCGTGCCAATTTTATCAACGCCACCTTGACTAGAGTGAGAAGTTCCACAACACTATGACTCTGTGGCCTGAATTAAGAAATCATTTATTGTAACCATCTACACACAACACAAAGAAAACGTAGTAAAACAGAATTGTGATTTGCTTTGTTGTTTTAATGAGCATGTCCTGCCAACCCAGGAATTAACTTTTGAAAAGGGCATGGGAGGGTGATTGATTTTCATTAATTAGTAAGCATTTTTTAAGAAATCAGTCTTTATTTGTGAGCTATGTATTTAACAAAATAAGCCATGTACTCTGTACAGCAAAAGAAGAGAAAATATTTGCAAAATGAATTGAGAAAGTTTGTGTGTCATGAAATTTAGCAGTTGCTATATTCCTGTTCTTAGTCCTCCAACAGTCAGCATCTACGTTATACATGCATGCTTGGTGATTGTGTGTAACTGGTTTGCGGGGAAGGTTATGATGCATGAGATCATTAACCAAAATTAAATATGTCAGGGACTTGCCCCAAACCAACTTATATTTTTGCTGCTGTCAGCGTAGAGTCATTTTTGTAGATGGGCTATGTAGAACACTTTTGAGACTTTCTCTAAAAGCACAGCATACAATGGCAGAGAATGAGGCAGTACAAAATGAAATTGGTGGTTCATTTCAGTAGAAAGCAGCCTTACTATGTTGGCATCTTCTCTAATGACCCTTTTTGGAGACAACTGTAGCACAATGTATGATGGTTACTGGAGTCTCCATTCTGCTGGTGTGGTTATTTAGGAAGAAGGGCTAGGAAGAGAAAGAGGAAGGAGAATGTGTTTATATAGCTGCAGTCTAACACCACCATTTTTAACCTGAAAATAAACTTTTATTTGAATCAAGTGTAATTAAGGTTAGTAAATACTAATCTTGCACTTTAAAAAACAAAACCAAACCCCCCCCCCACTGCCTACACCTCCCCCCCCCCCCAAAAAAAAAAAACCAAACCCAAAAATGCTCTGGGTTTTAATAGATGCTACCTTTACAAAGAATACACAGCAAAGCTCTTAGCTCTGTATATTTAGTCTTCTAGATCCTTGATTTTGGCCTCTAGGGATTTTTCTTTATTAATTACAATTGTACGTTGTGAACTGCACATATAACATACGCACATATTACATTTTCTGGATTTAATGTGACTGGACGCAGTTGCTCCTTTTTGCCTCTACAATTGACTGTGGATCATAAGCGATATGCATCTTGGGCACTGTTGCTGGTATACAAGGAAAATTGGTTTACCTACACTTAGGGCTAGGGTTTGCTACATGGGGACAATTAAAAAAAGGTAACATGAATTAATTTTTAATGTGTCTGATTAAACTCTATTTGATCTCCTGTTCTTTTCAGAATTAAATACACCTTAATTTAGTTTAGTTTAATTACTAGAGTGAAGTAAATTAAACCAAATAAAAGGCCAGCTTAATTCAGGATGGGTGTTTACAAGTGTCTTCAAATTACTCAGTTCAATTCAAATTCAGGCATTTATTTAATTTGATGAACTTTTCTGAATGTCCCTATGTAAAAAGCTGCTTGTAAGAAGAACTTTTTTTGGTAAACATACCTGCCGTAATGTATGCGTTTTTGTAGTCTCATTCTGTTCTGCTTCCAGTTGCTTGGTTCATCCTATAGTTTTATTGTTGTATTACATTTTATTTATGGTGTTAAATATGTCCTCTTCCTAATCATTCATGTGACATTTATTATTGGAAACTCTGATTTTGCTTCGTAATTGAATGGGTAGAATGGATATGGTGATACTATTTTTTCTATTCTTAAACAGAAAACCTTTGCTAGAAAATAGATTCATTACAACAAAGTTTTATTTCTTTTTAACTTAAACCATATTTCTGCAAAGGGATTCTACAGCTCATGGTTATGTTACTTTGAAGAACTAGGATTTAAATAAGGGTCTGCTTCTATTCTTTTGGGTTTGTTGACAAGATCTCCTTCGACTATGTTACTACAAGGATTTAGTCCCATAACATTTGTATTTCATGCATACTGACTTTTGTTAGGATAAGCAAACAGGAAAAGCACATATGTAGTTATTATAATTATTTTAATTGATTTGCCCACATTCACAACTCTGAGAATAGAAATTAGGCTGTTCAGGGATAACTGTTTCTGAGTTTAGCAATGATTTTGTAAATGCTTTTCCAGATCTTGTTGGGTCAGAAGCATAACCACTGTTCTGTTTTTGTTTGGTTTTTGGTAGGATGATGAAGTGGTTCTGCAATGCACTGCAACTGTTCACAAGGAGCAACAGAAATTGTGTCTTGCTGCAGAAGGATTTGGGAACAGGCTTTGCTTTTTGGAATCCACATCAAATTCTAAGGTACTGCAGAGTGTTTTAAGTGTCATGTATGAAGCAAGGATATATTGCTTGCTTTGATGTACTATACATAAATCTATCCAGGAGAATGGACAAATCAAATCTACCAATAATTTAAGGATATTTCATCTCACTTCAAAGTTTAATTGTTCCTTTGTCATGGCCCTTTGGCTGGACACTAATGCTATGCTTTCTCTTTGGGGCTCACTTTAAAACTAGTTAGCTGCAGAAGTCCATCTCAGTGATGTGCTTGTTATTTTGGTTGTTGGAACTCAGTTGTAGTAAGCCACTGTGCAATTTTTGTGTACTGCAACTCAAAGACACATTTGATTACTCTGATTTTAAGTCCACAGGGAAGAGAGTGATTATTCTATTTGTGGTAAGTTTTTATTCTGTGACATTTACGTTGACATGATTATTACTTTAAGTCCTTCTAATTGCCTAACCGAGCAGAGTAATAGTGCAAGTATCAAAATTATCTCCTCTAATCAGTTTGTTATCTAAGCCTATGATAACTCTGCTATATATGCAGTAGATAGATACAGTAGTTTGAGAAATTAACTTCGCTATTTGTTGCAAAGGAGGGGTTTTGTTTCACAATCACACATGCTCAAATAAACGTTTTGAAGACAAAAATGTGCCTTCTGAGGGCAGAACTGGTGACCAAAATAAAAGGTATACTTGGCCGTTTTATTTATACAAAGGGAGGAATGTTGCTTAACATACTTGTTTTTTTCTTCAGCTAAAATATAAATGATTGACGAGAAAATAAAATAAAGGTAAAGCATCTGGAAAGACATCTAGAAAGATTTAGAACAAAAAATGATGTTTTTTATCTTGCCAACTTCTATAACATCACTTTGATTCTCTCTGATACATTGCAGAGTAATGCTTCATTTTCTGTCTCATCATTTTGAATGTATTATTCATAATAATAAATTTTTCACTAGGATATTAATGATTCATTATAATAGCAGTGATTTTGATGAATTCATTTGTGCCGCTCTGTTTTAAGTGAATCTTTTTAACAATAAAAATGTGCTGGGATGGAAGTGGTTGCAGTGCTAGTAAGGCCAGAAAAATCTATTTCATGAATTTATTATAATTCAGTAAGTTTGGATATTAAATCTACAGTCTCTCTCTCACTATATAAAACTCCTGAACATTCTTGTCTTTAAGGAATACAGTGTAAATTTCATATCAGTTTCCTGTGCTTGCTTGTTGATGCTGCTTTTTCTCCATGTTTTGTGAAGCAATATTTATTCTGCTCATTCTGCATGAGCTTGGGGGAAAAAAAGCAAACAAAAGAAAACCCATGCAGCTCATCCTTGTTTTAATTTTTAAGGGCTGACAGTTTCTAGGATGAGCTCATTTGAAGTCAATTGGAGATATAAATACTGAGGGAGCCATAAAATTACCAAATCCTTGAAGTAAAGTTGACTGTAAGTAAGAGTAAATAAAAATGTTTTTCTTCCTAATGTCTGTGTCCGTACAGTGTTACTATTGCATTATATAAGCAAGAACATAGAAAATATTACAAGAGGCATAGGATAATTTGAAAAAGGTGCCAGCAGAGTTCTTGAGCCATTTAAAAAATTTCCCCTTAAATAGTCTTTAAGACTATTTTCCAGTTGTAATGGGATTGTGATGCACTTTAATGCAAACAGCAGTGTGGCATCTGAATTACAGCCAGGTATCAAGGATGAGGTACCAAACCAAGCACCAGTAATAGGCCAAACACAAGTAACAGACCTCAGCTATCATCCTGGACTTGCATTCTTGAGAATGCCTGATACAATCTGCTGCTTTTCTTTAATATCCTTCAAGATGTGCCTTCTGGTCACGTAGCTGATGTTTTATTAGCACAGCTTATTCGTGTGCACTTTCTTGCCGTAGGATCATTGAATAATTCACACTGCAAAAATAACGGTCAAATTGAAGATATATATTGATAGAATACTTTGGCAGCTACTGACTATTAATACTTATCCCATTACAACAGTAACACTGGCAGGCCCATTATGAAAATTGCTTAATGAATTTTATTTTCTTCTGTTCAAGTTTACAACAAAAGTGTTTCTTTGGAGGGTCGTGTAGATCCCCTCAGCGTTGGAGAACAGCAGATTTTGAAAACTGACAAAAGATGGATGATGATAGTTAGGTTAAATTAGCAAACACTTTAATAAACATTATCAGTTCACATGTGTTCACATTTCAAAACTGTTTCCAAATTCTACTTTCTTCACTTGTTTTGGAAGCAATCCATGCTTGTCAAATCACTTTACTGAACAAAAATATCCTCTTTATTTCTTAGCTCTGCAAATCTATTGTTTTCTGTGTATCTTGTAAGGTTTTTGAATTTTAAATAAGGAATTCATTTATGTTTGGAGCTACATTACAGCTTGTTTTTAGGCTTGAGGTAGGTTTCTTTGTAGCAAATGGAGAGACATCTTTTGCGATTAAATTTGATATGGGACTCTCTCTGAGAAGAAATGCATCTTATCACAAAATGGCATTTTATGGAATCAAATTTCAAAGTACACTTATATTTCTAAGTTTGTGAATGTTTTTGTGCATTGGTTTTCGTCATTCTTACAGGAAGAGATTTGAGTTGAGAGTTGGGGTTGTTTAGCCTAGAGAAAAGAAGGCTCCAGGGAGACCTTATAGCAGCCTTCCAGTACTTGAAGATAGGGAAGATAGGGAAGGGCTCTTGATCCGTGACTGTAGTGATAGGACAAGGGGTAATGGTTTTAAACTGAAAGAAGGTAGATTTAGATTAGATATTAGGAAGAAATTCTTTACTGTGAGGGTGGTGAGGCACTGGAACAGGCGAAGTTGTGGATGCCCCCTCCCTGGAAGTGTTCAAGGCCAGGTTGGATGGGGCTTTGAGCAACCTGGCCTAGTGGAAGGTGTCCCTGCCCACGGCAGGGAGTTTGGAACTAGATGATCTTTAAGGTCCCTTTCAATCCAAACCATTCTATGATTCTATATAGTCTAGCAAGTGCTGAGTAAAGGGGAAAAACAATAACTCCAGGTTATGCAACTTTTAGTACAGCTCGGGAGGCTATTGCCTTTCTTTGCTGCCAGGGCACGCTGTGGGCTCACGCCCACCTTTCTGCCCTCAGGCCCTTCTCTGCAAAGCTGTCTCCCAGGCAGTCAGACCCCAGATTGGGTCAGAGTGGACTGGGTCTTTGTACAGCAAATGTATTCTTGATTTGAAATGAATTATTTGAGCCAGTGGATTGGATTGCAGTTGTGAAGGACGTGCAGAGGGACTAGATTCTGTATTAATGATAGCGATAGCCTTGGAGAAATCAGGGATGTGTCTTTGTAACAGTTCTTTTGAGTTCTGCAAGAATAAGATGTCAGGTCTAAATTACGTGTTAATTTATTAATAGGAGACAGTTCCGAGTATAAAACAATCGGGTTGCTACTGGATGAACGCATGACTGCCTCATCTGTAGAGGTGTATTAGCTGAAGTGAAATTATATTTCAATCTCTACCAATTGCAAAGCAGATCTATCTCAAAAGAGATGTTGTTCTAGGGATAGGTTACACATTCCAAATGTATAAGAATATCAAATATATAAACCACAAAAAATTTTAACATTCAAAAAGTTGCAACAGCAAGAATAACAAAACCAAAAGAAGACACGCTGAAGACGAAATTTAAAATGCTTAGTTTCCTTATCTCATCCCATTATTTCTCCAGCAGATCTTGTTAAATCTATAGCGTAAATTTTAATTTCTTAAGTAAAAAGAAGACAATAAGGGATAGGTGTCAGATAAAAAGCAAAAAAGAACAAACTTTTTTTTTTTGACAATGGTCTATAGGTAATTTTGTTTCATCAATGTTTGCTGTACTTTTAAATCTATTCCTTGTGTGGAAGACCATCCCTTTTATTAAAACAAGAATTATGAATAGTTAACTTATCTCAATCACTATTGTTGCTTTTTATATATAAACAGATTGCTAATGTGAGGAAATCCATTCATTAAAACACTATGCTGTCTGCTACTGAAGTAATTTTCCATGGACCTAAATAATGCATGCAGTGTTGAAAAGCAAACAAGCTGGAGCTGTGTTTTAACAGCTCCTAAAAACTATACCAGTCCGTGATGCAGAATGAAAAATACTCAGCTCTGGGCCAGTCTTAAATGTGGTTTTGATCCCTTGTGAACCACTGCACAGCAGAACACTGAGAGTGAGTTAGGCTTTTCTAATGGCATAAGGTCGTTTTTTTCCTTGTTTTTATGGCAGGTGGTAAACTCACATTAATTCCATGATGCTCTGAGGTATAGAACTGCTTAACATCATTAAAAAGGACCAATAAAAATTATGTCCTTTTTTTTTTCCCTCTTGAGCTCTCAGCAATTTGGACTTGAGAGAGGGAAGGATAACATCGTGAGGGTTTTTGAAGATCTAAAAAGCTTCCCAATTTTTTTTTTCCTCCCCCTTTTTTTTTTTAAGAAGGCAGTGCAATGTGTCATCCTATGGTTTGAACTTTCTACTGAGCTGTGAATTACATTATATATAATAAGTTACGGTGCTGAGAGAAAAGTCCAAAAGCTTATTATACCCTTAATAATTCTATCTGTAAAGTGAGGAGGGGCTTCACATGAGCATAGAGCTTTGATAACCTTTTTCGATTTTTGCTTTTGAAGAGTCACTTTTCTCCTGCAGCAGGGCATGGTTGCAACACTAGGAAAGGTTCTGCAGATTTGGTGCTGGACTGTGAAGGCCGCTTGGCTGGGGCTGTCTGCTCCATCACCCAGAGCTACATATATCAGTGATGCTCCATTCTTTGTTGGTCCCTAGATGCTACTCTTGTGTGAGGGGATAGAAAATAAAGCCTGGTGGCAAGACTGGTGCACTGTTTCTTGTGCTGCCAAATACCAATTCTTTGATTTTTTTCTTTGCGCTTTTTTTGGTCTGTTTTCAACAAGTAGGTGAATCAGTAGGAGCTGGCTAGGTGGCTATGCTGGAAGGAAGGAGGAGAATAGGGGGAGGGAGGGTGGAGAAGGAGGTCACCTGGCACAGGCAAGGTTACAAGAAAGTATGATTCTCTAGTATTTACACAAGCAATTTCCGTGCCAGCAGTTGAATTCTATACGGATGTGTCTAGAGAAGGGTGTCACCCTGAACGGTGGGCAGGGACACTGGCCTGAACTCCTTGACTCTGCCTCTGGGAGAAAACCTCTTTTCTCCGTTTGTCTTCCAGAGTGTAAGATCTGAAAGCAAGGATTGCTTTCTTGGTTTTGTCTTGTACAGCAAACACCTGAGCATGTTCTCAGTGGTCAAGGCAAATAATCTTTCTGACTCCAGAGTAACTGAGTCTGAAACTCTTTCTGACAGCTGAGAAACAGTACGTGTGCTGTGCACGGTTTTTGATTGCGTAAATCCAAATGTACAAAAAAAGCACATGGTGTCCATTAATGTATGGATGCAAGTAGATGCTTTTTGAGCAGTTACTTACATAATGAAATACTAAGTTTTTAAAAATTTGATTCACACTGATGAATCAAATCAGTGTTGTCTGCTGGCATTTACGGTGGATCATTCTGGGTATTTGCTACGGTAAGGGGTTTTTTTTTAATTTTTGATAATTGCTGTGGTTCCTTTCTGTGCTTATGTTTCCATTTCATGCTTCTAAAAAAGTCAAAAAGACTGTCAGGGCTTTGGCAAGGCTTTGTAGCTGCACCTCCAAGGCTGTTTTAATTGCCTTTGTGTCATGTTGCCAAAATGAATGTTCATATTTAATGGCAAAGATGGCACTTAATCTTATGTAATGTCATGTTAAGAGGACTCTGTTTAGCAGATGTTCACTAAGATCATTGATTTTAATAATTTAAATGAAGAGTTGGTAAGAAATTTATGCATACTTACACATTACTTGCCCTACTTTGCATACATAATTTAGACATAGGTAGAGGAAATCTTCATAGGCGTAGATCAGACAGGATTTTGTTCAATGAATCATTCTTTCCCAGTAAAATGCTTCCCTATAGAAGCAATGTAAATAAGAACATAGTGTGTTTCACTACATTTGTATGTAGTTTTATGTAATACATAATTTATATAATTGTAAATATTATATTTATTATTTATGTATATCAGATTCAATTTTTATTCCTTTTAAATCTTGTATAAATCCTGAGCCTGAATGCAGATGTGTAGCCATATCTATCAGACCTGGTTATGGTCCTTGCACTTAATCCCACAAGCCAACAGAATTATTTCTTGAGATGGAAAGTGAATAATTTAAAATGAATATGAAACATTCAGACTATGAAAGACACTGGGTCAGATCTCCATGGATGTAAAGCAGCAACAGAAATATGGCTTTATAGCTGAAAATTGTATGCAGTATTAGTAGGCATAATAATACAACTTAGCATGTTTGTACTGTCATCTGTAACACACGTAGTTTGTAAAAAGTAAACAAGGCATCACAGACTAAATAGTGTAATTATAATATATCCAATCTAGGAAATCTTATTATTCTCATTGTTCAGATTGTATCTCCTGTTGAAGCAGATATTTGGAATTTGAAATACATACAGGAATGGATTATTCTGATCCTGCAGAAACGTTCATTATCAAATCTAGTGTTGTCAGAGATATACACTGAGTTTTAGCTTAACGAGGCACTGTTTACTACCAAAAAGGAATTAAAAGCTCTTCCTATCTACAAAATGTACCTTCATAAATGTGAAGGAGTTTCTTTTTCAATCACACCCACTTATTTAATATTTAAAAGTATGATATTACTATAGGCCAGTTCTCTGGATACATCTACCAATAATTCTACTTTGTTTGTTGGGGATAACTCTGCATGCTTAATATTAGTGATTTAGAATCCAGGGGTTTTATTATAAGACTTAAAATGTATTGTATACTTGGGATTTTTATTGTCAAAATATATTTTAGAAATATTAAAGACTTATCAATAAAGCACTTAAAAGAAGAGCCTCCAAAGGAAAGTACCGAATACCTAAATATGCTGGTAGAGTGCATGACATGTAACCTGAAAACGTAGCAACAAAAGCTGAAAGATAGAATCAAAATAACTTTGTAGTTAAGGGGAATTAATCAGGTGGTGGTAATACTGCAGTTGATGGCACTGAATAAAAGGATAGTACATATGATATGTATGCATACATTATGTCTGTTATCAACTAACCAATGCAAGACAAATTTCAAAATGCTCATTTTATTTTTAATATTAATGATTTTTTTCATAGTGTTAGTAACATAGGCCATCCAATCAAGAAACTTAACCCAAAGCTGTATAATTTGTGTAATTTAACCAACAAAACATGCGTTGTAATTTCTCCAGTCAAATATGTAGTTTGCAACTTTCTTTATTATTGAAATGTCTGTTAAAAGCAAGCAAACAAACCCTAAATGTTTACAAAACCACATATGATGGTGGTTGGTGGTGTGTTGTTTTTTGTTTGTCTGTTTTTTTATAGTAGTGAAACAAATGTAGGAATTCAATTCTGCTGTAAAGTAAGCGAAGATGACCTGAAAAATCCCATTAAATCAGTTTTCCTTTATAACTATATATCCCAGTAACTATTTAGGCCTCTCATTATTTAAAGATTAAAATATAAAAAGAAGCAGATATTATCCTGGAAAATCTTGTCTGAGATACAGCTGTGACACAAGCACCATGATGTAAGAAGGTCAAATATGTGGTGTACAATCCTGTCATTGGTTTGGTGAGTATTCTGCAGGCTTCTGAAAAACTGCCAGTTTGCTGTGATTTAGCTTCTAAGTTCTACTTTTTTAGTACTGTTCCTATTAAAAAGGAGAGTTGCTATTATTGCATGATGACGTTATCTATTTGCATTTTGAACATTCTGTTCAAAGCAATACTCTCACACAGTTGCATAGTTGTCGCGTTTTGGTGGTTGGAGTTTTTTTTTCCCCCATTTAGTATAAAAGTCTTCGGACTCTTAATAATCTTGGGACTGGAAACAGATTATTTGACTTCACCAAATACACAAACTGTACTAAAATACCATAAGAAAGTCCTTGAAAGATAAATAAAGTGATACATAGAGCAAAGCCAGAATATTTTGAGGTGGGAGTTCTTATTTGCTGTACGTTCGTGTCTGATGGAAGTTACAGTTACCGATAGCTGTTCAATGCAAGCCCAGCCCCGGCAGCTTCAGGCGTGCTGCATTACGCTGGGTAACTGAACATCACAAGGTTACACAGTGTCAGAGTCTGCCAAGTCCTCTGGAGCTCAGCACTTTAAATATTTTCTCTGATGGGTTTACAGCAGAATGTATTTCATTAGTACACGCAGAGTAGTTACAAAGCAGTCGTCTGAATTTTAATTAGGCTGATATGTAGCTGTGAATCTGAAAACCTAAAAAACTAGACAGATTCATAACTCTGTGCGTTTCAAGCTAAGAACACATGGGAGTGCAAATGCTTATTTTAAGCCCTGTAGACAAACATTGTATAAAGTAGCAGTGTCAAATCGGCTATGCAGCCCTGCTCAACACTTGAAATCACGGTATTGTTACTTTGTACTCAGTATTTTTAAGCACTGTTGGGCTAAAGCTGGCTCAGCAGGCTCCTGCGAATAATCCAAGCTCAACGGGCTCTCAGAAATTAGGCCGAAGAAATACGGCCTATTAATGAGTGAATCTCTGTGTTTCATTGAGGTAAGTAAGATTACATCTGAAACGAAACAAACAAACAAAAAGAATATCAAATAACCTTTTTTCTTGTTGTTGCTTCTTGAGACTTTTTGAAACTTTTATCTTTTGGGTGGTGATTTTCAAGATTCTAGGCTTTTCCTCCTGGTTATGTCCCCATGAAAAATGAGGAAGATTATTTGTGCTTTTTCAACAACAGGGCATGCCTTAACTTGCTATCATAACAAGAGTAATTGCAACATTAAATTGAGGGTCTTAGTTTATAAATAGTCTGGACTGGAAGGGGGAAATTGGGCAAGTGGAAATAGTTTGGAGGTTGAAGGTGTATGTTTTGTGTTCTTGTGCTTGAAACCCAAATGCAAGGTGTTTTTAGTAACTTTCCTAATGCGGGGGGGTTGCCATATACAAATACAAGCATAACTTTTTCTTGTTTCACAAACAAAAGAACAGTTGCTTTGTTTTGCATTAAAAAACAAAGGCCAGATGGTAAAAAAAGGGATTATGTTCTTCAAGAGTATGCATAAATGCAGAAGGTCAGAGTTCAGGCTGCTTTCCCTGAGTGTTTAATTATTTTTGAATAATTGCTGAAAGTTTGCTGTTTGTTTGAAAACCTGTAGATATGAGTGACGGACACACAGTTAATACATGAACTACATTGACACCTCCAATCTGTTTTTTCTTGCCGAACTAGCGTGTCTGTAATAGCTGGAGGATGGGAATAATACTGTGGTTTCCCACAGTATGATTAGGAGCTTAAGATGTCCTTCCTCTCTGTCTTTTTTGGCTTGGCCTTTTCAAATACCATTTATAAGCCAAAAGGAGTTTTACGGTTCTCTGTGCCTCAGTGCAAGGGTCGTGTAAAGCAGTGATTGTGTGCAGTCTACTTCTGCGCTAGTTGGGGAGTTGTGTGAGCTGGAAGGGGTTGAAGCTGACGTTCTGCTTAATTGAGTGTGAGACAGTTATTCTTGTCTTACAGAAAGCGATATTCTTGTAAATATAGTGAGTCCCTGTGAATAATACTAACCAATGTTTTTGAGCTTTAAGTCCTTAGAAGTTCTCTCTTCCCTCTCTACTGGATATAAAGAACGTATTTAAGAGAGGGAGGCTTGTCCATCTTCCAGGTATTTGTACTCTTTTCTTGACATGTTTACAAAGATATCATCCACAAAAAGGTTGCCTTTCCATGAGACCTGATTTTTTACACGCCATTAAAAAAAGCATAGGCAACTAATGTCACTGGGCTGATTTCAAAAGACTGATGAAGTCTTCCCTTAACAACCCTGTAAACTCTACCTCTATCCCACATCTAACTGTCTTTTAATGGTAAGGAGGAGTTAGGACTTCCAGGTTTTCATGGTGTTTCTCCGAGTATTGACCAGTTCTAGTTGCACAGTACAAAGTTTACAGCTGGTGATAAGGCAATTGTCAAGGGAAATATGAAACAAAATCAGTACATTGTTCAAATGGCTTTAGATAACATAGGATGAATTAATTTAGATAGTTTAGGATGCTTGAAATGACCAAGGTGTGTATTGATCATTAAAAGACACAGCAGGGACAAGTTATTTCTGTATGAAAGAAAATGCCAAAGCTCTGTGACATTTTGAGTACTGTGCGAGAAAAACAGGCACAGCACAGGTCTTGCATCAGAAGGTTAGACAGAGGTCCTAGAAAGCAAACAAATGTTCCGCTCGGTGCAATATGAAGTATGAGTGGCCTTGCCAAGAAACCATTTGAGTGCCCATTATTCAATAAATTGGAAAGCCCAGTAATACAGAATTTCTTTCTCCAGTGTGTATAAATTAATTATTAGGCAATACAAAAAGCTCCGTAGAAATGAAGTACAATTGCAATGAGGTCTTATTTTAAATAAGAAACATGCTTAGTGTGTAAGAATAAAGCTTAATATGCTTTGAGTGCCATATTTGATATGCCATATTTGGTCCGTAGTACACCAACAATTAATTTGACCTCTTTTGGCTGATACAGTTGCAAGTATGTGTACAGATTAATGACTATAAAAGTCTCACTTTATAAACTCCAAATGGCAAAAGAATTCTTTCCCGTTGTGTATGTTTCCCGCTTATTTATCATGGAGGTTAGCTGTATCTATTATTTCCATTAAAGCTCTTATTTTCACATACACATAACTGTCCACATAATTCTCATTAGAATTGTTTTATTTCTATAGAAAAGGTGCATTCCTTAGGAGAATTAATTAAGAAGAGTTCTGGTTATTCTGGAAAATTTGCAAGAATGCGGAATGTGTTTTCTCTTTTTTTTTTTTTTTTAGAAAATAAAGCAATACCAAAAAAAGACATTTGAAAGGTTATGTCAAATCGCCAGCATAGACATGCACCTTAGTAGAGGAGTGGAACATCTTTGCTTGGTAAGGTGAAAGTTGAGATATTGGTAAAATAGAATTAAAAGCATCTAGAAAATAATACGTGATTGTGCATAATAGGTATCTGCAAAGGTCTTGATACTGTAGTTAACATCTTATGTGATGTCAAAATGTGAAATTTTGAAAAGGAAGAACTTGAATGTGGTCAAGGAGGAAACTGCAGGTTGGTGAATGATCTAAATGAATGCGATAGTCACACGTAGGGGTGGTATCTCTAAACTTCTTGTTATACTCCCTCCTTGAATGTGCATTCAAGAGTAGCAGGAAAAAGTAAAAGTTTGCCAGCTCCTTGAGACTGTCTTTACCTTCTCTGATTTTTTAAGCCTCTTGCTTTATTACCTCTTGCATAAATCATTTCTGAGGCAGGTGGCTGGGAAATGCGTGTGGGTATTTCTGTCTAGACGGTATTTTGTGGTAGCTTTTTGTGCTGGTATGTTACTAAATGATAAGCAGAGAGTCCTTTAAAACAGCAGTTGTTTGCTTAACGACTTAGTAACAATATTTTGGCACCTTAAACCAAAAAAGGGCAAAATTTGAATCTTTAAGAAGCTGAACAAATAATCACTAATTAGTCTTCCAAGCTTTTTGATTTTGTAGTTAATAAAGGTGCATACTAAAAAAGGGTTTATTTTTTACATCATGGAGCGTATGCTCAAATGCAGTGCCATGCATAGTCAAGCAGGGGCATTATACGTTTACACATTTACAGATAAACCATAATTTCTGAGTATACATGGTGAGATTTTTTTAAAAATAGATATTTTATAGTATCATATAGTATATGTCCCTAAATCCATGAAGAACTTTCTGGCAGATAGACCTTACTCTTAGAACTCCTCAAGTCTTTCTGTCCCTGACCCAAATATCTGCTGGAATTTCTCAAAGACTACAAGAATTTCATGATTAAAGATGATTTTTTTTTGAGTGAACAACTTTCAATATATCATTCTAATTGATTTGCTTTACATTGAGGAGTGGCTGAGGGAACTGGGGTTGTTTAGCCTGGAGAAGAGGAGGCTGAGGGGAGACCTCATTGCGCTCTACAACTACCTGAAAGGAGGTTGTAGCGAGGTGGGGGTTGGTCTCTTCTGCCAAGTAGCTAGCGATAGGACGAGAGGAAGTGGCCTCAAGTTGCGCCAAGGGAGGTTTAGATTGAACATTAGGAGAAATTTCTTTACTGAAAGAGTGGTCAGGCCTTGGAACAGGCTGCCCAGGGAAGTGGTGGAGTCACCATCCCTGGAAGTATTTAAAAGACGTGTAGATGAGGTGCTTAGGGACATGGTTTAGTGGGCATGGTGGTGTTGGGTTGACGGTTGGACTCGATGATCTTAGAGGTCTTTTCCAATCTTGATGATTCTATGATTCTATGATTACAGGGGAGAATGTGTATACCTTTTAAGATAAATGTATAGTTTTTGATACAATTATTATTTTAAATCAAGTAAATCAGATCAAAACAGTCTGGGATGTAAAATAATCTGGGGAACGTTAAACCCAGCCTGAATCAAAATGGACATATTACCTTTAAAAGACATATAACAAGAGGGATAAAATGAATTAAAGAACTGAGGTATGGTACACTATTCATCTTCATAAACTGGCTTTATAATGTGTTAATTTTTTGCCAGCCAGTAGGGGCAGGCAAAATTTGAATGAAGCACATCTAGCTGGTGGGACAGACTGAAAATTCTGTGGGCGGTTGCATTTCATTTGTTTTGAATAATTTTTTTAATTGAATTAGGCACATGAATGAGTATTGACTCAAAACAGAATGTACGCATTGTTCATGTTAGTTATGAAAAATGATTTATTTTACATATGTGTAAAGAAAATATCGACTGTTAATATGCAATTTAGTACTGTAAGTGCCTAAGTGCATTGTTGCATCTTCCCACAAAGGATTTTGATAGCTGTGTATGCTTTGCTACTTTGAAACTGTGTTGCCCAGGAGAGAGCTGATGATGCATCTCCTTTCCTTCATTTAAGGACAAGTCAGAGGTGACTCAGAGCATAAATTTCCAGTCCCCCATTCCAGCAATATTTGATTGATAGGCACCAAATTTCCTAGTTACACAGGTTGACTATTGATTTCAGGAACATAAAATGGAAAGCGTAATAGTTGAAAACTTACAATAAAATCCGTAGAGCTTAAAATTTGGTGTCCATTATGTTTTATAGTTGATAGCTTATGAGATAAGTAAGCAGGTTTTGCTTCTCTTAGACATATTGTTTCACGTTCACTGCGAAGGGAATGAATTGCTCATTAGAGTTGGTGTAGGGTATTCTGGAAGGGTTAGTATTTATATTTCTTTGGATTTCTTTTTTAAATCTTATAATTCCACTGTGAAGATTTCAACTATGGGATAAATTTAACAGTAAGAGAATCTCTGCAGATAATGTCCTATTGGCTTTATGCAGAGGTAAGGTTTCTACTGAGACAGGTCAGGCCATGTCAGTTATTACAAAAGACATGCACATTTGTCCTACTTGTTTGATCCTGAAAGATTTTAGGACTCCTCCTTTGAAATATGATTGTGTAATGTGCAATGGTTCATAATAAGTCTGGTCAGAGATTAGGAAGATTTTCCTGTTGGGTATCTGCTATGCTTTCCAGAAAGGGGCAAAATAGTATTTTGTAAAGATCATCTTTCTGATGCTGTAATAATCAAAAAGTAGCTGCTTTCTTCCAGGTTCTAAAGCAATAGTACCCTCCCCACTAGGATAATCTAGGAAAATATCCTAGATTTCTCCATTATTTGTTGCAGTAGCTACAAATACAACATAGTCTCTAAGACTAAAATGGAACTGTAAAGTTTTGAATAATACACATAAGATTAGCATAATAAGGTAGAATTTGAAGGATCAGCATGAATTTAAACAAAAAATATTTTGTTAATTTGGATGTGTGCCTAGAACCTCTGTAGCACTGTTGATCCTATGAGATGTTTTTATTTTATTAATGAGCATGGATTTTTCCTAATTACCTTAAAAATTAACACATTTACGCTGCATGAGGGTGGGTGATATACTATTAGCTAATGTTCATCTAAGCTCCTGGCTACAGCAGCGTGTGTTGTGATGGCTGTTGAGTTGATTGACCTGGTTTATCCATCGAGACTGAAATGTAATTGTATGGCTCCTTACCCAATGTTGCTTTTATCTGTTGTGAAGAGTTTTAAATTTTCAGAGAACAGATTAAAAAAAAGAGAAACAGCTCTCAGTAATGTAGTTATGTTGGACTTCTGTAGAGTTAGAAAGGAGACCAGAGGGAGAGATGGAGGGTAAGAGGAAGAAAAACCTCTTTCCCTATCCTTTTTAGAGATGGAATGTATGAGGCTCTAAATCCATAAAGAAAGTAAGTATCATACGGGGAATTACAACTTCCAAGCAGTTAAGATAGTTTGCTCTGTTCATAAAAGCCTCATGACCCTTGACAGCTCTCAGGATCAAAGTTCTTTCCAAAGAGCAAAAACTGGAAAATTGTAACATAAAACTTGCAAGCAAGCATAAAAGAAAAGAATATAATTGTACTTATGTAACAACAGCCTAAGTAGAAATAGATTTCTTATGGATTTTTAAAGGAGATTAGGAGAGGGGAAAAAACCAAGAAGCAATTTTCTTCTGAATGTTATTATACCTTCTGTTTGTACAGCTTAAGTTTCAGGTAACGCATTTTTCTTTGCCAGTGAACTGTTCCACTGTGACCAACAGATGACATTCACTATGTGGAAATAAGAGCAGGAAAGGATTTTGGTCCTCACTGTTGTGCCGACTCATATGGGCATAAAAACTAGTACTTCCTCGTGATAAGACATAGACTACTGTAGATGAGCATTTATCTTTGATATATCAACAGAAAGCATGCTTAGTGTATCAAGATTTTTTTCACTGCTGGATTTGCCAAATATAACGCTTCATGAGAGAATTGTGCACTGGGAAATGTGGATAACATAGGGAAGCTTTGTATATGTGACCACAAGAAGAGAGTCTTTTCAAAAAATTAAACCCATCAGTTGTTTAGGTCAGATTAACAAGGTGTGTAAAAATACGGGTGATCAGAATGGAGTGGCGTGGGCAACCAACATGATCCAAAGGAACCACTGAGGACTTGGAGCTGGCTTGTGTTCTAGGCTTTGAAAATGAATTGATTGCAGTGTATTTGTATCTGACCTCAGTTCCACCACTAGCTGTTTTTCCCTGTGTTGGTCTCCTTCTCCCTTGCTTTTTCTTTCCGGACCTTATTCTGGTTTCATCCTCCTGGCATTCCTGTGAGTTTTCCAGTTTTATCCCCTGAAGCAGCTGTCCCGTGAACAAGGAAAGCTCTTTAGAGCTTTCAATGGTTAACAAAAAACTGTTCACTATGTGAAAAATGACTTTTTTCAGGGAAGTAGAACTTGACCAGATTTTCAAAGTTTTTCCTAGAAAAGTGAAAAGCATACTTGTGACAAAAGGCTACTCTGTTGTCAAACTGTGCTTCCGAAAACATGAGGACATTACAGTTTTCAGATATAGTACCATAAAAAGTTTTGAATGTTGAAAACTTCTCTGCTTTTGATGGAAACAACCGTTTCGGATGGCATATCCTATAAATGTTCAGTCTTTTGCAGATGCCTCGTACAGAAAGTGATGGTTTCAGACTGAAATAGTCATAAGCAACTGAAAGCAAGTTTTTGTAGGAGGTGGCTGGGCAACCTTCATGGCCTGCTAATAAAGACACAGGAGCTTGACACTGTTATTGAAAGGTCCTCTCTTCCAGAATTGAAACCGTAAGACCCATAATTCATTCTTTGTCTTTCCTGTTTTGGGATTTGGTGAATATGATTCATCCTATTTGGCTGACGGGACTTGTCATCAGAGCCATGTATTTCTGTATTGGGTCCATCTTTTTGATGACAAGCTTGAAAACATGCAAAGCTATGCCTTCTATTTAGAGTCCTAGAAATGGATGTTTTTTCTTGGTAATATTGAGTGTGTTTCATCACTGTCACCAGACAGAATCTCATTTAAGTAGAAAGGACTGCCAAAGAGACTGAGAGGTATAAATTTAAATGTAACTTGAAAATAGATGATGAGTTCAGTTTCTTTCAGGCTACTCCTACAAGTAGCAGTACAGATGTTTTGCTTAAATTCTGTACTAAAATTAATTTTTTGAATCCTCCTACTTGGATTCTCAAAGTTAGACATCTAATAAATGTGCTACTTTTAAAAAAGTTATGAACACCCACATCTTATTTTTTGACAATGATACAAACTCTGGATGCTTTGTAAATCAGGCTGCTTAGTTAGGTGGTTTTTTAGGCACTGATGTGTGAATGTTTAGTATACAATTAGAAATGAAATACCTGCAAGCCCATTTCATTGGGAACTTGGTTGGTTAGAAAAGAAATAAAAATATCCATGAGCCTAGGAAAACAACTAGGAAGCTTGCAAATAACTAGGAAGAGAAATAAAGCTGAGTAAAGCTGCTTATTCTTGGAGACAGAATTGTGTTTGCTGATGCGATTTATTATTCCTCAGTCTTGTACTATTATTTATGAGAAGCAGAAGCTCAGTTTACGTTCACAGGATTATATGCATTGTATTAGATGAGCAGGGCATAGGTTATGGCTTGTTAGCACTACGTAATGAGCGGGACTGAGTTTTGCATCTCAGCCTCTTGCTTTCAGTGTCATCACACTGGAGTATGGTATGCTTGTAAATAATAATTCACTAAAAACTGAAATAGTGCATAATGAATATGTCCAGTATCCATGATTCAATTGTGGGTTGGACTAGAATTAGAGATATTTTTAAATAGCATTTCAAAAGCTTTGCTCAAAACACCTTTTTAATAAAGGGTATGATTATCTAATTTGCAAATCTGCCTCCCACAGAGTAAAGCATAATTTACTATGCAAGTATTACTACAGAAAATTAGTGTACACAATAAATATAGTTTTAAAATGGCATGAAGAATAAAGAATTCTTAATTTTTCTAAATAATCCAGCAATTACTCCAGTAATACATATGTTTTAAAAATTGCAGATGAGAATTACATTATTTTAATTTGTCTAATTTTGCTGACTGTAGGTACTATTACAAATAATGATGAAGGATCAATAGAAAAAGTTTAATTTATTATTTTTCCTCTAGCAGTACTGAATCTCCTTTTGAAATTTAATATACAATTTCTAGTTTATTTGTGTTATAACCTTTTTTTTTTAACAAGCTACTGGCATATTAGATTGTAATTTATGACAGACTAGATTGTCGAGACAAATAATTGACAATAAGAAAAATCTTGTAAACGAGAACTAGCAGAGAAAATCGGTAATGTTTTAAGCTCTGAGGAATACTGGAGTTGGTACTTTTTACTTTTTAAGTCACCAGGTATATTTTATGTTAAAAACCATTAAAATAGAATTGATTTTGCAAATGTGTCAAAAATAAATTGAAAAGAAATTTATTTGAATACTGCCATTGTTCAACAGAATTTTCCACTAATCTTTTGGATCAAAGATAAGTGATACAGATTCCCTGGACTATCCAAAGACCTCATTACATATTCTGTCACAAAACAAGACAAAAACCCCCTTTTGGAATATGAACTATTTTTCTATGCCTTCATTTAGAAAGTTACTGCAGCAAAGATGAATACAATAAAAATTGGTGGAAATGAAGATTGAGGGTTACCAACATGGTTATTTATGTCTCTTGAGACATCTGCTTTCGAGCACTGATCATTTTTGGGGGGTATAAATTGTGTTCTGCTCTCAAATTAAGGATTTATTATTACCATTAAACTGTTGAAAATTTCCAGCTAGTTACAGGTTGTTTTGGTATTTATTAAAAGTGCAATGGTGGGTGGTTGTTCAACATGTAGCAAAATATTTTCTTCAAAATTCTTTATTATTTAATAGTGTATTCATAGTCTAGCAAAGCAATCACTAAAATACCTGCCTACACCTTTGACCTGTCCTCAAAAAAACCTGGTATTGCAAACTGATTGCTACAGATTCTCATTGCACCCCTAGAATATGCAGTCACTTTCCAGACTGGGCACTAAAAACTACTACGTAATTTGTATGAAGATATCTTTCGATAGGGAATGTTAGGCTGCCATAGAACACAGAATACCTTTATTTTTCATATTCCTTCCTCTGTCTGTATGTGAGGTAATATGAGAGATAAGGTAGATAATCAAGGACTGGCAAAGACTCTGTGTTTTTCCTTCCTCATTTTTATTTTATGCTTTGAAGAGATGGAAAATGCACTGTGAATAAATTTTTAGTATATTTAAATGAGGGTTTAAAAATTAGCTGGAATTATTAATTTTTGGAGGGGGCTATTCAGAATAGGAACCTTCAATCTGTGTCTGTATGCCAGCCTGAAGCCTCATCTTCTAAATCCAGAGCTTTAAAATCATCAGCATTAAAATGGACTGTATAGGGGTGAGCAGAGCTGTAACTGTCTGAGCTAAACATGTTGGCAGTTCTGCATCTGTCCTGTGTATGTCCATGCTGGGATTCTTGTACATGGTATGCAGCCATGCTTGTTGGATCTTCAGTAGAGCAGATTTGGGTGAGAAGCTGCCAGAGAGGAGGAGTCCGATTCACGCGCTCAGCACAAGTAGATGCACCTCCCTTCAGCTCTTGGGGGAAACCCATTGCTCTCCGAGGGCCAGAGAGTGTCTAGGCATTCATGCAACAGAGATGAGGTGGGATAATGTGCTCTCCCTTCTGTCTCAAGAAAAAGAAACTGGTTATAGAATCATAGAATCATTAAGGTTGGAAAAGACCTCTAAGATCATCGTGTCCAACCGTCAACCCAACACCACCATGCCCACTAACCATGTCCCTAAGGGCCTCATCTACACGTCTTTTAAATACTTCCAGGGATGGTGACTCCACCACTTCCCTGGGCAGCCTGTTACTTCCCTGGGCAGCCTGTTCTAACATTTCGCTAGACTGTGAGAAGAGGGTAGCTCTTTCACTTAATTAAAGCAAGATGATCTCATACAGTTCTCCTTTATTACTCTCTGGCTGCTCAAAGTGTGTCTTACTCATCTGCTATGAGAATAGCTGAAAAATGTTCATTGGGACTTCATTCCTCAGTTCTAATGGGGAGGGAAGAAAATGCTCATGGCTGTCTTGAACGTACAGGAGAATGGAATTGATGAAGGAGGAGTGTCCTACTTATGTTGGCTTGATCACTGTGTGAAATGATGCAGGATTTTCCATACTTTAAAGTATAGGATAGGTGTAGTAATAAAAAATTTTGATAAAGTCACAAAGCTGTACGTGTGAGACATATTCTGCCAGCAAAAATCTTGCTTTCAATAACAGTAATAACAGTAAGAACATTGTTATGGAGACTTTGTTTGCTTATGTATGTTTGCTTATAACCAAACAGATACAGAAAATGTAGCCTTGGCTCATTTCTGAGCACAGGGTAAGGAGCATCTTTTTCTGTTTTGTTCAGACTCTTGTTCGTCTGTCAGTCTTCACTGGGGAGAACTGAGGGTGAGCTGGACTGTCAGGCAATTCGTTTCTGTGAGGTCTTCTAGAATGGAAAATTGTACTTGTGTTTACTGAGCAGAAACAACACCTTGCAACCCGCGATCTTTGAGTGCTCTTTCCTGCTTTGTAAAGTAAGGGCTTATGATAGTACTTACATTACAAGGAGTTTTGAAGAGAATCTAATTAGTTGTCTGTTGGCCTAATACTAGCATGAAAAGGACCTGTAGTGTCTGAGTAACTCCAAAAGAAAACTGGTAACGAGAACACTGACAAGTAAGTAGAGGCCTGATTCTAGAAGAATTGGCTTAAAAATATTTCGTGCCCAAGCATCATTGCGTAAGTCAGTTAAAATCCCATGCAAAAGAGGATGCTATTTAATGCTTTTTGATCTGGCTAAAACTTTAATTTAAAATACCATTTTACATTAATTTTATTGAAATATAAATAGTGGAAGGTAATGAAAGATCTATTAGTTAATAAACAGACTTGAATTACTGTAGTTAGGAGTGATGAACAGCAATTTAATAAGCTATTAAGAGTGTGAGGTATTTTGAGAAAAGTAACTTTTGAAAAAGAGGGAATGAAATGGTTTTGCAACTGCCTTTTACAATTTAATGTTTGAGGCCTTGGAAGAGGCCTCTTGAAACTGTACGCAGTTTGAATAAATGTGCAGTTTTACAGCTTTAGCAGTAAAAGCATCCATGCTGTAAAAAACCAATTTCCAATAGTCAGTAAAAGTATTCCTAAACTAAAATGGGCAACTAACATGAAAAGAAAAAGAAAAGAACATGAAAGAATTTCTGGAGGCAAGAAAAGGTGTGTAGGAGTTGCACGTTCTTCTATTAACAGAAGAAAAGATCCCCACATAAAATCTAATTTTACTTTGCTATTTTGTAACTTAGACATTGCTATTACAAACCTGTTTCAATTTTACTATGAATTTTTATGATAGTCTGGAAAATTAGCTTTTCAATAGCTCAATGATTTTTTTTTTCCAATCATGACAAGTTAAATATTTATTTTTATAAGACACTCTAGTTTTATCCCACTTAGAATAGAATATGGTGAAGCATACTGCCCTGCAAGGCTGAGAAGCTGCTGGCTTGGCCTTGACACTCGGTTTCTAATGTTTCTGCTACAGAAAATTCATCTTGACCTGGAGACCATCATAAGGATGAGATCTGGCTACTACCAGTAGCCTAAAGACTGAATTTTGTTTTCCCCCACAATCTGAGCATAATGTCTAAGACACATGCTCTACATGCTAATGTCCAAGCAGAGATTTCACCACTTTGCTTGGCAGCCTTTGACAGTGTTTTCTACTCCCAGGTTGAATTTTTCTCCCTAATATCTAATTGTAATTTTCTTTGGTACAACTTGTATTGCTGCTCCTGTTCCTTTCAAGGAGCACCTCCGAGAAGAGTCTGCCTCCATTTTCCCTGTAATCACCACTAGATTTGTAAAGAGAACCATAAGATCCCCCTCTCCTCTCTCTCCTCCATCCAGGCTGATCGAGCTCAGCTCCCCCAGCCACACAGGGTGAGTACACCAGCCCTGACGATCACGGCGATCCTCTGCTGAACTTGATGCAGTTTATTGGTTTGGTTCTGTTGTTGAGAGTGGGACCCAGTACCCCAGGTGTCAGCTTGCAAATGCTGAGCAGAGGGGAAGAACCGCTTCCCTTCGCTTGCTGGCTAAGCCTTAACTGTTGCAGTCCAGTATGTGGCTGGCTTTCGTAGCCTCGAGGATATAGTAGACCTTTCAGATCAGAAAGTGAGGGAAAATAGAAGCATTGGAAAGTGCTATTCAGCAAATCTGTCACTAATGTGATCTCATGTTTTACTTTCACCTAGAATGTTCCACCTGATTTGTCCATCTGCACCTTTGTGCTGGAGCAGTCTCTGTCAGTACGGGCCCTCCAGGAAATGCTGGCTAACACAGAAGAAAAGGCAGAAGGGGTAAGTTACTAAATACTAACTTTTTTCGTCTTGCAAAATACAACGATTTTTTTCCCACTGTACCACTGATTTAATGACTGGCACAAGCTTATAGCGTCATGAATTCCTTATGTTTAACTTTCCTCCTTTGCTACAGGAATGGTCTGATTTTTTAGAAATTCTAAACACTTGCAGCTTTCACTGAAGCTTGCCAGAGTTGTAAATTCCCAATAATTTCAATGTGCTGCGGATCAGCATAGAGCTACAAGAACGTTTTAATTTGAGATCTCATAACGTGACATATAAAGCTTGATCACTTCTTCAGAACAGTTAAGCTTTCTGAGGATTTCTGACTGTATCAAGTGAGACTGTCAAGTAGTCTTAAAATGACTTGGATGTGTGCTGTTTTTATCTGGAAGTAATGAAATTGTTCTTTGTGGCCTGAGCTGAAATGTCCTGTAACTCACCTTTAGAGTTGGAAATAGAATGTTATTGAGTCTCGGTGGACAAGAAATATGGAAACTAACATATTTTTGAAGTCTGGAAGATGATGGATGTAGGAATAATATTAATTGTTTGACTAGCAAATAGGTATTTACAAATAAATCATAGTAGTGTAATTAATGTTCTCTGCTGTGTAATTAATTTGATTTGTTATGATGTAGTTGAGTGTTCCATATACACCCTCTAGGGTTAATTTGAATGCCATGTTCCAGCTGAAATCCTATAAACTGTAAGTGAGGAAGAGTGACTGTAGGCTCAAGACTTTTACAGGTAAAAGCGAAGTAGGGGTTAACCATAAGTCTGTTACTCAAGAAAGCTGGCAGGAAAGAAGCGTGCCTCTGGTATTTCTGGGAATGCCTTGAGAAAGCAAACTTTAAACTAACATGGAGTAGTCAGTCCCATAAAATGCCAGGAACTGAGACTGAAAATGGTATTTGGGAAATGAAGTCCAGGAGCAGTCCCATGGATGATCCAAAGTGTGTGCCGTCGGTGAGAATTTGTTCCAAGGACTAACTCCAACAGCAAGAAAATGAAAAGCCCATGAGAGAAGAGGTGGTACCAGAGTAAGCAGATCCGTGCTTCTAAACAGGGAGCCCTCTTCCCTTAGTTTGTAAATACTGAAACCAAAAGCAAGCAAATCCACAGGGGAAAAAAAAAAATTCAAAAGAACAGGCACATACAGGCATAATGTCAAAAATCACAGTCCAAACCCAAGGATATGCAGTGGGAACCGTGTACGGCCATACGTGTGAAGTACAGCAACAGTATTCTTGCTGTCTATTCCCACCAGATGCGGGCAGGAGCAGAAACTAAAGTGTAGGGGAGTGTGTATTAAAGTAAAGTAATGCTATAGGGCAGAATAAAGTGAACGGAAAAAAACATTCAATTTTCGAATATGAAGTATTGAAACCTTTTTAAAAATCATGACATTAATTGGCAGATTTTCTGTTGGACTGTCTTTAGTAGAGTCTTGGGGGCAACTGTTAAGCAAATATTTACTCTTAAAACAGAGATCACATCCAGAGAACATGGGATAAAGAACCAAGTTCTCTGCACAATGGTTAGAAAATGTGAGCTCGGGGATTCTGCTGGGAAGAGGGCAGGCTAAAGAGAGCTTTGTAGAGGTCTCAGGCAGAACATTTGCACTAGTTCTGGACCATTTTCTGCACTAGATGTGAGCAGAAAAAGAAAAAGACTTTTGTAGGGCACAGTGACTGATGGGACCTACACACTCCAAGCTGGAAGAACCATGTTTGATGGTAATCTGTTATTTCCTGGAAACAATTATTGATGTTTTCTGTGCATAACCGTGAAGGTCAGAGTTCTGGGCATTCATATCCATGCCTAAGGAAAAGTGATGGCAGTTGTACTGATGTACAGTGTTCTGTACTCATGGGTCTTCTGAGTCGTGCACAAGGAAGATAAAGCAAAATCTCTGAGTGTGGTCATTATGTGGTTGTTACTTGTTCACAGAGTAGTTTACTGTGCTTTCAACACCTATTAAATCCCAACACTCGAAGAAGATACGGAGCTACAGCCATACCAACCCAGATAGCTGGTGTTCACTGAAAAATGAATATATTTCTACTGCAGATTTTGCCTGGCTTCTGTGCAAATGCATTAGGAATCTGCCTGTGTGTCTCTTGTGTACTGATATATTGATATTAGAAGAGAATAATCTTGAAAATAACTTGTAGATGAAGAAGGTCATATTGTTGTCAGTGTCATTGTTTTTCTTTCTAGTAAGTCTCTGGAAGCCAGGAATAATGATAATATTAAAATGACTGAACATGTACTTGCTGATAAATTAACAGAACTGACATTTGGTATCTGTATGTAGCTTCTATGAAAAATATATAAAGTTTTCCTTTGCTTTCCTTTGATAGGTATTTATGGTAGGCAGCTTCATATTTGTTTGAAGTAGCTGTTAGGACATGTGAGTTTTGCATTTAATGGCTGATGTGGTTACTGTAAGTTTTATGAGAAGAGGTAATTTTGTGCATACATCTGAAGCACTATTATCTTCCTGGAGCAGCATCAATTTTTTATTTAGAGTAACAGTGTTTTCTTTCATTTAGGTGAAGAAAGTATAGCAATTTCTTGAGATTGTTTCTATAAACTGGATTCAATATGACCTCACTTTTCTAATGGAAAGAATCCTGCAAAGGGAGGTCTTTTCAGTCTTCAGTTACTTTTCATTACATTAGAAATCATTAAGGCTGATGTGTTTAAAAGTGGTCTCCTTGTGCTTTTTTGCTTTTTGTGGTGTGTAATCTCTTGAATGCTATGTTTATAAAATCGGTATTCTTATTGTACAACAGGTAAGTCAGCAGTAATGAAATGGTTGAGTAATGTGAACAAAATCTCATGCTGACTTGAGTCAGAACAATAAACAGCTTTCCTTGTGCTTAAGAAAGAATAACTATGTGCACTAACTGGATTTAATTTTAATTCTCAATTAGTAGGTATTAAATGTGCAAGATCACCTCTGCAATAAATACCTATCTTTTTAGTGCAAGAATCCCAAAATGAGAATTTCTGTACTTAAGGAGATTAGTGATCCATCTATCTCAGTATACCTACTTTCCTCTCCTGAATCAGCTAAATGCTAGTATCAAAGGCAAGAGTGGAAAATGAGTGAAATTTCATAAGAAAGAATGTGTGTAATGCTCTTCTTCTAGCCCTAGGCACTGAGTAGTTACTTTGTGCTCTGAGGTTTTATCATTTCCCTTACTCTGGCAGTTTATTAAAACATTGAAATTCGATCGTATGCATTTGGTTTAAAAAATAGAACTACAACCTGTTTTGTTTGCTCAGGCAGCATTATTTACACTCTTCATTTTAAACAAGTAAATTTTTGTGCTATATGCATGTACAACAACAATACAATTGTTAGTTCACCCACAGAAAAGAACCAGAAAAAGAGAAAGAAAAAGGGAAGAATCCTGTGGAAAGAGAATAGTGAATAATCATATAAATGAAGGCTATCATTACATGTGTGCCCAGAGTCTGGGCTCTGGTTTCTCAGGCAAGCAGAATTATAGCTGCTCTGTCCTAGATGGGCCTACAGCCTAGGTATTATTTTGTAATTATTTTGACTTGGTTTTTGAGTGTAACTTTTTATTATTAGAAAAGCAGGTGAAATATGACAATGGAAATCCTTAGGTTTTTGTAAAGCATTTAAGACTAGAAAAAGCCTTCACTTCATCTGTACTTGGCCTGGTCGTTAAATTTTTCCAGTGAGCCCTCTTTGGAGCCCAGTGCCTTGTTTTTCACTAAAGCTTATCAGACTGAATGATCCTGAGAAAGCAAATCCATAGCGTTCCGGAATAATTTAGGAACGGTCACCACAAGATGTTGTAACTGTGTTTTGCTTCTGATTCTTTTTGCCCTGATTCTTTGTTTTTGGGGTTTTTCTTTTGTTTGTTGTTGTTGTTTTGTTGTGTGCGGTGTTTTTTTTTTTTTTCTTTTAAATCAAATCTTCCTTTACTAGATTCAAGAGCTCTAATATTTAGTACTTTCTCCTCATGAAAGGGCTGAAATGCCATAACCAAATCAATTCCTGGAAATTTTCCCAAATTTTTTTAGGAAATGAAGCCTGGCCATCTATCCATTAGTACTCTTGCATTCAGTAACTTCTGAGATTTCTGGATAATATACACAATATTAGAAACAGGTGTAGATAGTTATGTTCTTCCAGATGTGATGGATATTGGGTAGGAGAAAGGGACCTAATTTTTCCCTATAAGAGGAAAGGAAGGCAAAGTTGGCTGTTTTACATTACCATCAACTGCTCTTGTGCTGCTGTACCTTCTGCACTGCTGTCTTTTGCTCACAAGACGTGCCAGAGGTACGTGGGAAGGAAGTTGCCAGGTTTCAGGTGTGAGGAAGGGATTTACAATTTTGTGGCTTCTTTCCGTTTCAAGTTTTAAACATCTTTTTCATAAACGTTAGACAACAGACCTGTACGTGCTATTACCAGTCTCACCTTTCGTGACAAGGAAAATTATTTCCCTATGTCCTACTCGGACTGTCCTGCCTGTATATCCAGGGATTGCCTTAATTCTTATTTTCAGTGTGTCATGTCTTGCCGATACTGATGATTCATAAAAGATCTTACAATGACTGGTACCTTTAGATGCAGCATGCAGATTTCAGCCATGATATGTAGCAGGCAAAGTAGGTGATGACACTAGTTATTACCAGTTTCTTGGCCAAAATCAGGGCCAGCATGCATACCCTTGAGCAAGCTTACCTACTTTAAGTCCCTATTGATGACATACAGGTGAATTTTCCAGATTCTACAAAATTCTCCACCAAGTTGCTTTTCCATTGTGTGACAGTTCTAGAGCAGCCAAAAGAAAAGGTATCCAGACATATTTGACGTGGAAAAACATCAGGTATTTTCTTAGCCTCAATTGCCTCAGCAGATGATTTAGACTTTTGTCTGAAAGTTTTCTGAAATCATCCTCAAGCAAACACGCGTAAAAAATAGCTATTAAAAGGAAAGTTTGCCAAGAGGGTATGCAAATTAAAATGAAGTGTAAAGTAACCTTCATAAAGGCTATTGCTACTAACTTTTATTTGAAATATATTTCAAAGGTTTTTTTTTTCATATGCTTCAATATAAATGATTTTTTTCTAAAGGGAAAGTTTGAGGATTCAAAACACTGCTACTATCTGTATTTATATAACAAGTGGCTAGTTTGAACTTTCATTCATACAGACTATATATATATATACACACGATACATATAAATACACGTGGTACGTGACTTGCTTTCACCTGCCAGTACGGTGTGCGTCTTTGTGTGGATGAGAGATGTTATATCCCATGCAGAGGATTGTTGTTAAACTGCACCTTTTCATTGGAGTGATTGAGAACTCTTGGTAAACTGTCCTTCACAGCAGCTTTGATTATTTCTGTCAGCAGTGGTAAAGCATTCTTTTCACTCTGGTCTACCAGAAGACGAGTGAGTGCCAAGCCATCCCAATTTTATTGTTGTACCATCCATCCATGGCAAAATCTCATTTCATCGGGAGGGTGTAGAGTAAGAGGCGCCTATTCTGGTGAGAGCTTCTGGAGCTCCTGTTAGCTGACCTGTGCTTTGTTCTGCCAACAGGAGGTGTGTGCATGGGCTTTTTTTGTTCAGGTATATATATAGAAGAGTATGAGACTGCTATGGGGTTTGGTTTTGTTTTTGCAATTTTATCAGCAAAGTGGGTGGAAAGTTCAATTCCTCTACTAATGGCTAGGCTTCATGCTACATGAATTGCTTGCTACTAAAATCAGCTGCTCTTGGAGTGTAATGTGCTTCTGTTGGAATTGTGTTTTCATGACTCTTGCAGGACAGATGCACCCAACTCACTTATCCTGTATGGAACCAGATGGATTTCTCTCAGTTGCTTTTGCATCCTTTCACATCAAGTATCAGCTTTTTGATTGCTTACTAGAAAAACTGTACTGCTGAAATAAGTAAGGATTTCTTTGCGTGTCATCTGTAGCAAGAAAGTGAATGTATATGTAGTTACAATTTCTATATTTTGAATGACGCCATATACTATGTACTAGAATACGTCAGGGTAGTGTAGGGCTCTCTAGCATTTATATTGAGATGATTTTAAGCGCTTATTCAGGAAATCTCACTGTATTTGTTCTTTACTTTCTGACTGAAAAACTCTGAGTAAACTTGACGTCGTCTTTGCTATTTGTCTTCCTAGACTTCATTACATAGAAAAATAATTGGTTCCCATTTGCCTTAATATGCTTGAAATTTGTTTACTTTTATGTAAAATGAAATGTAGGGTTAAATCCTTTGTTAGTTGATCTTAGTTGCCATATTGTCTACTGAACACTTCTACGTGCGGTTTTCTGCATTTTTTTCCCAGTATTTGCACAGCAGCTGTGCTTTTCTACTACTGTATGCCATGGAGATTTTCTGTGCTTGGAACCTCTGTCCTGTCTTCCTGGTTGGTAATGAAGATGTGAAACTCTGTCAATGCCACTATCATCCTGAGGGATGGTCTTACGTTGAATTAATATTTGTGAGATTAGCATTACGGTAGTGAACATCATAAAATTGATGGCATTTAATCATTAGGTCTTTAGAAGACGTTTTTTAATATTCAGTACGATGGTTGCACACTGAGCTGAGATGAAATAAAATAAAGTGACCGCACACTCCTCTACATGTTGAATGAGGCAGAGTTGATGTTGAAAAGGTAATGGACACGTAGAATGCTGTGTCATAAGACAGTGACAGGAATGGACGGAAATTAAGGTTGCATAAGTGACTTTTGTCACTTGCTGTCTTTTTACTATTTGCCTTAATTTTGTTAACCTTTTTTGGTAAAAATTAGCATAAATCTTTTGAAAATGCAACAACTTGATACTTTAGCTTAGTAAAAAGTGTTTTGAAATATAAATTGTTCATGATTATACATAATTCTTGTCTGTTACAGCTCTCCTATTACTGACTGTAAAAAGTGCAACTTTACACTAATCTTGCAGCTGAGGCAAGGCCTGGATAGTGTGATACTCAAACATTGTATTTTCCTCTTCTTTTGCAATGCACACAGCTGTAATCTGAATTATTTGTAAGGCCCAAGACCTTACATTAAATAAACTATAACTTTCATTTTTGCCAAGTTATACAGTTACATTGAGAATGGAAATAATAATTATGCAATATTTTTAAACAGATCGTTTATAACACTATGTAAACATTTCATAATATATACGAAAATTCTCCAAATCTACATTTGTGTTATAATGGCTTCTTGTAGGGATAGCTTTCTGCAATATTCGGCCAGGTGGATGCAAAATTTCAAAAATAGGGGGATCCTTTTTCTCATCTTAGTGGCTTATAATAGCAAGTTTAAAGAATATTTAGATGGCTGGTGCAAAATGCTATCAGTATAGGAAATGCATTGCTATACAGGCTGGGAGTGTGGAAAATGTTAATGGTGTCTGCAGTACTGCGTAACAAGAAAGTAGTCTGCCATCAGCCAGCTCCGTAGGACCTCAAAGCAGCTGCAGCTGGAGGATTACATAGGGGATTCTTCCTCTTGAAATGCGTTCAGTGTACTGATCCTCCAGGAGGTACTGTACCCATACCTTCTGTGGTAATTACAAAAAAACCCCACCCTGATCTTCAAATTCAGTCAAGATTTTCTTAATGCAATTTTGTTTCTAACTCTCCTTATCTTGCAGGGTTCAACACCTTGGGGTGCTTTTGATGCTAATGATGTATATGCATCATTGACTTCCCTATCATTCAAGTTCGATGTGATGTGAATAGTCCTCCCCAAAGGGGTTAACATTTGAATGGCAGCAACATGAGTAGCATTTAAGAGAAAAGAAGAGATAGAGCTAGGATTGTGGGACTGAGTAGTACTGAACAGATTGGATTTCTGTCCTGAACAGGGAAGGAATTGAGTTTGGGGAGGAGCAGGGTTCATCTCTGTATTGCTTGTGTGGTGTGTCAGAGGTGATGATAAACATGCATGCTTTCCTGACGGTTGTCACTGAACATTGTTGCTGAACAGGTCTGGGTAGGTACCATAAGCATGAGGGTACATCTGCACGTATGTAACTGCATCTCCCCATGACAATAAGAAATTTGAATCCATGGTAGCTACATCACAGAGTGAATCTACAATATCTTAGCAAAAATGACAGGTCCGGTGAGAACAGGTGTTATTTCACACCTATCTGTCTGTGGAAAAATGATTGCTTCTGATGCCCAGCCATGCCTTAGCGACGGTGGTAGTGTTGATTTACTGAGAAGGTATGGTTTCTGGTTTTGGAAGGCCGTGCTGGAGAGCCATCAAACGTTTTGTTTCAATAACAATAGCAAAACCAAAGCCTTCCAAGCAGGTGAGTGTATTGGTCTATTTTAAGTATTTAAGTACTACTGTAGTGTGAGAGTTACACCACTCCAGGTCTAAAGCAAGCAGGCAGATTTGTTTTTTGTTTCTCTCTTATCAGAGGGAATTACTATTTTTAATTTACTTATGAGGAGGGCAACAAGTCTTGAGTTGGGGATGGGGGGAGGGAAAGTGACAGAAATGAAGGGGTTTAGGAGCAGGGGTGTAAGTGAAGAGAGGAAGGCTGAGAACAGGGAGCAGCTCTGTTTGCAGAGGTGAGCTTCTGCCTCTGGCTCCCGCTGTCTGGTTTATAGCCTCGGCTGGGATCTGAGCGGGGACACTATCTTGCCTTTTTGAATGACGGGACCATCCACCTCAGCTAAGCTCCCCTCGGAGCAGCAGGGTTGCAAGGGCTTGGGATGAGCTCAAAACTCAATGGGCACTATAAACCAAGACCTTGCCTCAGTGCGCATCAGGATCACCCAACCTTTCCTAAACCTGGATTTTAGTTTTGAGCATTTCAGCTGCCACTCTGCGGGTAGGGCCTTGTCCCAGCGTGGGGCGGGACTGCAGGCTCGGGGGCAGGCCTGGCTGGGAAGGAGCTGCCAGCCCGCTGGGCCGCCTGCTCTCTACGCGAGTAGCAGGGTCCCGCGCCAGCAGGCTCCATTTTGGAGCGTCTGCAGGATCTCAGCTGCAGTAGAGGCTCCTACTGAGTTCCTGCAGGCAGTCCGGATTGAGTCCTTCCCCTTCAAAAGCACACCTGTAAAACATACGTATATATACGCACACATACATACATTTAGGTTAAAAAAAGGGAGTATGCTTTTTGACCCTTCCTGAGCTTCTTGTAGGTACCTGTCCTTTAGTTTTCAAATTAAAATTGAAACCTGTGGTTTTAGAGTACTGTCAACATGGTAAGTGAGAAGAGGAGGTATTATGCCCTCATTCGTTGCTTTTGTAAGGCCTTTGATCTTGATCCGTAAATGGCTTTTTGATAAACACGTGATAGTTGCTGAGCTCTGAAGATTGTCCTCCCTTTCCCTCGCACTCTCCTCTTGCTGCCTAGGCTGCAGCCTTTTCCAGAGTTTGCTGCTTAGACAGTTAGTTGCCCTTTAGTCCTCCAAATAATTGTCATTCTCTTTCTGCATGGATGAGACTTTGTTTTCCTTTTTCATGTGATGGTAGTAAAAGCTCACTCCTTACTTTTCTGTATGGAAACAGCATACTTTGAAATAGGCAGAGCAAAGCAGAGAAACTTGAAAAGAAGAGGGGGCACTCAGAGAGGCTGCTAGCAGTAAACCTGACTTCTGTTTGGTTGGGTGGTGTCATCTGCTTTAGACCTAATTCATTTGGCATGTGAAGTCCTGTGTATGATTTTTGTAATTAATTCTTGTTTGTGCAGATACTGCTGATGCTGTGGAATCTGCTTGTAATTATGGCAGTACATGCAGCTTCCACTCCTGAAGCAGCCTTTGGTAGCCGACAGTCTGTTGATAAATACGCAGAACACTTACTTTTCTTGAGAGAAGTTTCTATTTAAAAAACATTGGGGTGAGTCACAGAATATAACGGTACATACAGAGCAGAAGGAAAGGGACAAATTTGGAAATTCTGTTTTTTCACAATTTTTTAGTGGCGATTATTTAATGTGGTAGATTCACATAACCTAGTGTATATGTAGGTCATGTAGCAGCAGACTGTTTTAGTTAACTGGCTATTTGTGCTATTTTGCTCTTTTTGTAAAATTCCATTTCCAGGTGGTGTTCACTACTTCTTCAAAAGAACTTGTGCATTTGTCCAAATTATAATAATATCAGTAACTAATAAATCCTTTGCCCGTTCCAAAGAATTTCAGGTGATGTTTCTTATTCTCTCTCCTCAGCCTCTTATTCTCTCTCCTCTCTTTAGGTACATTACTTAGTGAAATACAAAGCCTTCATTTTAAAGAAAGAGCTTGTTGGTGGGTTTGGAGATCTTCAGAGCAACATATTAGGTAGCCAGCATTTGCCTCTGCCTAGAAGAAAAACCAAAATTCTCCTTCTGTAGTGATCCCACAGGGTGCAAAATGCCCACCGAGTCCTTTCCCAGTTTGACTTGAAACTGGAGTCAACAACTCTTGAACTGAATATTTAGCAGATCATTTTTCCTAAGTCCTGGAACTATCTGAAGTGTATTGGTTAGAGACTTTACTGTTTGTTATTTTTCTGGGAATGATGTTTGGTAGGTGTCCTGGTTTCAGCTGGGATAGAGTTAATTTTCTTCCTAGTAGCTGTTATAGTGCTGTGTTTTGGATTTAGGATGAGAATAATGTTGGTAACACACTGATGTTTTAGTTGTTGCTGAGCAGTGCTTATACTAAGTCAAGGACTTTTCAGCTTCCCATGCTCTGCCAGGTGCACAAGAAGCTGGGAGGGGGCACAGCCAGGGCAGCTGACCCAAACTGTCCAAAGGGGTATTCCATACCATATGACGTTATGCTCAGTATATAAACTGGGGGGAGCTGGCCAGGAGGCAGCGATCGCTGCTCAGGGACTGACTGGGCATCGGTCAGTGAGCAGTTGCATCTCTTGTTTTTCCTGGTCTTTATTCCTCTCTCTCTCTCTCTCTTTTTTGTTGTTCTCCTTTTCATTACAATTTTTATTATTACTATTATTATTATTATGATAATATTTCAATTATTAAACTGTTCTTATCTCAACCCATGAGTTTTCTTACTTTTGGTCTTCAGATTCTCTCCCTCATCCCACTGGGGTGGAGGAGGGTGAGCGAGAGGCTGTGTGGTGCTTGATTGCCAACTGGGGTTAAACCACAACAGAGGGTTTTTGAAATTCTGCCATTCAAGTTCCCCAATGAAAATTTGAGGCAATTTGACTTAATGTTTAAATGCTTTATCCACAGTGAATTTACTTTTCTTTTCCCTCTCCTATACTTGTAAAAGCAGTGTTTTGGACAGCTTAATAAATGCTAAAATATTTTTAGAGCTTTTTACACAGAAATCAAGTATTTAAACACAATAATCTGAGTACCTTGGTATTGAGAATCATTCATTTCAGATCAGAAGTATTCTTGTCTCTGATTACTTTGGTAGTTCACTAAATTTTGTGAAATATTATGTTGCTGAATATTTTTTTTCTTCTTCAAGTAACTTATTCTGTTGTAGGGGAGTGATGAACATTCTATAGTTTCATTCCAATTTTGTAAGGTTAAGGAAAAAGTTCTCAATGTTTCTGTTAATTTGGGAGGAATATGCCGTGGACAACCAAGTTCACTTGGTGTGAACTCTTCTTATTTGCAGTTATGTTCGGATACGAAAAATAGTCCTGTTTCACAGCTAAGCGTGTAAAACCTGTAAATTGATTATATCATAATTCCATACTGGAAGGAAAGAATTCTCATTTCTTTGAATCTTTTGGTACGTATTTCAGACAGTGAATGCTACAACTAACCCACTCATTTGACTTGATGTTGTCGCCCTACATTCTCTATATCCAGACTTGACGTTGCACAGCCTTTTTATAGTGTTTCTCCACTGAGGAAAATAACATATAGGAAACATTCTTATATGCTATTACTGCAGAAAGTACGAGACTCCAGTGCTGCTTGTGACTCTCAGAGTATTGCAAGAACCTGCAAAGTAGAAAATAAAACTTTAGGGAACCGAGACCTTTGTGTGGAAAAGACAGTTAAAACACAGACTTGCTCCAATTCAATATTGCACACTGTTTAGCCTTTTTGCAGCTCAGTTGTCTGCACCTACCCAGCTTGCCTAGTCCATTCTCAACTCACGAATACCATGGCATGGGTTGAGAGGAGAAAGAACGCATGTGATAGACTTTCTACTGAGATTTGTTCTGAAATCCCAGTGACTTTCCCTACTCTTTCCAGTGAAATCCTAATCACTTTCATAGAGGACTTCAGGATTTTTCTGGCTTAATGTAAAACAGTAGAGAAAATAATACCTTAACACAGAGATCTCTCTAGGACATTTAAAAGCTCAAGCAAGGGATTAATGAAATAAGCTGATTTGTTGATCTTCACAGTGAAATTTGATCATTTCTGCTTGATACAGTTTATCAGTGAAGTACAAAAATTCCCTTGTTATATGCTAAAACATTTAGGAAAGCTTTGTTTGTTTGTTTTTCTTTTTCTTTCTTTTTTTCCTCTAGCATCCATTGTCTTGTTCAGAATGTCTTTTACCACAGGCCACTGTTTGAAACCTTTTGTGGATAGGACAGTGTTTAGGAGCTTTCCTTGTAACTTGAAATGCAAATCTCCTGAGGATTTGGAGGCAACAAATATAGCTGGTGGTTTGAGTACAATACAGTAGGAAGCATTTTCTACATTCTTTATCTCATGCTTATTCTACATGTATTTAAAGCAGTTAGGAATTTTTGGTTCATAGCCATCTCCTTTTTATAGTCTAACTGCATTTCATGAAGGGAACTTGAAGCGCTTTTGCTTCTTAATTCTGGACGAATTTTTCATTTCCATTAGTTTCCTGTTTTTCTTTTGGCATATTGGATCTGTTCAGACTGTGGGCAAGATTAGACTAATCAAGAAGTCAGATTCAGAGAGCCAAGTATGATGGAACCCTACTGTATTTGGGATTTGGAAGGAGCTTCCTGGAAATGAGATCAGGAAGGTGATGATTAAAGAGAGTGATACAGACACATACCATTCACTCTTTCTAAGTGAAGACTTCAAGTCTGTGAGGAAACGCTTAGCTAAAAGTTTCATTTGTTTTGCAGCTTGGTGTAACCAACTTCTGTTCCTATGCATAGTTCCAACTTCCTATGCATAGTTCAGCGGATTTTTAATAAATAGAGTGGTATGCATTGAATTAATTATCTTTCTAATATAAACCTGACACTGGTTTTTGAACTGATTTCAGAGTACCTCAATAAAAGATAGGTATCTGTTTCTTTTGCGTTGGAATAACTTTTTTCTTTTTTTTTTTTTTTAAATTTCTTTTTATAGCCTTTATTTCCTTCATTTATGCTGTTAGTTTTGATCTGCTGCATATTTTTCCACATCTGTGGGATTGATAGTTTTTATACATTGTTGTCTCATTCCTGTGACTGACAGAAGATCTTAACTTTCGAGCAGAACTGATTGATCAGTATACAGCCTGGTTACTGACACTAATAGCTGACTTTTCTTTCCTCCATTAGTAACAATAGTTCTAATAGAATGTCTTTGTTTTCCTCTAGATGTCGCAGACTCCCCCCACTCCCCACAATCCAATTACATTAGAAAAGGACTGAAATAGAGACAGAAATAATTCCTGGACAACATGAGAAAATAGCCATAAAACAAAAATCTCCATTAACTTTTATTTAAAAGTCTCAGTTATATTGTGGTAAAGCATTGTAATTAATGCTAGGAGTTTTTCAGATTTGGGCACTCATAAATCCGTGTCAGACATTATTAACAGAATGAAAGCATTTGATTGCACACATTGTGTGTGCATTCTCAGCTAAACTGTTTCTGTAATATGAAAAATTTTAATTTCACAACCTCTACTCCAGTATTTGACAACTTCATTTTTCAGGAAAATGCTGTCTGCGGATACCCATCAGTTAGGCAGAGTTCCTGCTAAATTGCATCATGAGCTTATTAACTCCCATCTAATCATCCAGTCATGGCTGATTAATCACTTCTCCTGGTGCCTTGTTTTAATAAAATCTGTTTTCCGTGCCACTGACCAGCAAACTGCTGTCTAATTTTATGTGTGGGGTAGTCTTTGCTGAAGGGAGCAAAATACAGCCCTTCTCCACTGATCTGAAGGGCCTTGTGTGAAGGAATCATCACATGCAAGTGTCTTGCATGTATAATTCTCCTTCTGTGTTTAAGGGAGGGGGAAAATGTGTGTTTCCTCACAGAACTAAAAAGGTTTCCCATGCTGCAGGGAAGGAAGGCATTTTGAGGCAGGACTGCAACTGTAGCTGGTGGATTTCTGAATATTCAAATCATCTATCTCCAACTGTGGAATTCTGAATTCATTAATTACTTTGTGTTAGTAAGCAGCCAGATAACACAGAGGGCTGGCAGCTTTATCATTTTCTCATCATGGGAGGGAGGGGGAAGGTAATTTCATCCCTCATGGAAATGGAAAAAGGTAACACTCCTTATTTCTTTTAATAAGTGCTCTGTATATTAACGAATAAGCCAAGTTATCAAGGTACTTCCTTAAAAAAAAAGATGATGATTGACTGTTAAATGCACTCTTGACAATTTAAGCTTTCTGATTTACGCTATGGTAGCCTACTTAATAACGTATCTGAAAGCTAACAGCAGTTGTTGTAAATATGATGCGCTGAAAATGTTTTCAGATTTGCTAGCAGAACCTTCCCACATGTAGGAAGAGTCAGAAACAAACCAGAGGTCTCTTAGTATAACGAAGCAGAGCTCTTTTAATTTCCTAGCACTGACCAGAAGGTATTCTCTTTTGACAAGTCATAGATGCAGTAAGGCAAGAATTATTTTTTTAATCAAACTTCTGAGCAAAAAGTCCAAACTACAGCTTCTTATTTCTATAGTTTGAGTGTTTTCATTAGTCTAAGGGCTGTCTACAGATGCCAGGCATAACTCACTGAAGTAATAAAATATTGCAGCAGTAATTTTCTTCAGAAATTCTTTGGATAAGTCTTCATCAGATAGTGGTGTGCCATGAAGAGAGACAGAGCTGTTATGTCCAGCAATGTTAGCTTGTACTTATTGCAGGTCTGCCCTTCCAAACTTTGAATTTGCATAACCTGAATGCTTCTTACTGCAAAGAGAGAAAGAAGAAAAAGGAGGAGAGAGAAAGGGGAGAAAGAAGTGGAGCTCAAAGCATTTCATGCACTGTGGGCCTTTGTATCATGCAGGTGGACTTACCGGCTACCGGTGGAAAGCTTTATGAAAAGATGAGGGGGTTTAGAGGCTTATTCTATTCTCAGCTATTTTAGAGATGCCACACTGCTAGCAAGAGAACAGGAAATACAACAGGGGAAAAAAAAAAAGTGCAAAACTTTTGCAGATAAAACAAATGCTGTCATTTTCTCCTCAGTGCACCTTATTTAGCATCAGAAGTGATTGTTAGCAGGCCATTTCAAGTAAGGCACAAAACCAGTAAGACTTGGCTTTGATCAACTGCACTTTGATCAAATGTAAGTACTGGAAAAAATCAAGAGTGCAGGCACAGTAATTTTGCATTCTGCTTATCCTCAGGGAGAGGCAAGGACAGGAATAAAATCATTATCTATTTCAAATCACAGAATCGTGACAAGCAAATATTTCTAGCCTGGCACATGGGTTCTTCTTTTGGGTGTGCCATATTTAGAATGAGGATGTATGAGGACGTATGGCATAAAAGCAAATATTTTTATCATTCCAGACAACTTTTCTACTTTGCAGGCCTTTTTCCAGCCTTACCACGACCATTGGATCTCTAATGTGCTCAAAGGTTTCTTTCCAGGATGATGGTCAGGAAAAACTGACTTTGGGGGAAAGAGAAATTAATTTATTTCTTCTCAGTTAAGTTTTCTGATCTAGGTTGCATACAGAGAAGGAGCTAAACCAAATAGGCATGGAAGCACAGCTTTTGAAGCATCTTGAAGACAAAAGTCTGCAATGGAAGACAAACCTGGGCTGGAAGAGAAGACATATTATCAACTAACTTGTTGAATATTAAATTCAGGAAATCAAGGTGTCTATGAAGATAATCAAGTGTTGTAACAGAAACAAAAATACAATTCAACTTGGAATCTATCTAGTTCTATTCTAGTTATTCTCATCTTGGTTGTCTCTATTAGAGAGTTTTAGATGGAGGTTTTGCTGTATGTTCTCAGTTTCCTCAACTGAGAAATGGAAAAAAAATTTCTTCTTTTTCTAATAAGATTTTCCTGCTTCAGTTCAGAAAAATGAGTATAAGCTTAGAGGAAGATGTAGCATCTGCTAGCTGGAATGCATTGCTTCATTGAGATTTCAGGTCACAGTCCCATCTGTGGATCGTGGCAGTATATCTGTTGCAGTTTTCACAAATAGTTGTAGAGAATGTGATTAGCCATAGTCAGCTAAGATTCTCCTGTACTGTGTGGAATAAAGTGCCTTAGTGTTTTTGTATGCTGCTCTGTACAGCTTACTTTCCAGCTTTGTGCACTGGTAATTAATGTTGCTGTATTAGTGGATGTTAAGCACGTGTTCTGAGAGCTTGCTTTTTGTCAAGATTTAAAAAGTGAGTTTGTGAATGACTCTTCATAATGGTGAAAATTTCCCTTCATCTAATTCATGACTCCTTACGAGAAGAGAAAACAGGGGTGACAGAACTACCTTCCTGCTGTTTTACCTGGCTTTTACATCTGGTTAATGTAGTGCTGGATATCTACGGCGCTCAGAAAAAATTGTTGGACAAACCAGCCCTCCAGTTTGGATTAAATGCATTTAAAATGAAAGCTTGGCTGAAAAGATTGGAGCTCTTACGTGCCTCTGAAGAGAAGTCAGCAAATGCAGATCACTCTCTGAAGTTTCTGGATTAGCATTGCAGTAAATGATTAAATCGTGGCTATATGTTCTTTGTGGAGGACTTCTTACTGCAGTTATATGAAATTCTGAGGGAGGTATTAAAACTCTGTAGTATAGTGTTCTCATCTAGTTCAAGAAGAGAAATTATTTTGTAATTCTAAATGCTGTCTTTGATCTTTTGCTTGATTCTTAGAATAGTTTTGCATCCTTGTTCTTTCTCCTTATAGCACTACCTGTATTCCTTAGATACATAGATGTATGGGTGCCATACCATTTTAGTATCCATAAAGCACTACTCTCTAGTTTGAAGTGTCATATTTTCTACTCATTAAAATAGTTATGTTGATGGCTACTTGCTAGCCGTAGGGAGTGAAATAATTTTAAGTTGAAGTTAGTAGCCTTCTGTAAAATGATTAATTATTGTAGTATAAGTAGCCCACAATTGCTAAGTAAATTCTAGAGACATTGTATCCTTCACCCTTTTGATAACTTTGGTGTTCTCATGGCAAGGTAATAATTTCTCATATTCAGAACTGTCAGATGGCAATGAACCCACTAAAGTTTGATATCTAATGTTAACCAGTGTCATGTTCTTTTCTTCTGGAAAAGTCTTCTGAGTACCCAGATACATGTGGAAGGAATATTTCTAAGTAGCATACTGCATTTGAGGTATATATGTTTTAAGATGGATTCTGCTTCCTCTACTGGAGGAAATATTGTAAAGGTAGATAGTCTTTGGATAAAGAAAAAGAGAAAAATTAGTATATACCTACCTAACTGTTTTCTTTTTCCAAACAATATGACTTAGTGATCAGGAGAGAAGATCAGCCAAAAGAGGAATAGTTATTGAATTCCACAGATTTGGATTTATTGTGACAAGGCAAAATTTACTGTGCTTTATAAAATAAATGATTGTACTGTTCTTTCAAACCATGGTTAACATAATGTATGATTGAAATAAAGTAGTTTACAGTGTAAGATACCACAGTAAGAGAGAACTTACAGAAGTGACTGTTGTCCCTCAAGTGGGGTTCGTTACCCAGTGTGCAATAAGCCAGTCTCACACACAGAGCCGAGATATTTGTTTATCTCATGTCTGCGCAGAGATGGGTGCTAGGTGGTAACTCCACAAATCTAGCACCCCAAAATACAAAACAAGTCCTTATTTATATCTTAAAATCAGCTAACTACTGCACATTCTACAAACAGATTGGTTTTTATAATTTTCTCATTACCATTTTGCTTTGTCATTCTCAACATTAACTACGCATGTTCAGTGGGTCAGGGGATTAATGTGGTAGGGGAAGATTTCAGCAGTGGAGGTGTGGTTTTCATATTATAATTAGGATAGGTTAACTTAGGACACAATCTTTGAGGAACTTGGCCCAATTTTTACAGTTTGAAAGACACTTGATTTATCTCACGTTCATGCCCACTGGTTCATGACCATCTGTTCCTTTCTTGTTCTAAAAATCATTTTATCAGAATATCATGTTATAACGATTCCTGAGGTATCTTAATTGATTATTTACATGATTTATCAGCTTTTCCCTATATGACCATACTACATGACGGTCAATCCCTGCCTGCCATCCCCTCAACCCTCCCTGAAGTTTAAACCTTCCTAGACCAGTTGGAAGATCTATACCTCCTAACAGGTCAACAGCTCAGCAAAACCTAAGTAGAGTAATTTAAGAACAGGTAATTCCAAGTCCAAGGAGCATTAAGCGCTCCAAAGAGGGAGGTGACAAGATGTGGTCTGGTAGAAGGGAAGGTTAGACTTTTTTTTGTTTGTTTGTTTGTGGGGTTTTTTTGTTTGTTTGGGTTTTTTTTTGTTGTTTGGGTTTTTTTTTTTGTGGGTTTGGTGTGGTGTTTTTTTTTGTTTTGTTTTTTGTTCTCCCCCGGGATTAATGACTAACGCGTACGTAGCAAAAGGAGCTTTGAATCTTAGTGTTTCCTGAATTTGGATGCATACTGGGAAATCCACGGGAAGAGGGGTTCCTGTGGATTCTAGTCGGTGAAGGCAGACAAAAGATGGAATTGTCAGTACTTAGATGTGCTGTGAAGCATCTTTTTGCTTGTTATCTGAATCATGGCTTAGATCTTAAATACAAGCACTAGGCTGTTTCCTTTCATTTCTGTTTATGTGAGCTTTACATCTATTTTGTCTACATTAGGACAATTAGTCTTAGATATGAGTAATCTTATTTACTTTTAGGTTTACCTAGTATGCATTACTAGGAATTTCCAGGCAAGTAAATATATTATTAGGTCATGCTTATGCCTTTTTTTTGCCCCAAAATGGGATCTAAATGTCTTGAAGGTCACAAGTCTTCTGGAAAAGGTTCCACAGGGTAAAAGCTAACAAAATTTTACCTCTATACATTGCACAGGCAAGTTTTAGAATTGTGACAAGGTGGTCTGTAAGAAAGAAATGTCTTCTTGTGACTTTCTGTAGCTGGAAAAGCTCTCCCACAGATGGATAGAGAAAAGGGAGCACAATGAATCAGAGAGGGCTCTGAAGAGGCACACAGCAGAAGGCCTATAGAATCGGCTATAATTAAAAATGCAAGATTTTATTGTGGTGTGCCCTGTACCATGCTTTCAGAAGCAGATCTCTTTGGATGCATTTATAGTCTCTTTTCTGTATGACCACCATGTAGGTGTCAAACTGTAGGGTTTGACAAGTGTACATGCACAGTTCAAGTGATTATCCTGAGAGAGTACTGAATAAAGGTACCTTTGGCATATGCCAAAGCCTGTTGACAATTTTACTTAAAGATGGGTATACCAATGCAGATTTAGTGTGTACAGTTTATAAATACTTGGCAAATACTGCACTTGACTCTTGAAGCTAACTGGTGTCCATTAAAATAAAGTAAACGGACAATTCAGCAATTATAAGGCAATTGTTTGTACAACTGATAATGTACATTGAGCTTTGAGTGGATTCTTTCTGATACCAATTGTGGCTGCCCTGTTCACTTAAACTTTGGGACAGTGAGAACTTCTCAAAGCAAGGCAATAAAGCGTGAACCAATTCACCTCTTTCTAGCATTGTCACATAGTCAAATTGCTTGTAATGCTATGTTCTCTGTGCATATACAATTTTAACAAACCAAAAGATGTATCAAAAGCAAGGTAATAAATGAAAGACTTGTACGTGAATCTAACTTGGCTGTTTCTTACTCCTTTTTTAAAGACATCATAGTTGTATTGTTTGCATTTAGATTTAAATCATTGCTTGCTTTTCTAACTCACCAGCATCTTATTATATATTTTCTTATATTGCATCTGTTTTAGAACACTAGTTGTTTTTTAGGAGGGGTTTCTGCAGCTATGGTTGATAACAAAAGTCACAGTAAAGATTATAAAAAAACTTAAAATAGAGACAAATCACAGAATTTCTATTATAAATCTAAATGCAGTCCAAATCTCAGAAGAGAGGTAGGAATTGTCAAATTGACAAATACTTGTAAGTTTATCATGTTAATTAGTTGACAGGTCAGATGGTGTTTTCTTCGTGTGCTAGCAGGACTGAATAATATTGAAAATATGAAACTCCATTTTAATTGAAACGTATATTGAAAAAGTGAGAAAATTTACTTTGAATAAAATTATTTTAATAGATGAGAACTAAATACCTTGCCTTTTACTGCAGTAATTTCACAAGTAAGCTGGCATCCATATACTACTGGTTTTGAAAATTGCTCGTGGTTTGCACTAAGCTATCTTAAATTATCGCTAAGCTTTTATGTGGCATCTGCTAACAAAAGGTCAATGTGTACCCACAGGAAAACCACAGAAGGCTTGCTATGCTGCAGGGTTTTCTGTGCTAAGTCTAGAGACAAATCTGCTTCAGATACGGCACCACTGCTGTTGGTGCCAACTAAGTTTTTAATAGGTAGTGCCATACTAACATTTCTAATAGCTGAAATGTGTTCTAGTAGATATTCTCAATCCTTTCTGAGATTGTAAGATCTCCAAAGACTTCTTAGAGAGAGTAATTTAAAATCTGTTTCCTTAATGAACCTTGAAACAGTTTTGTTAATACAAAATCTTAAGCTTTCAGAATGATTTTCTCATTCCCCATAGGAAAAATGAATGACATTTTGTTGTGCTGTTCTTTGTTCTTATGCAAGATATTCTCTTATGCTGCAGGTTGTAGGGTCAGGGTTTGACAGGTACCCCCTAATTTTACCTTCATATTTATGGCATTCATTAAAATGGCGAACCTTGAGTAGCAGCCACGAAACCTTTTCAAGTGAATAATGTTCAAGCTTTATTGAAAGAAAATGGAGATATGGGAAACTGTGTTCTGTATTTTTGACTGGTTGGTGCTGAATACAATGTGGAATTAATTCAGCATCGGTCTTCATTTGTTGCCTATTATCTGATATTTAGATGGACATTTTGAGCTTCCAGAATTTGAAGTGCTTCCCATAAAATAAAGACAAAAAGTGAGGTATTGGCATTTTAAAGAGGAGATGCCAGGAGAATAGCTTCTACTCATACGTTTTCTTTCATACTAGATACATTTCCGAAAATGTGAAATGTTAACTTCAAAATAGACTTGATATGCTGTTTTTAAGGAAAGAGATTTACTGATTTCTTGCTTTTTCTTTCTACAGCTAGTTGATGTGGAAAAATGGGTATGTGATTCTGTCTTTTATTCACTTGATCCCAAATGTTTCATGTTGCCACCGAGTCTAACCTGTCTGTTTTGATACCCTCTGTGTTCATGACCCTTCAACTTGCATGGCTCAAAAAAAGAGGCGAATACGTGATCATGTAGGATCTGGTCACTCCTGAATTGTCATACCAAATTTCATGCTACCACAATGACTTTTTTCTCTTTTAATTTGATCGTAGAATTCTGTAATATAAACATATGATTATTGCCTGTCAGTTTTGAGCCTTGCTGTCTAATGTTACAACTCCATTCTGTAACCCACCCTGTCTTTTCCAGTGTAGACACTGTAATCCTAAAATGCATGACAGAAAGATAGTTCATACCGGTAAATAACGTGTGACGCTGTATCTAGCTGCAAATCATATATGTATGAAATATTTAATGATGGAGAACAGCTGCTACAGAATAAAAAAATCATTCATAGATCTTAGCAAATAAAGTCAAAGCACAGTTCTCTGCTGAATGTGGTGTTAAGGCCTTTCCTAATGTGTCTGTGTATACCATGCATATTTGTTTGGGCATCTGATATAACCCCCTGTATGGGACATATTTACGTACATTTTTCTCCAATGTAATCTCTAACATCTGCATATGTATGAGTTAGTGGTCATAAAAGTGTGTGTAGAATTGTTTGTTCACGTTTAAAATGTTAGAAGCCTCTCTGAAAGCTTGGACCATAATAGGCCTCCGTGGTTTCTTGATACTTAATCTGAGCTGCACATGACCAGAAACAACCTCAGACATCCTTTGGTATATGGCCAATAACATAGCTAGAGCACTGGTCTCACTTTATTTCAGCCAGACATTATAGAATTTTAATCTGTGATTATTACATGTTAATAGTAAATAGTGACTCAAGTTATACAGCTTGCTTGAGATTCCTGTAGGTAAGTACATTGTTTAAATGGTGGCTTAGGCTTTGAACACCCTTTCTACTCATGTCCAACTATCTCTGTCATGTGACATATATATGTAGATGTTTATAATATTTATTAAACAATAACTGTAGTTAAGTATTAATTTTAGCTAATTGTATTAGTATGACAGCATTATCCTTATTCTGTGAATCTGATATTTGTGACAACAAGGAAATTTTTATATGGATTGATTTGGAATGTTTTTAAGCCATAATGATGGTCAGGTTATCTTCTCATTTTGTCCACCTTTTTAATTACAAGTGAAAGGGCTTGGTTCTAAATCTTTAGATTCTGTGTTTTTATTCCTATGAAGAATTTTGCTATAAAGAGAAAAATAGCAATAAAAACAAAGTTCAGTAGTATACAGGCACCTGGCCTCATACTTCATGATGCATCAAAAATTGTAAGCCAGCAGTTTATTGGTTACACTCTGACATGGCTTGGTTTTGACTGAAATATTCAAAGAATGTGTTATTGGAAAATATAATATTACCTGCATAAATACAAGTCAGATCTGCCTTTTTTTTAATTCAGAATTTAGTAATGTCAAAATCTTACGCTTTGGAAAGACTGCTTCACAGAAATGTGTCCTTAAACCATTTTGAAAAGAAATGGTTCCCATGACAGCACAGCTAAATGTTTGGTCTCGAGTTACATTGGCTAAAGACTTTTCCTAATAGACCAATTCTGTAATCCAGACAACCTCCCCTCTGATGGTGATGGAGTGGGTGCTGGCTTTACTTCAAATATGAAATTATTCTACCTCAGATAACAGCTTTTACCCCCCTCTATAATTCCAGAGTGTTACCAGAGGTCTTATGGTGAACTACAGATGTACATACTGAATTAATGCAGCAGAAGGCTGGCTGTTGCACAGCTGCATTGTCACTGAGGCCAGACATCTCATTCTGATACATACACTTCTTCATAAGCCATTTTCCAGTGTAGAACACCCAAGATTAATGCAAGTGTGTTCAGTTATGTCTAGGTGTCTGTGGAGGCCTTGAAGCCTAAGCCCACAGCCTAAGTTAGACAAGCTTCATGTCAAATTAATGGCCAAATTAGTAACTGTACCTTGCTGCAAGCAGTTTCGTGCCGTTCAAAGGATAGGCTAAAGTCATCCACTTCTGAGCTGTTCCAGCCTGTAAAGTGTGCTAATGAAAATTTTGGAAGGAATCAATCCAGTTCTGCTGTGCTCCTCCTGTTGAATAACTGTCATTCTTCTGGTAATTTTGTTCCAAAATCTTTATTCTACTGTAAGGCACGTGCTGGAAGTTGAAGCTAGGTAAGAATTAAATGGGCTTAAGAAATTCTTTGGTCCTTTGGCTTTTTCCTTTTGTCTCTCAGCAGGTGTGACTGTGAGGGCTTGTAGGTCTGCTTCAGTGCAGAATCAGTTTAATACGTCTCACCAATCGTAAAAACTAATGGAGTAAGGCTTAGCTTTTCCATCCCAGCCCCCACTTCATATTTGAAAATGGCTTTTCTGGGGGGGGGGGGGAACCCGACATTTTATCAGAGGGATTTACTACATTTCAAATGAAAGTTAGAAGACACCGAATATATCTTATTTACAGAGAAAATAACAGTAATGAAATAAGCTGAAATTGAATAATGCATAGTGAAAGTAATTCCTTTCAACGTGCCTGTCATTTTTTCTGTTTTAATATATTTATGAAATAAGGGAAATAATTTTAAAGTGTCTGTTGCTGTGAATTAGCAACTATTGGTGTTTCTTTGCAAATTTGAGATTTCAAGTTGGGTGCTGTATACTTTAAGGGTTTGATTTTTAGAGGAATTCTGTTCTCGCAAAAGCACCTGAATGTCTGTCTTGACTTTCAAAACAAATGCTTAGCACCGTAACAGAACTCACTGTAAGGAGCGGAAATTTTCTAGGGCATCTATGGGTTCCAAAACCTTGCATTTTTTACACATTTGCCAACACATGGCTGGTGAATGATTTTGAAAATTTGACATTAAGAGGCATTAAGAACGATTGTTTTCAAGACAGATTACTCTGAAGAGCTTTTTACTGGAAGGGAAACCAAGTGTATTAGTTCTTAAATTTAGAGTGCAAGGGACAAGGATTTTCATCCTTACACTGGCTAAAGGCAAAGCTGTGCTAACTATAACATTGTAGGATTGTCTGCAACTTTTAAATAGACAGAGGAACCTCTTCTGCTGAAGGTAATGGTAAATCTTTTCCTCTTCCCCTCAAATAGTTATTGTGTTAGCTCAGTTTTATGCCACTAGTAAAACTAATTTTCAGTTTCTTTGGAGAAAAGAAACTTGCAGAGTAAGGAAACACACTTTAGACACTTTTCAAAAGAATTGCCTTCATTACAAAGACTTCTGAGTTGAGAAGAAGTGACTAAGTTATGGCTTTGAGGATAGTGTGGACTGGATAAATATAACAAGAACTTCTAAGTGGATTTTGACTAGAGGAAACAAGCTAGTGACCTGCAAAACAAAGCTTCATCAGAGAGAAATGGTCTTCAGTACCATTAAAGTAATTAAGTGCACATTCATGCTTTATAATCAGGGTGATTTTCAATCATTAAATGAATTATCTAAGGACTTGATTTTTTTTTTTTTTTTTGAGGATTTTTTGTTCACACTAAGTTCGTTCACTTAAATATAGATTTCTTTGTCAGATACTGTGGTGGGAAAATATGCTAATTGTGCACAAATATTTAATCCTCCAGCTTAAAGAATTTGAATTCAAATTTTAAATATAACATAGACTGCAGAGGTGACTCAATGTGGGGAGTAATATCAGCAGGGTTAACATAGGATCACCTGGTTATTCTCATACAGATCTTGAAGGAAAACGGAGATAGCACTGTATGATGTTAAAATGAACAGGCATATTGAAATGGAGTGACTATGGAAATACTGCTTAAAATGTCACACCTATAGTTTCAACCACATCTGCAGTTCCATCCTTAGTGTACTATGTATTGTAGCAGATGCTAATTGCAGCCCAAGTCTAATTCACATCACTGAGAGAAAGTAATACAAAAATTTTCTAAGTACACTTTTTCTTTCCAGAAGAAATCTGTGTGGAAATCTGACTGAAACTTATTTTAATAGAATAGTAGCATTTCTAACTGTATACTAGGATTCCTTTGGTATTTCTCCTTCAGTCCATATTATAGGTCTGACAATTTCAAGCTGTGTTCCATGTATTACTGTGAATTGCAGCAAACTCTCTACTTTCAGTTTACTTGTTTTCAGTATTTCTTGATTAGGTTAGTGTAAAGATCTGATATTTCTCTGTAAGCAAATACAATACTACAAGAATAGTATGAAAGATATAGTCAGGAGATAATATCTAAATTAAAAGAATTTTAAAACTAATCTTGGCAACTTTGCTATCAAAAATTCCAAATAAAATAGCATTACTATTTTGCTCTTTCCATCTAGCCAGAGAGACCAAGAATTAAGGTGAGATTATGATAAGTTAGAAGGTGTTTGAACAATCATAGTAAGTGATACGCTACTCAAAAGCTGTCCAAGGAACCAAATAATATAATAGCCCCAAACAGCTGTAAATACTCACATTAACAACATCATTAGTGTCCTCAGATAAAGATTCAACAGGTTTTAAATTCTACTTATTTATTTAATTAATTTTGAGAGGGAGAGAGAACAGTAAGGATGATGGATAGAATGATGGGTGTTTTGTGCCTCAAATCTAATAATTGGAGATCCTACAAAAAATTGATGTCATTTTTTTTGTTTTTTAAAGTCATGTTCCAAGCCATACAAGTAATCTGGCTCCACAAGGATGGTATTTGTGTGACACTAAGGACTCACATAGGCATTTGTCCCCAAAAGATCAGATAACATATGCATCTGAAGACTTAAGTCAGTGGAATATGATTATACAGTTGTTGGTTACATTCAATTACCAGTCCTACCTCTCAGGATAACTTTTGATAAAATTGGATGATAGAGAAACAGGTGCATGTAAAACTCGTAGCACATTCCGATTTCTTGAACAAATGAATTCAAAAGGTGAAATGGTCTTTGATGCATGTAGTCATTAAATTTGCATTGATTTCAGTAGGACAGGATTTAAGAGAGATACTTATTTGTAGTCCAGAAGTATTATGTCAGAAGTCCAATTATTACCTTGCTTCTGGCTTCTGAATGCTCAGTAAAGAACCTCCCGTGGATTCTTGAATTTCAGTGTCTGATACAATATAGTGTTCTGTACTTAGTTCTTAACTGGTCAGCTCTTCAGATATTGAAAGCGATTTAGGCATTTATGCTGTAGACAGTGTAGGGTTAGCAAGTTATTTAGACTCCTAATTGTAGTTAAGGCAGAGATTCAAACACTTCTAGTGCGTAGTTCGTCCCATCCTACAGAAAATGTCATCTTAATAAATCAGATGAATTGCATTCTAGAAATGACTGTTTCTTCCCTGACTGTAAAGTAAGTCTACACAATTAGCTGAAATCTACATAGTGCAGATAAATCTCATCCTTAATAACTCTTAAGACTGAGCTTGTTTTTAATAGTGTTTCATACTGGATATTGCATATATCTGTATGGTTTTTTAGAGTGTGTAGAATGGCCACATTTCAAATGTAAATGTGACCAAGCTCTACTATGATCAGTTCAGTTCCACTGATGGCGTAGGACTTTGTGTATAACTAAAATAACATGTCATCACAATTTGATCTCTTCTTTTACTTTTAGCTGAGTTAGTGTTCAAGTGTACAACAATTATTTGTTGTACTTAGTGACTGTATCGCTCTGTCTTTTTATCACTATAACACTTTGGTGTTAGCATTTGGCAAACAATACCTTTCAAGAGCAATGGATATTAGTATGACATTAAGAATAGACATGTAACTTGAAATTTCTGTCTGCTTAATTTTCAAATACACATTCTGAATTGCTAATGTTAGTCCAGAAACTGATGTGCGCTGTTGTTCTGAGGCACAGAGAGTAAGTGTGGACGAGCAGAAAGTTCTTCCCTCTGCAGAGGATGAGTTGGGGAAATTTCTTGTGTAACAGCCTGTTGCCTACCTGAAGTGCATAATTTCTGTTGTTTTGTTTCAGAGTTTTTTGTTTGTTTGTTTTCCAAGCTGAAAGTGAATGTTTTTCAAAGTAAGCATTCTCCTTTAGCTAAGAAGGGATTTGGTCTAAAAACCTCGGAGAACGTTTTTGCAGAAGGGTGTGACAGGAGTAGCTGGAACCCTCTGCCTTGTCCATTTGCTGGTAGCTGGGCAGCTGAGGCCATCACAGTTCATGGCAGGTAACTTCTCAGGCTTGGCCTGAAGTTTCACAGGGCCATTCTCTTCACATTCGTGGACATAATGTGCATTTAAGTGTTTGCCATGAAGAGAAAGCATTTTTACAACAATTAAGTTTCAGAGTATTTCTTCCCCTGGTGGTTTTGAAGCAGTAGGTGGATATATGTTTTCAGACTTCCCTCACCCACTGTTGTCTTTCAGGTTTTCTAGCTTGAGGAGGACTGCTCATGGCACTTTCTGTCTCTAAGAATGACATGTAAATCATCTTCAAAATTATTAAGGAACCAGAGTAACTCTAGAGAACACGATATGACAGATGCAAACAAACAGATGACAATTGTTTCTCTCTCATTTGTTACAGTTCATTTACTATGTCAACCAAAGAGAATGAATTGTTAAATCTGGTCTTCCAAAAAAATCCAGCACAAGAAGCTGCTGTATCATTTTAGTAATCAAGGGAAGAGATAAACTATTGGCTTTAATTTGAAGTTAGTTAAGAGTTTACAATCAAGCAGTTGAAATAAATTATCAAAAACAGAACCAGAAGGTTTCACAAAAGGACTGTTGTTTAATGTGCTTGTAATATGGAAAAAGCAGTGGGATTGCGTGGTTCTCAGAATAACATTTCGTAGAAGAATGGCAGCTGGAAGACACGGAGGTCTTTGATGGATCTAATCTCCTTGATAAACTGACAGCATGATGGCAAATGAAATTCAGTATTGACGAATATAGGAAAGGTTATTTTAGAATGAATCATGTAATTAACTGGTTTCTATATTAATGAATTTACACACACACTCCACTGTAGACAGCTCAGCAAAGACTTCTGATTAGTTTCTGGAGCCATCCAGTAAAAGCAAACAAAATATTGGGATGACAAGAATGGGATGAATAATAATGCCAAAATGATCATACTGTATTTTAAATCCTTGGTTTATGGGGATGGTGGACAGGGTGCATGATCTTTAGTTTTGGTCAACCTGTTTCCAAATGTCTAGCTACCAAATAGAAAACTTTCTAGGAGTCTGTGAACATTTTGAGATCATTAGATTAGGCTTTTTTTTTTTTTTTTTTTTAGCTAGAACATCTTGTACATCTTTGAGAACACATACTTCTTTTTTAAAAGCATGTATGAAATGAAAGCACCCAGTCTTGCTTGGAAGTTCTCCAGTTAGACTTGCTTTTCATGTGGCAAAGAGATTTGCTGCCAAATTTCAGTTCTCAGCTTCAAACTTTGTGATATCAAAACATGAACTGATGAGGTCAAAAGAGGAAAAGGTGGCCATAGAACTCTCACAAAGAAAACCAAGCCACTGCATGTAACATAACATATCACTCTCCCTTTATTCTTGAGCACCTCCATCAAAATTAACCTAAAAATTTCCATAATCTTCTGACATCAGTCATGTGGCACTGAATTTTTTTTTTTTTTTTAATCACGGCATGAAATATTAGTAATGTTTTAATTTTCTTGATTTATTGTGCATTTACATATGATACATTACTACAATAGTGGTGTTGCTCTCCAGCACTACACTTTGAATGCAGGACTTTACAATTCGCATTGTACTTAGTTAGAAACTATCTGCAGAGCAAGTTGTTTGAGATGATCAGGCGTGGTACCTGTTTTACCTGTACTGTGTTTTATCTTTAAGCAATAAGTATTTAATGTGCTACACTATTTAAAGTAAAAAAAATTTGAGAAAACTATTGCATAAAAGAATGATGAAGCCTTGTTCTGAGCAGCTGTTTTGCTTTCTAGTATGAGCTATAATTATGCTAATTGCAATGATAAATGTTCCTTTTAAATGTGGTTTGCAGTTCTGTGTATCCCACTCACTTTCTCAGGGAAAACAAATCCCATTTTTAAGCACCTGAAAGCAAATATTCATTTCACATTTTCTCTTTTTTTCTCCTTCTCATGGCTCTACAGAAATTTATGATGAAGGTAAGCAAGTTAAACATTTAGTATTATACTTTCTGTGAATTCCTACAATTTAATTTAATTCATTCTTTTTCTTTATTTTTAACATCAGCATCAAACTTGCCTTCACTAAAATAGCACATACTGAATTTTGTAAAAATTTGGTTTTAGAAACCACGCTGACTCTAGTTTGGATTGGGGTTATGGTTTATTTAGATCATGAAGGACCAAAGGCAGGCACCTTTGTGGAAAGAGGACTCTGGGATGGCTTCTCTAATTCTCCATTCATCCTTACCCTTTCACTGAGAATGCAACACTACCTGGTAAATAAGAAATCTTGAGACAGTGAATAAATAACAAAAGTCCCAGTAAAACACTTGGGCGTTTTGGAAAGCGGGGACAGCACACTGTTTCTTCTGTCGCAAGAATGCTGTTGTGATGGTATGGTGTCTCAGTGGGGGGAGTGGGGAGCCCTTGGGCTGGGGGTCACTGGCCCTTCACTGCCTCGGGTCAGTAAGCATATGCAGGATGCTTCTCAGTGCTTTTTTTTTTTCTTCTTCTTCTTAAGATTGTGACAAGGCACTTAGTGAGCCTCCAAATATGTTGAATAACTGATATTTGAATAATTAGCTGTCATTATAGCCAAGATGTGTTTGTTATCCGTTTTCTACTTTTTCCTTTAATTATCAACATCTATTCCGAATTCATCTTCTAAAATGATTTGTTTACTGGTTTTCATCCCCTAAGAGTTTGCTGTTCTATGGCATGGTCTTGCTTCATTGTCATTCTCCAAAAGGGAGGAATTCTGGGCTAGATAAGCAGTGCTATTTTAAGGGCTGGATTTAATGATGTCAGAGGAATTTTCTTAGCATGACTCCTCTGCTGATCCATCTTTTCTTCCCACTTGACTGTCTGTCTTATTCTTTATCTGTGAGTTTCTTTCTGAAATGACAAGGATAATTCACATTCCTTGTATCATACAGCAACAGAAAAAGCTTAGGCACAATCCTTAACCTGTGAAAAATGCCTCCCTCCTCCACTTATTTAGCTCTAAAATAACCAGGAAGATTTTTATTAATTCCTTCTATCTCCTATGCAGTGAAGGAGGAGGAGTACAGGGGAAGACAAATCTTCACTAGGATAAGGGAGAAATCAATACATTTTATCCTCTTGGGCAATTTTTTTCCAAACCCCTGAAAGTGCTTGAAAGTAGGAATTTGTAATGGAAGTATTGCCTCAGCCATAAATATAAATGTTTGTTTTACATAGAAGGCTGGAAACAAGTGATCAATATTATTTATTTTTGATTTATTTTCACTGCTGTATCTGCTTTTCATTGATGTGAGGTTTCCCATTGCTGGGAAAGTGATAACATAAATGTAGTGTTGGAAATATGAGGTATATTTGAAGTGCTTCTAAGTATGTGGCTGTTTATTCTGCCTTCTGACAGGTCGGTATTAGCAAAATTGGGATCATTTAGCATGGTGCTGGCACAAATGTTTATCATTATTACCAATGATTCCAATCTTTCTAATATAGATGGTAAAATATCTCAGTGTCCTTAACTGAATAAGACACACTCATGATTTTTATTGGCCAGTTGATTTATTCAGGTTCAGATTTTTATGTGATATTTATATAAAGCATAATTACACATTGTAATGCAGCTTTTAAAGCAAGTTATCCTTAGGAAACCTATAGTTTAGCTAAACCCTTTTTTTCTGTTCTTTGGCTTGGCATGACACATAAAATAGGAGGTAACTGCTGATCATGTCAATGAAAGAAGTTTGTTTTGTTTCTTTTTTCTTTTTTTTTTTTTGTCACAGTGGCCATCATTATCTAAGAGTAGGTACCAGCATTCATCAGTCATACTGATCTCCGTACGTGAATTTTTGCAGCACTTACTGTTTTGTAGTGAATTCCATGAAAAGTCAATCAACTAAGTAGTGATTTAAAACTAAGGTGTAAAGACTAGAATATGTATAGCATGTATAAAGTCTTGATAGGTTCAACTTCCTGTTTGTTATTCCATTGTGACGTGGTATATAGGCTACAGTGAGACAAGCAAAGAGGTTTTAGACTGGTTTGAATTCGCCCTTTGGTCTTGCTGTTACTTGATACGGGCGGGTTGAAGGAATATACTACCACAGTGCCACATGTCAGTGAATTGATTTAATTTGCATCTTTAAATTCTAAGCAACTAAATGCTGTGGGTTTGGTGCCAACCACTGGAAATGGCAGCCGAAGAGCACAGTGATTGCAGAAGGGTCTCATTAGCGTTTTTGGTTTTTGGTAGAAGAATTCAAGGCTTCTGGGCCTGGATGCTGTTACTTTGGAAAGGAAATTCTGTCTTTTTTTCTGTCAGGATTTTTAAAGAAAATGGATACTTCTATGAGCAAGAAGAACATGTAAAACTCCTTGGCTCACACTCTGTAGCTTTGTTTGTAGTCTTTACTGCTTGCAGCATTTTCAAGTTCTCCGATGCTGCTGGAGATGTAATTTCCCAGCGTTGCTATTCCAAGTGCGAATTGTTTAGTTTTGCCTGAGTGATCTTGTCTCACAAGCCTTCTAGCTCTATTCCAGGGTTGCTTCACAAGTTCTGCAGTGACTCAGACTGTTTCCAGACATTCTGTTGTCACCACCGCTTGGGGTTTTCTGGACTCTCTGACCAGCATTCATCCCACAAAACTGAAATGCCTGATTTAGAGCCATGGATATCCTAAGCTCCCTGTGTAACCACAAGCAGAAGCATAGGTATCATCAAAGAGTCGCTCAGATTTTAGATGGGTTGAATTACTGTCCAAAAGTGCCTTTTTCTCTCTTCTGGCTGTTCTCTCTGCTGAGTTTGTGTTTTGTCATCAAGAAATTCTTTTAGATTTTCATAAGCTGTTACTAATCATGCTGGTATTAAAAGAATGAGCCTTCCCATGTTTTCCAGGTGGCTGTTGCCTAGTATTAAAAAGAAGCTTTCGTTAGTCATCTGAAGTTGTGTTCAGTGTGAAAAAATATAGACAGTGATATAATTGTGGGGAGTAAGAGGTCTCATCGAACACTTACCTGTGGTGGTCTCCAATTCTAGTCAGCTTGTAGGATTGCAACATCACTGCTGTTTTTAGATAAATGCTGGCCTCCATCAGCATTGGTCTAGAACAGATTAAAAAATTGCATATTAATAATGAAGTGAATGGATGAGTAGTTTTTACATTGCTATGGAAACATCATTTTGAGCATCCTCTCGTCTACAAAAATTGTTGTAGCATTATGCAAATATTTATGTGTAGAACCATAGTGAGATGGTTTTAGACTGTGGGACATCCTTCCCTCCTATTCATCCCAGTTCCTTTTAGTCTTTTCCCAGTTTCTTTCACTTCATTGCTAATTCTGCCATCATGGAGTTTTCTTTCTCCTTAGTGAGGACTCAAAAGCTTTCAAGATCTACATTTATTCCACATCCTTTCAGTACTTTCCTTTCTATCTTGCAGATTACTAAATGGGTGCCTTTAATTTTCTTAAATGCAGGAAGTGCTGAAGAATTATATATGAACAAAGCACATGTTCCTCGTTGTGCACTCACAGTTTTCTTTCTAAAGAACCCGTTCAGGTTAAATATTTGTATTGGCCTGCTGGTTTAAAAACTTTCATTGGCATTGATGCCAACAGCCTTACATCTCTGGTCTTGGCACAGGTGGTTTCTGACTCGGAACAGCACACTCCAGGGACTAAATATACTTTTATTCAGAATGCATGGTAGGTAGTTTTTTTCAAGCCAATACTTGTGATCAGACCCACGTAATGGGAAATTTGACAGCTCCAACGTGAGTCCCAGGGAAGGGACTTTGAGAAGGTTCCATCACTGGTGGGTGCACTTTCCTGTTTGGTTTCTTTTTGTGATGGTGATGGTTTTTAATTTAAAAGCAGGTAATTGTAGGATATTCTGTGTTTAATTATAAACTTCTGCTTATACTTTTGAACTAAGGGTCTAGGTTTAGAGATAGGATTTTTTTTTTCACTGATTCTGTAGTTTTTTAACAGTATAAATGTTAGAAATAAACTGCGGAGCTTCATGAAACTTAGAACACACTCGTGATGCAGAGAATGTTTTTGCATTTATATTTGCAAGTGTATTTATGAAGTATAGCTGTCCTCTGTTTGACATGCTGTTGTCTCCAGCATCTATTTTAAGTGTAAGATGGCCATTAGTAGAAACAATTAGCTTTTCCCCTCATCCAAATGTGTCACATTGCTGTTTAAATATGAAAGTTGGCAACATTTTTATTTTAAATACCAAGTTAGTGTGTTTTGAAATCACTGTTCCATTATTACATGTTGCAGTTTTAAGCTGCTGTTAGCATTTTAAGTCTGTGACAACAATAAATTCAGTAAGCATCGATTTCCCAATTGGCTTTGGCCATAAAGTGTTAACTTAGGCTTTGTTTCAGAGGCTTGCTCCATTTTAATGAAGTGTAAGTACTCAGTGCGTTGTTTTACTCCAGTGTACATACGAAATAGCCACTAGAAGTCATATTTGAAACTTTTAACGTTATCTTGCAGTATTTGCCTTGGAAAACATTTGTGAAGAAAAACAGGGAGTACATTGCTTCTTTTACTGTACAGCTGCTCTCATATGTTAAAAATCTTCAGTGCCATGAAAATAGCTGTATAGTATTTTTTTAGAAACCCATTCAGACCAATACTGAGTGGTCCTAAGTTCCATCTAGACCATTTGGGCTGGTGTTTCCTATGACTGGATCTGGGGCACAGAGGAGACACTAGGCTAAGCAGCAATTAGGTCGTAATTTACCATTACTGTAAATTATATGGACTGCATTTTTGAGGGATTTACTGCTGATGTCTTGTAGCTTGTTGTTTCACTTGATTTTTCTATTTTTATTTTTTTAAGTCCATCAAACTATACTTCCTTACAATCTAGTCTTTGTACTGTCATTTTCCTTATAGCATGTGCCACTAATTCCATTCTGCTGTTATGGGCTCATCATGGAATGAGGCAGAAAAAGCCATTACATCGTTCTTAAAAACTCAGTGTGTTATCTTGTATGATTTTCTAGAGAGTGTGCTTCAGTTCCTGTTCTTGTGACACATTCAGTATTTTTAAATCGCTTTCATGAGTGACTAGAATTGTCTGAATAGCCATGTGCTAAATGCAATTGCTGTCAGGCTTTCTCAAGCATTAGATTTCTGAATAATGACAATGTTATGAAAGCTTTGTCTGTACACGCACAAAACACTGAAATAACTATCCTGTTTAATTACATACTTTCACATGTTTGTCTTTCTCTGAAGCTCATAGCTTTTTCCCTTTTCATACATTTGGAGATTGTGTAGGCCTGTGAAGAAAAGTCAGCAAAGAAATATCGGCATTTGCTTGCAGTAGAATACTCATTGGTCTAAGAAATGTTTTCTCTAGTAGAAATAAGGCTGTTCTTTCCATTCAAAAGAATGGAAAGGTAATGGCTATTTGACTCAAAATCTCCTTGGATGCCACTAGTCTCTAAAAATTCTCATTGTAAGTGAGGTTCCCAGAAGCACAAATGGCTCCAAAACACTTGTTCAATGTCACCATGGTTAATTTCCTGCAGCTTCTTGTGTATGGCCGGAAGTGTAGCAATGCAGCCATAGGCGCAGTGGTGCAAGTGCTACTGTGTGAATTAACGTCAATGAAATACCTGTTTTAATCTGTCAGGTGATTGCATGTCTGTACATATGACAGTTGTGTATATACAGAATTGTACAGATATAAAGGGTGTATTGGCTCTTGTATAACATATCTTACTGTAGGATTGGTATTTGCAGTAAAATGTATAAATTTTTGTTCAATCTAATTATAAATATTTCATGTTATGTCGCTTCCATCATTTGCACATTTCAGGTAGTTTGTAGGTTGTAATTTTTAATTTTTTTTTTGCATTTTAATCCTGTTTCTATTAAGAAAACAAGGAAAAGAAATATTTCCGAATTTTAACTTATTTTCCTTCTTTATTTTCGTTTCAAGATAACACTCTTTACATCAAATTAAGCAGCTCAGGTTCTTAGTAGTCTGGTTGCCTGGTCTAACAACGCATTGAACTTGAAAGCTGTTTATATATTTTGAATGCTAATCTCTTCAGCTCTAATTGTTGTTGTATTCTAAATTGCCTTTGCTTCGGTGATGGCTTTTGGGTAATGAGATGACTCCAAATTAATCTTGTATTCTAGCTGCAGAAATATTAGACTAGAGATGGGCAGTTTATATGAAGTTTTCACAAGCAGTGTGAATTTGCTCTATTATGCTTTCAATCTCAATTTATTGACTGTAGTGTTTACCAGTTCTGAAGGTTTTTCAGTTGTTATTCTAAAACCCAAATTCTTGGAGGATAAAATGAGGAGAAGAGTTCATATAATTGATACTCCTGAATGGCATAGCTTGTAGAACTTCAATGGATGAATTTTTCTTCGAAAAATTTTGAAAATTCTTTGAAAATTTGAAAATACATTTTTCTCCAGACTGGTTTTATTCAGGGAACGTATTGTTCAACTTAGAAATTACTCTAAAATTGGAAATTAAAAACATAAAGCAAATAACACTCATGATAAATAGTGTGGTTGCTAGAAACTTGCTTGCGTTATACTGCCATTCATATATTTGTGCAAAAGTCTGTGGGCGTTACGGATTGTGGCTTCCAAGAAGTCTTACTTGCAGTGTCTTCTGACATAGTATTATTTGAACATTACTCGAAACTTGGTAAAACTTCAGTGGCACACCTGATCTTGGAATGTTACATCTTTGCCATAGAAGTCCAATTGTTAACTTTTAAATTTATTTTGTTTTAATTTTTTTTTGACATGGAAAATTTACAGTTCTCTGCAACTGTAGCAATGGATTATTTTGAAAATCAAAGACTCTTTCAGTAGACAGTCATGGCCCAACAGCTACTTACTATGCAGTTTCTGGCATAAAGATAAATGCTGAGTATTTAGCTATGAAATGAGCCTTTAAAATAGGAAATTAACTTATAGGTATGTACGTATCCTGGAAAGCACGCTCCAAAATGGAAGGCAGTTGCATAGTACCAGCTTTCTCTTCCAGTTTCTCCCGTATTTTTCTGTGGTTCATCTTTTCACTTTCCCTCCATGTGGATGGCTGGATTATAATTGCCTCTCAGAAACCTTTAAGTGGAAAATGCTTGAAATGTTTTTTGCAACTCTTTGTTTTCTGTCTAAGAAACAGAAACAGCAAACTTGCTTGCATTTTTTTAATGGGCAACGTAATGTTGGTTAAAAAGAATTACTTTAATCCTCTTGGGAAAAATTATCTAAAAAACCACTTCCCCATTTTTCACAAAAGTGATGATTGAAATTTTTTTGAGCCAACCTTTCTGCTGTTTGGCTACAAATGGGCGTTTAACAAAATAGGTGCTAGGCAGACAAATCAATATGGCCAAAACAAGGGCAAGCTAACATAGTGTGATTTTGTTGATCCCACTATTCCTCTTATCTTTTGTACAACAGGCAACCAAATCTATATGTTAGATATCAAATTTGTGGCTAGTAACACAGAATAATTTTGATAAAAATATGAGTGAAATTTCAAACTTTTGTCCATATAAGTGACTTTGTTGGTTGGGTAGCTATGCCTGCTGTTGATAAAGCTTCCAGGCAAATCTGAAATGTTGGTAAGGCAGTATGTTCATAGCATTTTTTCCCCTTTTCCCTAATATGACGAGCAGCGGACATTCAGCATTCATCTTTGGCACAAAGGGCCTGACATTATCAAATGTCTCATTCTTTCCTTGTGCCTTTGGAAAAAGTGGTGGTAGTAATGGTAGTTCAAAGCTAAATCTTCATATCTCACTGTCAAGATGTGTCTGTGACAATGACCATGACTTTTATTCTTTCTTAATAAAAATTCATGTCATTCCATCTTCCAAGGAGATTATTGAATGTGCCTCCCTGCATTTTGACTGCTATGCAGTTTATTGAAAGTCAAAATATACCATGTGTCCATCAAGATGCTCTCTTCTCAGTAAAGATAAAAGCCAGAAATTCCTGGCAGTTTCTTAAAAATGCTGAAATTATTATTTCTTGAAGTGCCTGTTTTTCCACCTATTCTTTTTTTTTTTTTTCTTGAGCAAGTAACTCAAAGATCAGCAAATATTATGCTAATGATTAAAAGATAAGGAAGGACAACCAGTAAATGAGGAGGGGAAATAATTGTGTGTTGCCACCATTCAGGTAAATTGATCTTCAGCGCTGAAATGAAGCTGCCAGAGAGACAACATAGTATGATTGTTTCCAATTTATTCTGTAATGAATCTGATGATCCAGTCAAACAGAAGGTCGGTCTACTGTGATAAAAGAAAGGGTATAAATGCTGTAATAAGAAATTAGGAGTCCTATATGACAGAATAATGCTGCTTATGTAGTTGTTATATTTGTAGACTCAAAAATATGTATTTACTGATATTGCTTGAAGAGTGTGATGTTCTGTCAGAGGAATATGGACTTATGCTCTTACCAGTGTCTTGTCTGACAGTCTCTGCTCCTGACCAATGTCAGTCAGCTGCATCTCCGTCTAAGGAATTCATAAATCTTCAGCAGAATTTGAAAGATTGCTCACGCTTTAACAAGATTCATCTATTCTTTCATGAGTGGTTAAACTGATTATAGATAAATAGAAACCATAATGAAAATACTGTGGAAAAAAATTGTCGCATTTTCTTGGGATAAAAGTGAATTTTATTACTTTAATTTTCTTTCACTCAAGATTTATGCTGCATTTCTCAAGAGGAACGTTTACTCAGGCATGATTTCTGAATTTTCAGAACCCCCAAATCCTGTTCAGTTAGCTTGGACGTCTTCGAGCACTTACCTGGCCTAGCAGATAAAGAGTTCTGTCTGATAGTGTTTAAACACTGGGGCAAGCAGTCTGGAAGTTGATGATCTTCAATGTGCTTGATATATCATTAACACTTTCTGGTAAAACAGGGACAATACTCCAGAAGCTTCCTCTGCATACCTTCTGTATAGAAAAGTATATCATTTGGAGGGAAAATGGGTGAAGATGGAGAGATTTAACAATACATAAGGGTGTAGAGGGTAGTGTGACACGCATTAAAGCTGCTCTTCTCTAGAGGCCGTCTGCTTTCAGCCCAAGGAAGAAGGATTCAAGCTTCTAGAATATATTTTATATCAAATTGTTGACGGTACAAAGTACACCATTTTCTCTTCATCAGTGAATTGAGCACTTCTAATAGAAGAAGTCAGTAACTTCTAGATTCGCCCATCCAAAGATCTGCCCCAAGGACTTAAAAGGTCAGTATGTTAAGAGGCAATCAAAACTAAAGAGAACACATTCATAAAACTACCTCCTTGAACTAATCCCTGAATAGCATTTTGTAGAGAAATAGACTTCTCTGTCACAGGGCAAATACAGATTGTCCAGAGATTGACGAGGATTTCTTTTTTTCTTTTTTCTTTCTCAAAAAGTCTGATTTTATTACAACATATCACTATATCACTTCTCTTTATCTTTCAGTCTGCACAAGGTGGCGGTCATCGAACACTACTCTATGGGCATGCAATCCTGCTACGCCATTCCTACAGCGGCATGGTATGTAACAGGAGTTGATAGCAGCAATGATTTCTTTTTTGTATTAAAGTTACGTTTGAAAGTGCCCAGACTATTGCCATTTACTGATATTTGGAGAATTATTCACATCAAAGAGACGTTTTACCCGTGGTTCATGGAAACCTTTGTGAAGGGTAGGTGCTTCGAAATACAAAACTGAGCTGGTCATATCTGGGTAAGTGCTAAAACTGAGTCTGGCTCCATAGTGATGAGTTCTCTGTTTGTCAGTCTATTTTGAGTTGGTGATTTCTCATTTTTTTTTCCCTTGGATATTGCATATTGCATAAGCTGAATCCACAGCTGGCATCTGGCTGGCAACCTGAACATATGTTGGAGGCTGAGTGGAAGAGGAAATTCCTTCTTGCACATATTTTGGACAGAAGCCTTACTCTTCAATTCCCTGATGAATTATACAGGTTCCAAATTCCTTAACTACAAGTGAGGCTTCATGGAGCTGAACTTTGATTTAACCAGCTCCTTTATTTCCACTATTTCTGTCTCAGTGGAAAGATAACCTGGGTAGACTGAGAGGTTATTTTAGAACATATATCTTTGTCAAGTCTCCTTGAGTGCCATTCAGTTTATCAGGCATATACGATAGTAACTAGTGGGGATAATTTAAGAATAATTAATCCTGTCTTAGGAGGTTGATGGCTTTTTATATTTCAGTGGATTATCAGACGTGAACAGAACTAGTAATGCATGCTTTTTTATTTTGATAGTATCTGTGCTGCCTCTCTACATCTCGATCTTCAATGGATAAGCTGGCATTTGATGTAGGATTGCAAGAGGACACAACAGGTAAACACTAGTTTAAAAGACTATGTAATGAAGAATACTTTCAGTCTAAAAATCAGAACAGAGACCTATAAATACATATAAATCACATAAAAATTAAGTCTATTTTAAGGACTAAAGAAACAAAACTTAATATTTCTGTGTTTTACACATTCAGTATCTTATCTTTACATTTTCTAATAGATTATGTCATTTCTTTTCTATGAGATATAAACACGTCTACTGATATTTAAATATAAATTTATAATATTGAAGGTAAGTAAAGGAATATTCCCAAGTTGTTATTCTTGTAGAAACCTTCTGCTGAAAATTTTTTAAACTTGTATTATTTTAAATAAAGATTCTATTAAAGTTTTAGAACTACTGGTGACTTGGGTTTATTTGTATTTTTAAGACTGATATAGCTTCTTACAATGCCATCAGTTTGGTGTAATTTTTTAATTAGAAATAAGAAGTTTGCTTGTTTTTTAAAGTCTCGCTGTAGCTAGGAGTAATAACAGTAATAACAGCAACAATTGAACAGTTCCAAGATCAAAGAGTTTTTTTCTGAAAAGCATGCTTTTTGTTCAAGAAGTATATCTGAAAGCAAGGTTTATCATGGGAACAAAATTTGTGACTTTAATACTTACAAATATTCTGGGGAATTAGAGACATTAACAGTCAGTAGAAGTGGAAGACCATAATTGAATTTGGATTTATGAGATCTTTCAAATATTATTTTAAGTGGTATTATGGATGCTTGTTTTTATTGCCCTTAGTGATGGGTTGCTCTGCTTCTTTGTCCTAATTCTCAGCGGAATATTCTTCGAGGTCTTTCCTGGAACTTGGAACGAAGGCGACAGGGAAGCCCTTTAGCAAAAGCAGCCTGGACCAGGTTGCCTAGAGAACACAGAGAGCCACCTCCTTACTCTGGAATCACTGTTCCAGAGGTCTTGCTGTCTTCTGCATATGTGTATTATTTCCAGCTGAGTTTCTGACCAAGGTGGTGCAGGAACGATATTAGTTATGGAAAACACGTAGAAACTTGGTTTACCCAACTGAAAACTGGGTCAGAACTTTAGGATTGAGATAAATGTGAAAGTAATGGCAATAATGTTGGGCATTTTCTTTCTAATTTCTTTCTCTGCTATTACTCAATGATGATATAGGTGAGGCATGCTGGTGGACCATCCATCCTGCTTCCAAGCAACGATCAGAAGGAGAAAAAGTGCGTGTTGGAGATGATCTTATTTTAGTCAGTGTCTCTTCAGAAAGATATTTGGTAAGTTCTGTAAGAATATCTGTACAGTGCTTTCTCTACAGAAAAAACAGTTGATAGAAGTGTTATACTAAAGTCTGGTTTACGTTGCCACCTCCACAAAAGTGCAGCTTAAGGTGTTTAAACGGGTATTTGATACCATTTTGCAAATGAAGACACCGAAGGTCTGGAAAGTGAGACATTGATATGTGACTAATGTAATTTGTGTTCATTTAAATAGTAGAATAGAAGTTGAAAGATTTACCAATGAAGGAAAAAAAAAAATACAGAAAAAAGAAATCTATCCAAATAGCATAATTGAGGTGTTTAGAGTCCCTGTGAGTGTTCAGAGTTTAACAGCACTATCATATATGAATTAAAACTTTATACCAAAATTTTGGAACGTTTAACTTAGGTACACAGCATTTTGTGGGTTATTTTCTTAGGAATATATACAGCTACTGACATGTCATAATTAAATATAACTAAAATACTTGATAATTAAATATAATTGAAATATTTTAAAACTTTCTGTGGTAGCTGCTTTTTATCACTGGTTTAAATAACTTTCTTCCTCATCAAAGTATCTCCCATTTGTTCTGTAATGAAACTCTTAAACACTTGAATATTAATTTCTTTTTGTATTCTTGGTGTTGCAAGCACCTGAACTATTCTATCTGGAAAAAAAAAGATGAAAATAAGAAGAAAATCAATCTGCTGGAAGCTTCTGTAAAATCAGCCCCAGTGATTCAGCAAATGTAGCTACAACTTAAAAAAAGGAGGAAGGGGTTTTAGCTTTGTCAAGCGGACTGTCTCAGATCTGCATATAAAATTCAAATTTATTCTATATTATTCACTTTTTTTTTTAACGCTATGAAACATTATTTCTGAAAGTTTTTTACAGTATTTAGAAAAAGGAGTGAAGAGTTTAATAATAAATAATAAAATAATGTTTTTTTTCTTTTTGATAAAATTGAAAATGTTCTCCCTTTGGAAACACATAGAAAAATGAGAATATAATTATTAAAACATAATTGTAACTTCTAATTAGAAGTAACTCATTTAGTGAGTTATTTTTTGTGAGTAGACATTTTGACAACTTTCCAATCATCTTTACATTTTAAAATTATTTTTAATAACTACTTTTATGAGAATTGTAATTAGACTTACTGGAAAAACAACTTATTGTGGTAAAAAATAATGAGAAATCTAATTCATGAAAAGGTTTTATTTAAAGACTTTGAATTTCTTTGAAATTCATTGAATTGCTGAACTGGGTTGCTGAAGTTGAATTTTGCTCCAAATTGTGTCTCTGTGTAGGTATATGCCTGAACTCATATTTTCTGCCCTCTAATTAGTAAATCAGCTTAGCCTTTTACGTTACTTAGGGTTTGTGCCTCAACTGTTGATTCTCAAGGCTATCATATGTACTTTTATACAACAAGAGACGTAATGCTGACTGCAGAGACTGATTTTCCTCAACACGTGGTGTTAATGCATATACTGCATCTTCCATGCAAAATATCAATATACTAAAAATAAATATTTTCAGTGTAGAGAGAAACGACACAAATCTATGTTATTGATATTTTAATCTCTGTATTATAGTCTTTAAATGGTTTAGAGCTAGATTTTAATGAATAGTTATTAAACCTATTTCAGTTATTCAGCTCTGGTTTGATAGTAAGAAGGAGCAAGGATTCAGCAAATTCATTTTGCTCTTACATGCACTCACCCCCACATTTTTATGAACAGATGTTTTTCCAGACTAAATGAAGAGCTGCTTAACTATGTAGCTTCACAATCATAAACATATTTGTATTTTTGCTACCTACTCAGTAGTTATATTAGCACTGTAAATAAAGCAATAATACTTTTATGAGAATTCAAACAGTTGATAAAGACTGAATTAGCCTGTTACCAATGAGTGAATATTTTTCATGAAAGCTGTCTCTCCATCTTGAACTGTTAGTCTTAATCCATTAGGCCATCTACAAAATAAGTTCAAAGGATGTACCTTTGAAAATAATCACAATGTTTTCATTTTGAGTGGAGTGTCATATTATAGTCCCTATTTTCTACAACACTGAAAGGCACGTAGCAACTGATACCTTTTACAAGAGTTAGGACGGTGGAGAGATGAAGTTATTTTTATGAGTCCCCTTGGGTAGTGAGACCAAATAGACTCTACTGAATCCAGTCAAGGAACGCTTTTTCTAAGGGTGAGGAGTTCCTCAGATAGATCCCTTGACAGAGAGTGATGTTCAGCAGGATGCTGAGAGTTAGGTTTATTTACATTGTGTACTTACGGTTAAAACCTCAGGAAAAGGTAAGTTTTCTATCAAACGTTCTATGTCTATATGCTGTTAGGAATAGGGTTGGAATGTCACCTTTTTATATTGCAGTATTGCTCTATGTTTTCAAGCAACTTGCTAATTATCTCCAAATTAAGACAAACAGGTTAACAATCCTGGGGCAAAGATGCGTATGTAAAAATAACAGATGAGTAGAGTTCATTCACAGGGCATGGCTTTTGCAAAATGTAGTCAAAACTTAGTTTAATTGGTATAATACAAGGGGAGAGCAGAACTACATCAGCTTCATAGCTTAGTCTTCCAGTTGTCTGAGTGCAGCTCAATTACTGAATTTTTTTTTCCCATTGACTTTGTGACTTTATGATCTCAGTGTAGTCAGTAGATTAGTGTTTAGACCTAATTTGGTTGGCAACCACTATTAAAGTATTAAGAAAATGTCAGGACTTTCCTGTAGTTCCCCTTCCCTGCTTTCCATCAAAAAAAGATTTTGGGACAATTGACTTTATTTTTTTGCCCTGAAGAGTCATCTTTTTAATTGCAGTGATCAAGTGCTAAACCGATAGGAAGATTAGTGTTAAAATAGTAAGCTAAAGGTCCACAGATGTGGATTTTGGCTGTTTGTTGACTCACAGCGATGTCCCTGGGCAAGTCATTCAGTTGCTCTGACTCTCATTATCCCTACCTATACAATAGGATTTTAGATGCTTATTTTTCTGTGTAGCATTTCTGAGGAAAAGCACTTACATAAGTGCTTGTGGCATTATCTAACGCACGAGCTGCGCCATTGCCAGACCCTTCAGAGAGGAAACCTGGCTCTGCTGAACCCTCTTGGCATAGAGCTAAAAGCTGTAAATACTGCCACCGTTTAAGTTCAGGACAGAGCTGCTCTGTTTCCTTTCTTGAGGCAGCGCAGGCTGATGAACAGATGTAATATTTCCGGCGTGTTTTCCCCATCTGATACCTATTAGCATGTACCCCTGCACTGAGGTTTGCCTATGCCTATTGTTAATTATGTACAATGATTGCTTTCAAAATTGCCAATTTTCAATAGCTTAGAAACTTAATTGATTGTAATTTCTTCCAAATTCATGAAGCCTCTGGATAACTTAGTCTTCTAAACATAATTCAAGAAAAAGTCCTTAGACATGAAGTTGACATACAAAATGCATAAATTAAGATAAAAATAAAAATTAGTGTCAATGAGGCCAGTGTTATTCTGGCTAAGAAGTCAGGAAAGAGGAAAAAAAACCCAACTTTGAATCTACAGTGCACAGATTTCAGTATAATGCAACAATTTCTGCACTGTGATACATATGTAGTTGCTGAGTTGCTGTCCTGACTGTAGCTGGTCTGCAGCTGCATTATGCAAATCTGTGAACAAACCTTGAGGTTTATTTCTCTGATTTAAATGACTTTTTTTTTTTTTGAATACTGGAAGCTAATATGAAACTAATATGAAACTTTCCTTTGAAGTGTAAGCTTTTCCATGAAGATTTTTATCATGGTTAACTGACGACAGAGTTCCCTTTCAAAAATATCATCATCCAAATTAGACCAAATTATTTTAAACGTAGAGCTGGACAGGAGGACAGCCCCTGCATCCTCTTGCATCAAATACATTGTTTATCTTCAGCTCTTAGTTTTAATTCTCTTATTTATTAACAGATACTTGGGACAGCTTCTAAATATCTGTAGCATTTGTTGGTGCAATAGTACCAGGGAACATAGTAGTATGTAACTTTTTTTTTTTTTTAACTTTTAAAATTTTATTCTCTCCCCCTCCCCCCCCCATTTTTTCAAAGAGTATGAAACTCAGTATTGGACTTTGCTTGCTTCTGTGTAAGTTCACATCCATCATTTACTTTTTGTTGAAAAATAGTAAAAAAGGTTTTTCTTAAAAATAATTTGAATCTGCATAAACAAACCTGAAATTAGTGGAACCAAGGTAGTGTTGAACTGCTCTATTACACTGATCATAATGCAGTTCCCACAGAGTCTTTATACAATTTGAAATGTTATTGTGGAGGCTGGTAGATCTTCCTGATAATTATGGTTGTCAAGCTGCTCTGCCTTATAAAATCCTGCTTCCAAGTGCTCATGATCAAGTGCTTGCAATGTAAAAAATTACTTATTAGAAATAGTAGCATCTATTTCTGTTTTTTTGTTGTTCTTGTTTTCTTGTTTGTTTTTTTTTAAATTTTTAATCAGTCTGAGATAATTTTTTTTTTAGTTCATCCAGAAGAGGTCAGATGTTTGAAGGCAGGGAAGAAAAAAAAATTTCACATCATTAAGAAAATTCATCTTGTTTTCTTGAAAATGTTAAGCATTCCACACTTTATTATAAACACAGGAAATTAGAAGGAGCGTTCTTGACATCACAGGTGTAGTTTTCACTAACTTTTTAAAAAAAAAAAAAGAAAAGAAAAAGAAAAAAAAGGTAACAAGCCTCTCCTTGCTTAAACTTAATACACGAACATTCTCCTGAAATAATGCAGCTTGGTCATGCCCAGGAAAGATTTTTAAAATTTTCTTTTATAGAATCATAGAATCATTAAGGTTGGAAAAGATCTCTAAGATCATCCAGTCCAACTGTCAACCCAACACCACCATGCCCACTACACCATGTCCGTAAGCGCCTCATCTACCCGTCTTTTAAATACCTCCAGGGATGGTGACTCAACCACTTCCCTGGGCAGCCTGTTCCAAGGCCTGACCACTCTTTCAGTAAAGAAATTTCTCCTAATGTCCAATCTAAACCTCCCTTGGTGCAACTTGAGGCCATTTCCTCTCGTCCTAAAAAGTGCTGACTTTGTTTATTTTGCATAAGCTAGACCTCTTGCACCTCCTGTGTGTTAATGAACTGTTTAAACTCCCTCTACAGTGAATAATTACACATACCACAGCCCTGGTGGAACCAGATAGTCCTTGTAACGGGTGGCTTAAGGTGGGGATGAAGTCAGGCACTGTATTGACAGCTGAGAACTCAGTGTTTTATGTGCTGTCGGTGATCTGCTGTCATTTAAGGTATGTGGAGGAGGAAGCTGTGAGAAAGTAGAAAGAACAAAAGGCAGGTGATGTAGCAGGGACGGGAGCCTGGGACTAAAGTGGGAAGGAGGGAAACTGAGTGGGACTTGATGACTGGCTGAAAAGATTGGCAGCTGAAGGCAGGCAGGCAGTAAGGAACTAATAGATCATCTGGGACAAGAAGCTGGTGACAAGGGAGGAGTGGGCACCTGCTGGTTAAAGTTGTGTTAGAAATTTGGGGCAGAAAACCTGTGCCATTTTGGCAGGGAGAATTGAAAGAAGAACCAGTGGAATGGGACTGGGAATGAAGGACAACAAGAGAGATCGATAGAGAAGGAGTGGGCTGGCTGGGGAGAAACGAACCGCTGGACAAAGATCTAGAGAGGGGAAAGTCTGGGGCCAAGAAACGAGAAAAGAATTGAGGGGCAGGAGTTGCGGTGAGTTTCTGGAGAGCAGTCTAATGCTGGCTGACATGGGAAGGAAGAAGTTGACCAAGAAAAAAGCCAAAAGGCCATGCTGAGGCTTTGTAGGTCTGAGCAGAATCTTTTGAAGCAGAAGGAGGCCCTAATTCTGGGTGACAAGATAGGCTGTAACTGGGTTGGGAAGCTGGATTGGCTAGGTGAGAGATATGGGACTGGGATAAAGTTTTGGAGAGGAAAAGAGAGTGGGAGAGGCTTGGAGCAATTAGGCTAGATAACTGCTATCAGCAACTATCTAGAAACCCGTTGTATTAAGGCACAGCAGTCACCCGTGGTATGCTGACAGCCTACTCATGATGGTGATTTTGTGTTAGTTTAGGTGGCAGATGGCTGAAAAGTGGTTTTAAAGTTTCCTTCTCTACCTGTGGTTCATGTGGGTGCCAGTGTGGTGCCACCTACTGTAACTGTGGGGGATTTTTTGCCCTTTTTTTTTTTTTTAAATATAAGAAAATTACGTATAAATTATACCACAAAAAATAATTTTCTTAGCTTTTGAAAAACCGCAGGCAGTAGAAAATGCAAAAATTATGGCACTATGTATTTTATGAAATCTTTTAAATTACAGTCACACTGGCTTTTTATGGAACGCTATCTCAGTGCTGATAAAAGTTTGATGGATGTGTCAGGGCTGAGTAGCAGAGAGGCTGTGGAATGAAGCAACTTTGAAGATGAAATTTCAAGCTGGGAATTGCAGGTGGAGGATTGGTGGTATGATGCTTAGCTAATTATTTTCCTGGAGAATTAGATTCTGTACTAGACTGCTGTGGAATTTGCTGAGCAGATCATCTTTTATACCAGGCTTGCTTTCAAGAGGTCTCTAACTCTTCATCCCTTACCAGGAATATTCCTTACCTGAATTGTGGTTCTGAGGTCTCCTCCTTCTGCCAGAGGTTGAGGTTCCAGAGTTGCTCAGTCTTGATACCTGCAACTGGGGTGAATGGAAGATATGCCTTGAACATTAAAACTGCATATAATGCGGTCTACAGTGGGAATTAAACGGGTCCTTGTTACCTCAACTTGGGCATCCTAGATTAATGAAAATTTCTTAGCATAATCTATGTACCTCCACTCCCCATTGGAAAATGGGCTATAATGCTACTCCTTTGGGGTTTTGAGAAAATGAATTCATTAATATTTGTTGTGTTTTGTGAAATGATGTAATTGTTGGCAGCAAGAGAAAAGCCTGTGAGGAAATTAATAATTCTCTTTTCAAAGCTTTGAAGAATTTACTATATTGAATAAAGCATGAGGCTGCAGATTGAAATTTGAGGAGAAAACAAAGCACTGAGCAGCTGTTTGTGAAGTGAACTCCTTTTTTCTGTATATACAATGAGGCAGCACTTGTGGAAAAAATTGTACAGGATCATGCCATTGAAGACTGTAACATGATGCCTTTGCCAGAAGCCATTCTTTTTCCATAGGCTACTTTGTTTGACATTTCCTAATTTTTGAGTACTTGCTTCTGTAAAATTAATATTTTGTTAATGAAAGCTCTTATGTCTAATCATACTAAATGATAATCATTTGGAAGCATAGTAGCTGATGTGCTTCAGGCTTTTCGTGGCTATAGCGCAGAAGGAGAGCTAATATAAAGAGGGGGAATGCAGACTACCCCCGTCTATCCTCTGTGGGATCCTTATGCTTTCCTGCCATGCATCTGCATTGTCATTTTTTTGATCCAAAATGTTTTTTTCTTTCTAATAAAAAAAAAGAAAGGTGTTTGGTTGGGGGTTTTTCTTTTTTGTGTTGTTTTGTTTTGTTTTGTTAAGTTACAGATACAGGTGTAGTTTTTGACTTCTTAGCCAAAATGGAAATATCTCCAGTGTGGACATCTTGCAGTTTTGCTTTGCCTGGTCTCAGACTGACTGTGTAAAAGTAGAGAAACATATGAAGTGCTCCCCCTCATTTTGATACACGTGTTCTCACTTGTGTACCTGGTCATGGGAATGGTGTCTGTTCAAGACTTGGAACATCTCAGAGATTCTTGGGTCATTGAGGATAGGTGCCTAAATGGTTTGAAATTGCTTCTCTGTTCTGATTGTTCTAGTCATTTTAAGACAGTTAGAGAGAAAGGGGAAAATAGCAAGGGCTGTCAGAGTCGCCGTGTACAAAATAGATTGAATTGGATCATGTCTGTAGCCTCCATCTCTGCACCAGCTGGGACTAACTTTTGAAGTAGTGTGGTTGATGTGGTTGTTGTGTGCAGTACTTAAGCATTCTTGGAATTGCCTGCCTTGTATGCAGTTCTCAAAATGTATCAGAAAATAAACTTTATTATTTTTCTTTTGCTATTCTCGCTATTTGGAATGGCCCGAGATTGAAGGCAGAGACATCATAATGTAAAATGCAGATAGAAATAGATACTGCTAGATGAGGTGTCAGTATTGACACATCTTAGCCAAGAGGAAGCCTGAAGGAAGAGTTCTGCTTTCTTTATGTTTTTTTCTTTGCACACATGCACGTTTTGGAGAACAGAAACTTTGATGCCAACTGACAGTGAAATTTAAAATACATCATCTAGTTATTTAGAGCTATGTAAATGCAGCTATGGTGCTGCAATCACTGCTGAAGGGTTCTTGTGGAAATTACCATCTGATTCCTAAGCTCTCCAGTGAGCTTGAATATACTGTGTTCTTCCTGAAGACCTAGGAACAGAGATGTGATTGTGTTACTTTTCTGCAGAGCAGTACAGAGTTTATAACATGGGCAACCTGTAGTATTCTGGGAGGTTTGAGTCTTGGAGTTTATCCTTGAGAAGCTGCCTCTAGACTATAGTGTTAACCTAGATTCATAAAATACCATAATTTAATTCTGAAAAGTGATTAAAAACCTATGGCAGGTTAAATGCTGGTTTAGGAGATTATTAGTTTATCAGTAGGGAAGACAGATGTAGCTTTTTGGTTGAGCCTGGACACCAGTGCAAAAAAGATATTATTTGGGTGAGACAGAAGGCTGAAGGACCTGCCTGTAATGGTGAAGACCCATACCAGACAGCAGGACTCCTGAACCTAACATATTCCTGCTTTGCAAATGTTGTTACTGCATGCCTGAAAGGCACGTGCTACACATGTGGTCCTCATCGATGGTGGCAACCTGCTACTTCTGCCAGATACTCTGTTATGCGAGCTAGCAAAGATCTGTGTAGTAAGTACAACGGCTGCTCAACATCAGTGTGAGTGTCATGTCCGCATCCTGGACATTGTGTTATGGAATCTGTGTTTCATTTTGATCGTTTTATTGTGCTGGAAGTACCAAACCAAGCAGATAAGCTCCAAATAAGTTACAAACAGGCAGCAAATAGCTTTGAAACAACATTGAGATTGTAAAGTATAGCACTGAAAAGTTAGGCAATGCCAGGATTAAGACTGGCATCTCTGATCTGTTGGGATTTGTTTTCTCTGTACATTTGATGTAATTAAATCCTTGAATATCCTTTGACAGGCTACCTCCTCTACGTGGTCAAAGCTTCATTTTATTGTTTGCTATGGATGTGTCCAGGGGATGAACACCATAGCGTATGGAATTGTAGTTGCCAAGACCCCTGACCTTCAATTGTAAATTGAAGGATGCAGCAAGCAATCTAGGGAAGTGAAGGAAAGAAGAGATTTACAGAGTTATACTCTCTATTTCTCTGCTTTGGTCGTCATGTGTTGTATTAGGTCATTTAAACCATACTTTTTAAAGATATAATTCTCTGATGACTCAGCTTGAGACATCTGGGTTATAATCAGAGCTGCAACTGGAGTCAAATGAATGGATAAAAATAACAGGTGATCTGAAGAGAGATGTCAGTGACGTATTTTTGTTCAGTTTCCTGTCTATAAAATGCAACGCTAATTCAGTTGATACCATGTGTGTGAAAATAAGTTCATTAACATGTACAAAGCACACAGTTACAAGAAGTGCTCTGGTGGTGGCAGATCTAAAGGACAGAGTTATTATCCTCTTCCTCTTTTGCCAACCCTGAATGATGTGTTTTCCACAAAAAGTAATATTCCTGCTTTGCTGTGCTGGTTGAATTGCTCATTGTCCCTAACTGGAATCTGTGTAGTGATCTCAGAGAAAACCTAACAATATAATTAAGGCCAAGAGGGCAGGAATGGGATTGGACGTGTGCTGGGGATTGTAATCTCTCAGCCTGGTCTGCCATTGACTAAGTTGTGTAGCGGCAGTAAGGGGAAAGTAAGAGATGAAACGGTGATTTGTTCATTGAACATCCTCCATTACGTGTGCTGAATGACACTGGTGCAGTGGAAAAAAATGACTTTTATGAGATCTCTTACTTTGTATCTAACACTAGCTGTTTGGGAGCCATCTGAATGAGCTGATGTGCTATTTCGTGTACTGCTGTACAGCTAGAAGTTGTGCAGGCAGGAAGCCGGAAGGACTCTGCACACGTCATCGGGAATCTACCCTCTTCTGACCTCCATTGCCATTTTTGTCCTCTCTGTGGTTAATAATTTTACCCAAAAGGTGTTAATGTTGGTCACAACATACAGAAACAGAGACCAATACTACTGTGCAAACGCAGTTACTGTCCAGTAGTTTAAAATAAAGTTTTGATAACAGTGTCTAAATGTTACTGCACTTGAAAAGCTATTACCTGGTAGGATAAACAGTATACTGCAAAGTAGCTGCTTATTTACAGAATGCTTGGTTCTATATAACCTTTTAATTGTATAATCTCATGTTGTTCGGCACTTAACAGTATATCAATGGAACTGACTGCTGGTGTGGGACAAAGGCTTTTGCATGGATGTGATATATAATATACCTTGAGATCAGAATTTCTGAGAAAATAATGTCACTGAACTGATTGGAAAACACATGTGCGCATGCACACACACACGAAGAATTCCGAGAAGAGAAAGCATCTGTAGCCCTCACTGGAAAGACCTGCCACTTTGGCAGAAGATGGGCAATAACTCAGTAAAAGGAGAGCACCCACTGAATGCTTAGGCAGGAAGTGAGCCTTTCAGGGAAAGATATTTTCAGATTTGCTTGGATCATGAAAAGTTTGTGCAAGAATATATTTTTAGAACTCCCTTACATGCCTTACAAAGTTGATTACTTGATTTCTTTGATCTGATGGCAGTTTTAGGAAGCCAGTGGCCCACAAGAGGTAATTAAGTGGTGAGTTACACCTGAAATACAAATTAATGTTCCATCCCAGGATTCAAACTTTGTGGAAAACCCATTGTGTATAGAAGGAAGAACACCAGCATAAGACCCCCACAGCATTCAATAATCAGTTCTTCAGAGTGTTTGCTATGGTCTAAGACCCCAAACAGGTGACCGTTTTGTGCCATTTAGGTATGTCTCTCTGAGGTAAATATGCTGTTATTATTCTAGCTTTATTTCTAATGTCCCTCGAAGAGTACCCAGGTCTGATTTTGAGTTTACTCAGTCAATATGAACAATTTATGTTTGAAAGAACCAAGAGAATGTTTGATATTATTATTTTATACTGTAATGAGATTTTTAATTAATCCCAAATAAAAGTCTCTCTCTTTCCTGGTTTTAGCATCTCTCTTATGGCAATGGTAGCTTACATGTTGATGCAGCCTTCCAGCAGACGCTCTGGAGTGTAGCACCGATCAGTTCAGGAAGTGAAGTTGCCCAAGGTAAGATTGACTCAACTTTAATTATTGAAAGACTGATTGTTAATGAAATATCTGAAAAATCAAATTATTCTGCCAAGTGTGGCTGAAATATGGGAATGAGTTTCTCTTATGTAAACATTCAATCCAGTGAATAAATATATAAATGTTCTGAAAAGAGAGAGAGAGAGAATTATGCTGAAAGGGACACTGATGGTTTTTTACATATTTGTCTTCTAGATACTGAACAGCTCATTCAAATCTCATTTTGCTAAATGCTACGATAATGTTCATAACTTTTTTTTTAAATGGCTTTTGGTCCTTGTTTAAATTATCTCAGATTATTCTGATGTATGCAGTCATGGTTACATGTTCCTGAGACTGAGTAAAAAACTTCGTGCATGAGGACTGAAAGCAGGATGTGAAAGTTAAGGAGTGAAGAGTGGGAATGGTTTTGTCGGGAGCATATGGTTGGGAAGAAAAACAAAAGGAGGGGAAAAACAGAAAGAGAAAGGCTAGAACAACTTTCGAATTTTGTTTATTTTATTTAGGAATTAGGAAGGGTTTTTTTAATGCAACTTCTGACATGAAAGGACAAGGATCCCTGAATTTATGCCATGTTGGTTCCACAGAGAAGAAAAAAAGTCGTCTTTTCAGAAAAGTTTGTCAGGATGTAAAGACTAATGATCTCCAGTTTCCTACAGAATCACTGTTTTAAGTAGATTTTGTAATAAGAACCATAAGAAGGCTAAAGCTGCAGGTCCTTTCTTTCTTACTCCCTGGGTTTTTTGGGTACTATTTTTTGAAAGGGCGATACACTGAAATTTTACATCAGTTCTTTTTATCTGGCATATTTTAAAACATGGCTGTGGAATACTCTTGCAGCTTTGCTCATTCAGCTTTCAGGGACAGCACTGCCAACACCTCCTTTCTACATACTCACTGTGTTTTTAGACTATGAGAATCATTCTGCACATTCAGATTGTCTGACATGGTTTCTATTGCCATCTGCTATTTAAAAAATGCTAGTGCATTGCTTAACAATGTCCTAAACTTTATGGAAAAAACCTTTCTGTTGCCTCTTCCTATAAACTCCATTCTCCTTGTCCTCCCACTGCTGGCAGCTCTGGTGTGGCATTCATGTTAATAATCCCAGTACAGTTTATTAGCTGAGACCCAGATTTGTGCTGTGCCACATCTCTCTGGTTGGTGAACCTCACTGGTGAGACCTGGCTGGCTGTTTGGGAAGCAGAAGTCCACAATGATATAGTGTCATGTTGTGCACTCATACCCACAGGAACTCACGTGAAAATGAGGTAATATGATTTTAGCAGCTGTGCATTTCTCTGCGTATTTGCTTGTTCTTTGTTGCTATGCCTTTCCATTTTCACTTTTCTCAGGTATAGACATTATCTTTGTTAAGCAGTATCTTTTCTAGAAAGATCAGCTGTCTGGTGTCAGAAAGAATTAGAGCAAAGGCCTTATTTTAGCAAAACTGGCAAATGCTCCTGTAATAAAGTTGTCTCTTTGTGAAAGGAGAGTGAATCTGACACTTAGTGTGTAAGACCTACTCTATATGTCTCAGTAAAACTGTAGCCAAACTGGAGAAAATTACCTCAAAAAGGGGGAAGAGGAAAATAAAGCTAATTTTGTAAGTATCTGCAAAATGCTTTGTCATTTTCATAAACAAAATGTTAGTGTATAGGAATAACTACACTACAATACCCTCTCTTAATCAAAACTTCCCATTAAAAATAGATTAATAAGTTAAACACTTCAGTTAAATGAAATTACTTTGAAGTGAAAATAATGGATAAATAGTCCGTAAAATGAACTAGGATATTGGAGGTAGTTACTTAAAAGAAAATTACTTCTTTTTACATGCATTTCTGCAAAACTGGCTTATGCAGAAGTCAGTTCATTGTTTAAGTCAAAACAGAGCTTTAGAGTCAGATCAAGTAATTCTGCTAATTTTGTACTGTGACATGGATGGGGGGCACTTTAAAAACAAAACAAAACAAAACAACCCAAAAAAGCTACTCAGTGCAGAACATCTCCAGAATTATATTGACACAGGGCCATGTAAAATTAATATATATAACTACTGTTACCTGGACATACCCCTCTGTGCCAAAATCAAGAATTTAAAAATTCAGTGCTAAAATTGGCTGCATAAATACTAATTTGATATTGATTCCAAAGGTTTAAAAAATATGTCCTGATATATTCTCTGATATATATTCAGGAAAAATATTTCCTGTAGCTTCAAAATAAACCCGTGAAATGTGTACAGTGTGACTGTTGGGTCTTCAACACCATTTCCCTGTACAGACCTGTCTTACTGCGCAGCATTACTTGTTAATATAGACATAGCTTCAAAATATTATTCCAATAATATTTTTTTAAAAAAATCTTTTTGTTATAACACTAAACCCAAGCAATTATGTTCACACATCCTGCTCAAATGCAGAATTTGATATTAACCGGTTCTAGCAAGAAGGGAAGATGTGTTTAGGAAGCAAACGTGAACGCTTGTTTTGCTTGTCAGACTGAAAAAATATCATTGAGTTGCGCTTAAAATCTACTAAGTCTTAGTATTCTTCAGTTACTAGATTATAATACAATATTTGTAGGATAACATAAAATTATATTTCTTTTTAATGTCACATCTCTGATGCAAAAAGACTGATGAAAAAGCATCTATTTCGTTAATACCTTTACTGATTAGAATTATGGCCTTATTTTCAGCTTCTGGTTGCAATGTCCTGGGTCTTCAAATATTGTGATGCTACGTGTACGCTCTGTGCCTTAGTTTGTGAACGCCCATATCTCTTCCTGTACCAAGTGTTTGGCTTTGAACCTGCATGTGCAGTGGTAGTGTAGGTAGTGTAGGTAGTATAGGAGTTTCCCCTTGGAGTCCAAATAAATCCTGATTGTTGGTTGGGAATCTTAAATGAAGCAGAGCTTTGAGTGGATCTTCACAGAAGTTTTTCTCACAGAAAACTTCCAAAGACACCAAAAAGGATTTTAAAGTTAACTAACTAAATAAATCAATCTTTGTTTTGTTAGTATATAAACCGGAATCCTTAACTTAAATCAAACCCAAAAGTGAGTAGGTAAAATAGAAGAGTCTCTCACTTTATCTGTTGCAATCTGGGAGGGAAGTACTGGCTTCCTTGTTTCTGTTGGATCAGTCTTTTTCTGAGTTGCACTAACTCTGTACAGTCCCTTGTCTGTGGCTCTCTTTCTCCTGATCCACCCTTTCCTACTTGCTTGGAGCTTTTCTCACTTGGCAATGTTCTGCTGGCTCCCCAGGGTGCGAGGTATCTTCCCCTTCTTCTGACTCTCTTTTTAAAGTAACATAAAATACCAACAGAAAAAAAGGAAATAAAACTGAGTGATAGTATTTATTATAGTTTGAACTATAGTTTTACATGTTGCTGCGTTCAGACAACTGCACTTGATTTTCTCCCTTTTCTCTCTTTATTCAAGGGTATCTGATAGGAGGGGATGTTCTGAGGTTATTGCATGGTCACATGGACGAATGTTTGACAGTCCCTTCGGGTGAACACGGAGAAGAACAAAGAAGGTAGGTTTCCAGCTTATAATAGAATAATAATGAATGTTGCTGAATCAATATTAAGTGTCACTGATAGTGCAGATTTTTGAAGGGTATTGTGGTGAGGTGTATTACTCATAAGAAGGAATATTGTTGAGATGAACTTTGGGCATGAGCCTCGCATTTTCTTTTCAGTATTGTTCAAGTCTGATTTCACTTACCAGGTGTAAAAGCAATAGAGATTTTTGATAACTTATTGTTGTCTTTATTGACTTAAAAGTACTGTGAATGAAATGTGTTGGTTTCTTTACTGCTGGTTTTTTCCTGTAATCACAAAAAATTCCTCAGGATAGGGTATGTTAAGATTACTGCCCAGTCCTTCAAGGCTACTAATGTGGGTATTGATCTCAGGTGTACTTGTCATGGTAGTCTAGAACTTTATTATTTATTTATTTATTTTATTTATGGTTATTTTCTTGACTAAAGGAATCCTAGAATGGAAGTAGAGAAGTGATGACAGCTTGGTATGTGTCTCTCTCGGTTAACTAATGAATCCAAATGGAGAGAGACTGGCAATGAAAGTGGCATGTCTCAGTGGAGTGATTACATGAGTGAATCAAAGTCCTGTTTATTTGCTCTAATAAAATATACCTAAGCTTCTTTTTAGTAGGGCAGTGTCATATGATATATTCCTACCTTCAGCCTGAAGTTTACTAAATGATAATGTTGATTTTGGAATAGTTTGTTTAATGCAGCATATTCAGTAGCTTAATTTCCATGACAAAGCAGGTGCTATTCATTCATTTCCAAATGAGTTTTCTTTGTTTGCAAATAAAAATGTATTTTTTATTCTATTTTATTGTTATTTGTAAAGATAAGAACAAGAAACTGGAAGTTCTCATAAAATATAGCAAAAATCTTCTATGAATTTTTAAATATTAATGAGAAAAACTTCAGAGTTTTCTTATACAGCTGCTAACCAACCCTTCCTGGCTATTTCTCGTTTTTAGACAAGAGTATAGTTTTTGAACACAGAAGATATTTCAAAATGCTGAGACTTAAAACGTGATCAATTCATGTTTTAATTTTAGCTACTACGTAATAGATCCATTACAGCTTGGAGTTTATTGCTGCTATTATTATCCTCACCCTGAAAGTGATGAAAAGATAAGATGATAAATAAATAAGATCCTATAATGCTTTCTTTTATTTCAGTTTAAATGCTGCAAAATTCCTTTTAAAAATTGTAGTGTAACTGCAGATTTATGGGATGATCAAGCACTTCAGTACTGAACTGCAACACTTAAGAACACACTAAAAATCTGTCTCTTTACAAGAGTAACATTATATATAAACCGCAATAAAAGAGCATAGAGTTGCGAGTTAAGAAAAAATTCATTTGATCTGTTTGTGCGTTCACGTGATGCACCTTTGTGTCCTATAATACGGGAAGAATAGGGTTCATTTCTTAAGCTGCAGACCAGTCCCATAAACAGACCAAATCGTTATTCTTCTTTCTGCAGTGCCTACCTTTTCCCCTACCTGTCTAGTACCCCAAAAGGAGCAGAGCTAGTAGACAACAAATAGTACCTATGTCTTTGTCTTTATATTTCCTGATAGCAATACTAAGAAACACTGCTTCTCAGTGCTTCATAAAAAACAGATTTGATCTTCTGAAATTTTCTTGTTCAGGAGCTTTCTTTAATAAATAAATAGAATAAAAATAAGTTTAAGTTTTTTCATATTCTCCTTTTCTGAAGTTCTTCTATTGCTTTTCTGAAATTTTTAAAATTATTTTTTCTTATAATTTTTTAATTTTATGCAGTTAGGTATAATTGCTCTGTGCCCCACACTTTCCCCTCTTAAATTATTAGTAAATTTAGTTATTGCTTAAAATCTCTATATTTCTATCTCTAATTAGGACTCTTGCCTATTCAAAATAATACCTAAAAGGATAATTTGTGGCTCCTTGCAGTTTTCAGTATGTATACATACCTTATTTTGATGGGTGGTATTTAACTGCTGGTAGAATTATATTAAAAAATACGGGTAATTTTGGCAGCTAGGAAATTGTAAAATAAATTATTTTATCTTTCATTTTAATTTAAGTTCTGTAACTTTTGCACATAAGGCAAGGTAAAGTATGACATATTTGGAATATCCTTTCATTGCCTTTTGAAATATTTTGGTGATAGATTCTTGTGGTTGTGCTTGGTTTGTTTTGTTCCAGCCTATGCCCGAAGAGCAGCTCTGGTCTGCAGAATGGCAGCGCAGAGGAACGCTGAGAAGTTGCATCTCTGTTGTGACTCACTCATTCCTCTATCTCATTTTTATTTTTCTGCAAAGGCCTCCTCTTTATGCCTTTCCAAATAAATAAAAGATCAGACAGTCCTAAAATAACAGTCCTATTCTATTTTACCAGTATCACCTGGTATCTAATCCTGGGAATGAATAAATTGTTTTGATGTGAAGGATCCTCCTAGGCAGTTTCTAAAATTAACTGCTGTTTTTCTCTATTTTTAGAGCATTGATACAGTTACATAAATTTGAGTATAAAAGTGTTTCAAAGATTACCAGAAGTTCAAAATAAACCACACATTCTCAAGCTGTTTATAGTATCGTGGAACAGCTTTTAGCACAGTGCAGACCCACGATACAGTGACAGTGCAGATACTGTATTGATGATTACAGTACCTAACAAAGCTTCCTCCGAGGCAAGGTCATCCAAATCTGCACTGGAAGAGACCTAGTACAGTGGCAGAAATAATCATATAAAAACCTTAGAAAATTCTCTCCTGTGTCTCACAATTTGTTCTGAATGTAGATTGCGTTTCCTCACTTAATTGTTGAGCTCCTGTGTCCTTCCACGTGGTCCTTAAGTTGTGCTGCAGTGAACACTAGAAAGCGGGGAGGAATCACTATGTTTTTGGAAGAGGGAGGTTGGTATTGAGTGGTGAGATGCAATTGCACAATGAGCAGTGGAAAAAGAGCAATGTTCAGGGCCAACTTTTGAAACAGGCAAAACAGGTATTTGCCCAAAATGAGGTTAGGAGGATGATTTTGTTCCCTGCCTCAAAGAACTGAGATCCAGAAAGCTCCTTTGGCCAGTAATGGATAGCCATAGCGTTGGTTCTTGCATGCACAGCCCACTCCGTACTATCTTCTGGCCGTGGCCCCTCAATTCTGGAAGGAGGGGGAGCTGTCATGGGGCTGCAGGCTGCTGGAGAAGTGGCTCCTCCCTTGCCTTTTCCCTCCTGCAGGCAGTGATGTGGTGGTGTCTCAGTAGTACGTACCTTCTGCCCTGGCAGCGGCAGATACAGGCGTACGATGGGGGTAAGCACAGAGGCAAAGTGCCCGGGCTACCTGTTGCCAAGGCTGTTGTGTCGTGGTGCATTTAAATTCCCAGTGAAGATGGTACCTGGAAGAACCTGGTCTGCTGCTGCTATCCAGCTGAATTTGGTTAAAATTGCTGAGAAATCTTGAGCTGTCTCTGATAATGCTGCCTCTTATGTAGTGATACTTGGTTCTTGATGTAATGCCAGTCATAGAGTCATAGAATCATAGAATCATTAAGGTTGGAAAAGACCTCTAAGATCATCCAGTCCAACCGTCAACCCAACACCACCATGCCCACTAAACCATGTCCCTTAGCGCCTCATCTACACGTCTTTTAAATACTTCCAGGGATGGTGACTCTACCACTTCCCTGGGCAGCCTGTTCCAAGGCCTGACCACTCTTTCAGTAAAGAAATTCAAAGATTACATCTCTGAACTATAAATAGTTTAAGACTACTTGGGGTATTTGTGTAGTGGGAGACTCAGAGAACTGATTTAAATAGGTACTTGCAGAAGTAACTCAAGAAAAATAGTAAAATAGAATTTTATTGCCTGAACTATTTCCCACCCCCACCCCCACCCCCACCCCCCCCCGCCCAAAGATCTAGCTGGAATCAGAAACCTTAAAACAAATTTTAATAATTGTAGTGGCTTATTCACCACGCAGAAGTCTGTAGGCCTGGGGGCTCCTATCCACTCAGAAATGTACTTTTCCTTGGGAAGCAGTTTCAGATAGATTCTCCCTGAAGTTGCTAGACTTAGTTTGCTTTGTGATTAAAAAGCATTCCAGTTGGAAGCAGTGCAAGTAGAGATGTTTGTGGTTATATGTTGGTTTACTTGATATTACACTAGAAAAAAATAGTGATATTGTTTTTAAAACCCCACAGGCAGAGTGGGTATGACCCTAGTAGTATTCACTCACTCTGACCCAGGTAAAGAACAAAAAAGGAACAGGCAAAAGGTTAAGTATGTGCAATTTCGCTGAATTAAATATAATTTATTGCACATTCTAGTTGGGTATGTTGGTGGTTTAAGGACAGTGTTTAAAGCCTTGTGTGTAGAATTCTTAAACTATGTTTTCATTATTTAAAATGACTTAGTTATCTATAGCAAGCTAGACCTAAATTTGCAGTGTTGTTTCTGTAGCTCTTCAATTCAAATTTCAGAAGCATTTCCAGGTAGATTAAAAAATAAATATAGGTATAGATATGCAAGAGAAGGCATAGTATAATTATCTTGGTGGTGTTCTGGTGGTTACTTTGATTCTATTTACCTTCAAAGGCAGGGGAAACTTCTGCAGCAGCACAGTAGCTGGGGGTCTGTATTTATCTTGACTCCTTTTCCTACACTCTCTGCCCGTGTGGTTTGTGGCCTGGCTCCCATCATATGAGCTGATAGAAGTGGTCTGTCAGCTGTGCGTATGGGAATGAGGCAAACCCACAAGGGTTTCCTTGATTTATGTATTTTTTTCTTGAAATAAAGGATTGCATAGTTTCTCACCCTTTTTCTCCTGTTTCATACATGAGAAATTTGTTAATCATTTTTAATACTTCTTTTTTTGGGCAAAGGGTTGTATACGATTATCCAGCAGAAGATTTAAATCACTTTTTGTATTACAGGTACCTTGAAATGGTCTTTGCTTTCATTTGGTACCTTTTCCTGTTGCAATTGTGACACTTTTTTTTTTTTTTAAACACTTATTTGGTAATTATAGTATTGAGTCTTCACTTGAGAATTTGTAATATCAAAGGAATGAATAAATTTATTCTAATTATGGTGGAAGTTGGTTTGTAGAGCAGGTACACATTGAAGTGCTTCTGTGAAATTGTTTACCACTGTTTCACTCTTCTAATTAAGGTTGTGCAGCAAAGATTTTAAAAGTATTGTAATAAACAAGCTGTTTTTTTTCCCCTTCACAACTGAACCAGTCAACAGCCCCCTTTTTTTACTGTTCAGTTAAGATGAATTATTTTACATTTTTGACGGTGTTGTATTATGCGTGTCATTTTTATTTTCCTGTAAAAATGTGAGCTAGTTATTAATACAGTACTTTGCATGACTGTAGAGTTTTGGATTACTTTGCGTTTTTTGTATGGGTTTTTTTTGTTTTGGTTTTTTGTTTTGTTTGGTTTGTTTTTTTTTTTTTTTTACTTAGAAGTCCCCAAAAACTAATGGCAGATAACAGTGGAAGTATGTAATCAAAATTATTTGTTTTTTTTTTTTTTGATTGGGTTGTGATGCTTGCTCTTTATTATACCACCATCATTCATATTCTTTTAGAACTTAAAGTCCACACAGCAGTAGGGCTATGAGTATTCATAGTTCCCAGTGTAGAAGTGGGCCATGAATGTTCCCATTGCAACTAATTTGCATTTTGATTTGCAATATGTATCTTAAAGTGATGACTGCAGTGCAATTTGAACCCTTCAGAAATATATCGTTACAGAAAGTAATTACCTGTGAGAGAGAGCAAAGTGCTCCTGGCTTTTGCAAAGTATCACTTGAGGTGGAACAGACTCCAATTTCTCAAACCATCCAGTCAGAATAGGCCTTCATGAGGGAATGTATATGTGTAGCCTAATTCCAGAAGCAGTTTTTTCATTCCTGCCTTTGAGATTTTCTTTGGGTTAAACATATTACGTTGTCTTTTGTAAATTGTATTGAACATTTTGTGTTAGTCTCAGAAATGGATAGACAGGGTTGTAAAGTGATCAAAGTCAAAATCAATGTGACTTAGCCAATGCCAGCTTCTTTTCACTTTCCTTTCCATGCTATTTTCTTTAGACAGGTAAAATACGCTCTTTGATAAACCATTACAAACTAGCGAGGTCTGTTGTACCTCAGAAAGGCTGGGATCTGGTGCGTGTGAAGGATTATTTATGACTCAAATGTGAACTCAGAAAGTTTTCACCCAGCATGAGTCAATAACCTTTTCCCCATGCCCAAAACAAGCCACGAGCCTTGAATAGTAATGGTTGTGCTTTTATAAATTAATTTGAAAAAATCCATAGAGCTCTTTAGTGATTGATTTTCAAATTTAAAACAGAACACCCTTGCCTGTCATTAAAGGGAGTGGAACAATTTCCTTAACTTGAACTTTGACATCTTATTTGGATTTATTAATTTGTGCATAATCCAGGTATAATATCGTTATGTTATTTATGCCATATTTATGGCACCCTGATTCATTCCAAGTTACTGAGTTTTATTCCGTTATTTCCTTGCTGTGGAATTTAGGATTTACATTCTTGAACCAAGGCTACTTCAGCAGTATCGAAACGCTGTCATTTAACATAATTTATTTTAACCTCATTTAATGCCCATTAGTAGTCAGTGAATTTCACTGAAATGATTGCCCTCTCTCTGCTCAACAATACTTTAATAAGAATATGAATTCAATAATGATTCTCCAGGGGTTTTGATATGTGGCAGTCTATTTTAAACTTGTATAATTAATTCATTATTGTAATTGGAGATGAGAGATTCAGATATAAATCTTTCTTTTTGATGTTTACCATTGCTCTGCCTCTACATCACATCTCGGAAAGCTAGAGGAGAGTGCTAGGAATAAGCAAGTAGGGGAAGCCGCGGCTGCCGGGGAGCGGTTGTGCTGTGCTTGGTGCTGTCCGTACAGCCCGGGCGCTGTCAAACAAGCAGGGTGGCAAGTTCCAGCTCTAGTGACTGTTTATGTTAAGGGGAATTAAATAGACCAACGACGTAGTCAGGAAAAGAATGATGTTTTAATTTTCACTTACAGTCATAGGTCAGACAACAAATGACTTCATTACACCAACTAATTAACTAGATTAAATTTTATAGTAAACATGAACTGAAAATTCTCAAAGGTTCTGAATTCCCTATAGATATTTTCATTTGAAATAAAGTAGTTAATATCCTTACTCCATAAATGTAGAACATGCAAATAAAGTGTTTTGGAAAGAATAGGAAAAAAAATGTCAGGAATTAGTGTAATGGGCACGGCTCAGAAGTTATAAGGTATCCCTAGCTTTCTAGGGGAAGACTACACTCGTAGCTCTTGTTGTCTTCTCTTTTTCTGCTGTTATTTGTACTTTCCTCATGCATTTACATTATTTATAATTTCACAATAATTTTTTGTAATTCACAGGTTTTCTCTACTGTTTGACAAGTAATGTGCATCTTCTGTGCACTTCGCAGCTTCAAATTTTATTTTTTCCAACCTATCAATGTAAAGCTGTAGTAACTCTTTGATAGTCAGAGAACTTTTGTAGGTTATTCACACATCATTAAAAGCAATGTTTCATTTGACCTCATGATATCAGTATCTGCTATGGCTTACCAGTGTCAGTTTCAGGAAGGATTAAAATCTTATGTATCATACTTCCTTTTCAACACTGAACTGTTGTCAAGAGTACATAAAAAGAAATGAGGTGCACTCTATCAAATAATGTTTTTATATAGAGCAAGTTCTAAGGAAGTTGGTTTGAGCAATCTCAGAGCAGTTTACTACATTTATTTTAATGAAAGGAGTTAAAAATGAACTTTGGATTTCTTAGAATAAAAAAGTATGAGATAATCTAGGTTATGAATTTATTCAGCTGCTCTGGGGCAATGGTTAGTATGCATGCAGTTATGGTAAAAGCGAAGTGACTTGCCCTTCAATGAAGAAGAGATACTTTTATTCAAGGCCACATTTTCTTTACTGTCTTTTCTGTAGAGAAGACAATACCTAGCTAAAGACACAAGAGCTTACAGCCTATTCTATTGCTTTGTGCCAGCTTGTTTTTTTGTACTATTGTGCTTGTTTTGGCTGGGATAGAGTTAAGTTCTTTTAATAGCAGCTACTATGGGGCTGTGTTTTGGATTTGTGCTGGAAGCAGTGTTGATAACACAGGGATGTTTTCGCTATTGTGGAGCAGTGCTTACACAGAGCCAAGGCCTTTTCTGCTTCTCCCCCCACCCCACCAGCAAGTAGGCTGGGGGTGTGCAAGAAGTTGGGAGGGGACACAGACGGGACAGCTGACCCCAACTGACCAAAGGGATATTCCATACCATATGACGTCGTGCTCAGCGTGTAAAGCTGCGGAAGAAGAAGAAAAGGGCTGTCGTGGTTTAACTCCAGCCGGCAACTAAGCACCACACAGCCAATCCCTCACTCCCCACCGGTGGGATGGGGGAGAGAGTCAGAGAGTAAAAGTGAGAACCCGAGGGCTGAGATAAAGACAGTTTAACAGGTAAAGCAAAAGCTGCGCATGCAAGCAAAGCAAACCAAGGAATTCATTCACCACTTCCCATCGGCAGGCAGGTGTTCAGCCACCTCCAGGAAAGCAGGGCTCCATCACACCTAACGATTACTTGGGAAGACAAAATGCCATAACTCTGAACGTCCCCCCCTTCCTTCTGTGGTGCTTAGTTGCCAGCTGGGGTTAAACCACGACAAGCATGTATACTCTTTCCTGCCCATACAAAGTCTTGCTGCTCCATCCTTGCCCTCAGTCTCTGGGCTTCTCCTTTTGCTTCCCTCCAGTCCCCAGCTCTTTCTCAGTCCCCCTCCAGATTGCTGTCACTTATTCTTTTGCTGAGGCTCTGCTGCCTTGTTGACTTTTATACCTCAAGGGCTACCACTCTCTTTCTGCCTTCTCTCCTGTTGCTACTGTACCCATTCATTCATATAGAAATAAGAGACAATCCCAGGATCCTTTTTATTTCCTTTGGTAAACAAATTGCACATTTTTATTTAAGATTTGTTCCCTTCTATCTCTTTCCCATTTTCTCATCTTACATGACCATTCCAAGACTGATAGCTCCCCTTTAAAAGAACAGAGAAAGGAAACAATGGATGGATAGTCACATAACAGAAAACCACTTCACCCATGAGAAGCCATTCTTCTAAGTTCACAATGAGAGGCTTTTTAGATGTTTAAAATTACACTGATCCAACTGCTATGTGTAATCCAAAGCTAGCTTCAAAACAGTACTCAGGCTGAGAAACTGGTGACAGCTCCTGGGTTTCCAATGTGAGAAAGAACTTCACCCCTGAAAAGTAATAAGATGTACCAACTTAAAAATCAAATATTCTGATTAATAACCAACCAACAATAACCCCCTCCAAACCTCCCAAACAAACAACCCAGCCACCCCCCGCAACCCAAACAAACCGACCAGGGTGACATCTGATCTGTTACTGTTTAGATGTTACAACATAAACCCAGTCTGTTAGTTGGAGAACAAAAATTTGAACAAATACCTGAAGAGAAGAGGGAGTGTCTGAACAGAGAAGCAGCTGAATGCAGGATTGTTTAGCATTTGCATTTTACTATACTAACGAAGGACAATTTCAATAAAAAAAAAGATTGACTTTGAATTTCATTCCCTTCTGTGAGAGAGATATGAGAGACTTACTAATACCTGTCAGCTGCTCCTAGCACCACAACCATTGCACCAAATGACTAAGGTAATACGTGGAGAAAATGCTGGGTATAAGGTCAAGGGAGGATTTTGTACATGTTTGTATATGCACCTATAACTTCTTTTTGGTACTGGAGCATGTGCCAGAGTTTCTATTTATACATGGGTCATGAATATTCAGTGTGAGTGGTTCTGTAAGTGTAGTGAGGAATATTTATTTTGTATTTTGACTCAATTTTTCCCTGTATAATTTGTCTTCATTCATTTGCAATGTCTGGGAGTGTTTATTTCCTTAATACTTTTTAGCATATTCCAAGGTGAATTTTAACACATCTGTAGTTTCATGTATTGTTAACAGTACTGAGAAGTATATTCTAACTCACTATTTCTTTTGGTTTTTGAATCATCTCTTTCAATGCTGGGTTTTTCTCTGTGCTAAGCATTCAGTCCCTCTGTATTATATCCACAGGAGGACTTTGGAAACTAAAGCCTAGTGAGTACTAGGTACCCGATTCCAAACTTGTGGTCCTCAAAAAATTACTTCTAACAAACAATGGGGAATGCCTACAATTTCAATATTAATATTCCCTAAAGTTATGCCTCTGGCTATTTTTGGCAGTGCCTGATCTTGGCTGAAGATCACAATATTTACTCAATCCATAAGCTCTTCCAGGATCCATAAAACTAGGCCATACTTTGGCAGTGTTCCCTGATGTGCTTGATCTGATAAGCACAGTGACAGCACTCCTTTGCATAAGTGACTCCTTTATTCATTTTCCCGAAGGAAAAACCTAGGTTTTAAAATTCTGGCAGTGTCTTAGGGCTGAAATAAAGGTGCAGGCAGGAAGCAGTCCAAAGAACTGCTGCCTAAATCTAGAGTGGCAGTGCTTAATACTCACCACATTCCTCAGTGTTTGCTTTGAAGAGAAGCGAGGTTACCTAACTCGGGGCTTTTGGTGACCATAAAATCTAAACCATTTTGTGGAACCAATATAAATCACTTATCTGTGCTTAGAATAATGCAGAAAAAAACCCCAACCTTTTTTTAGGCTCAATTGACTGTTTTTTAGAAGCACTCAGATTTCTGGATATATGCAGGAACTAGAGGGTTCACTACAAATTAAAATTTGGAAATAGGAAGCCTTAACATCTGAGCTGTGTGAAGACTGTATCAGTGTGGTTGTGAAACTCCAGGTGCTATGATAATAAAATACAGTGCCAAATAGGTGACTCTTCATAATTCAGTGTAATAAGTTTCATGGTTATTTTAATAGTATAAGCTCTGAGAAAACACTACCTTTCTTGTGAGGCGTATGCAGTGATCACAAATCTTTATCATCATTTGATATTTGTTTTTTGTTAGAACCTAGAAATATTGTAATTATCAGGTTATTGGTTTTTTTTTTTCTTTTTCCCTGCCCCTGGTTTCTCTATCCTTGAATCACAAAGATGTCTAAGCAAACACTGTATAAATCTCGTTGTTATGCATATCACAATAATCGATGCTAAAGACAATGAAAATAAAATTTGTTTGAGTAACTAGCTCTGAAGGTTTAATTGATAAAAGCTGATTTTGAATATGATAACCTTTGAATCTGATAGTTGCAATAATTGTTTTGGTGGTCTTAAAATGAGAGATGAACAAATGAATATTATGAATTCTTACAACAAAGCTGAGCATTTAGTCTGTGCCTTTGCTTGGTTTTCAGAACTGTCCACTATGAAGGTGGTGCTGTGTCAATTCATGCTCGTTCCCTTTGGCGACTAGAGACTCTAAGAGTTGCGTAAGTAAAATCTCTCTCAGAAGAAGTCGTCAGTTTGGCAGGGCGCTTTTTGTATAGTAAGAGTATTCCTATAAAATCAGATTGATAACTATAAAACCAGACAGATAATACTAAAATAATCTTCAAAAAGTGCTCTGTAACACTTTCATGAAAACTTAAACAACTTCCTGTAGAGAGTGCATGTTAACACACATGCTGTGTGTGTTTTGATTATTTTTTTGAAGTTGTTATAGCTGTCAGTGAATTCACAATTTACTTTTTTTTTTACACATATATGTGACATTTTTAAGGAAAACAATTCTGATTATAATAATTCATGTGTGCCACCCCCTAACTTGTTTAAGCCATTTGGATGTCCTTAAAGGCAAAAATTTACAGAAAAAGTGCTACCTTGCATGGGTGTTGGAATGACAGTAAGGAATTGTGCCTTGTTTGTTAAGGTAATTGCACTGTAAAATTTCACTTAAATTCTATTACAGTATGTGCTTGGGAAAAAATTTCTAGTGACTATCAATGATTGCTTTTTAGAGATTAAATCAGGGCAGTTTAGGGAAAGGTTACACTCTAATGATTTTTGGTTTGTGCAGTTTGTTTAATAGGATGATGTTAAATATGATTGATAGGGCAGTGAGATTTTTGCTTTGGACTAACATTGACCTTGAGAGTGCTTAAGTGACAACAATGAAACTGTGGAAGGATCTCTGGCTTTTTATTTTCCTCATTGAAGGTACTTCCCTAATAAGCAGTAGTACTGGAGCAATGTAGGGATTTGAGAAATTACAGGTTTCTGTTACGACTGTCACATGTCTCACTTTGACAGGCATTGTATACAAACTTTTGAAGTGTAAACATTTGAACATATATGACTGAGAGAAATTGTGAGAACTGTCAAAACAACTAAGCAAAGGCAGCGGTAATCTTTCTTTTTAAGGAACATGACTTTTCTACCAGGAAAAAAAACCCAAATAAAATCCCAAGAATAACCCTCTCTCCTACAAGTCCCTCACCTCCCTATTTTCCTGTATGATATTCTAACAGCTATAAACATTCATTGCTGAATTGCAGGCACATTACTATTCATGAAATGCTTCAATTTGTAACTTAGAATATGCATGCCTGAAGTCCTCCATCAGTTCTAGTCCTTCCCAGAACGACTGCAGATATAATATTAATTCTGTTAATTTTATATGATTCTGAAGGAATCATTATTTCTGAACTCTCCTCTTTAGTGGAGAATTCTCATAAAAATCGCCTGGGCAGTCTGCATGTGCAGACTGCCTCTTGGGATGCCCTGCCATGGGATGCCTGATACTATTGCTCAGCGTTGCTTTCTTTCCCAAAAGGTGACAGGGATCGTATTCTCATATTGCAGAAAAGAATTTTTAGTAGTCAGAAATGGCTTCACAAGATACTTTCTGCTCAGCTGGCTTTTCTTGTAAGTGCACATGAATTGTCAGTTTTCCTATCCTGCAGGCATGAATTGGGGACACGGTTCAATTGCACTACATTTATTATTTTCTTTTTCTTATGGTCCATAGCTGTTGAGTCCAAGAGAAAATTGAATCAGACTAGAGAAAAGGCAGCTCCCCAGCATGGCCCATAATATGAAAGGTGCAGAGCTGATGTGTTTGACCAGACCCAGCAATACAATAGCTGAGATTCATGACCTGACATTTTAGTTAATTGAGAAGCAGAAGTTGTGCTGGAACACAGCACATACATACTTAGATGTGCTTTTGTGGAGTATACTGACTGTTGTGTAGAAGACAGAAAAAAAGAAATGCGTTTCTAAGATATAAAGCTTCCATATTTCCTTCCTCCCCAAAGTCCTTTCTCCTCGACTTAAACAGAAAAGACTATTTAGTTTACAAAAGAAAATAGTTGAGGGGAAAACCTCTTCATTCTTTTGGCCTCTTTAAAACCAGTAACTAAATAGGTTTAGAAGTTTAATTAGTGAAGTGTAATAAATCCTGTTAAAAAACAGAAGCAGGTATTGCTCTTGCATTTTAAAAACTCCTGCACTTTAAAAACATCTGCCAAATCAGTTTTGCATACTTTGCATACAGTATGGCCATGTGTTATGAAGACATGTTTAAACAAATGGATATTTGTATTGAATAGGTAAGTGCTTTAATCTGCTACGTGTATGCATCAGGGAAAACGAAAATTACTTAAACCTGTGTAAGTGATTTTCAGACTAGTACATGAATATATACAAAACATATGCATAAAAACTTTTTATGTTTTTAAAAGCTGTACCTGGAATTACTTTAAATGCAAGTGAGAAGATGCAGTAATACAAAATTCTTATATGAGACTAAGTTTATAGTCAGGTTAAAGTCATAAGGATGCATTTATATATTTCATTGATATTATGTGAACATTTGTTGATAATTTTAGAGCTATTTCAAGCCACAGTAAGCATAGAGAATTACTAGTATTTGTGGAAGCACATCAGAACCTCGACAGTATGTCATAACTCCATTATGATGGACATTTTGCAAACACAAGATAAATATATGATTTCCTCTCCAAAAAGCAGTGTGCACATACATCTAAAGTGTAAATTTTTGAAGATGTAAGACTGAAGAAAATATTGTGAAGATCCAGGAAAATATCCTAGCTGTGGCAGTTTTCCAATCTAAGGAATATTCGAGAAGCCTTCTGAAAAGGCTTTGTGAAATGCATCCTCCTTAGTAACCCCTACACAAGTTTGTCTTCAGGAGTTAATCAGGAAGAACAGAAGAACTGACTTTTCAGTTTAAGGCGAGAAGTTAGAAACCTGCAACCTATATTTCAACTTGAGAAGTTCTTGGGGAGCTTAGATAGAAAATCTTTGCCTTTCTTCCTTAATTTCCTCCTATAGAATATGAAGAATCTGGGCCAGTCTTAGCTTAATAATTTTTAAAATTTATTTTCTGAGGATTTTTCTTTATATATTTATTTTTTTATTTTGCTATTTTATTTTTTGCACACTATTCAAAGTGTGCCTGAATTGTGCTGACTGCTGAAAGGAGAGTGCTCTGGGAGAGTGAACAAACCCAGCTGCTGGTAGATGAAATGTTGGAGAGGGAACTGGCAGATCTAAGCTCTTTGTTTACAGCAGAAGTCTCCTTTTCTGTAGGCGGTCTGTATCTTCTTTCAAGAGGAATTCAGTCTGAATCAAGGCAGTCTGTGCAAAGGAAGAGGTTAAGATTATTTATTAGAATGGTTTTATAGGAGACACCCACAAAGTAGCCATTTTCTGGCTGATAATCCAACATTTAGAATTTTATCCTTTTACCAACTAGTTGGCAATATAATGTACATTAAAATATTTTTGCCAGTAGTTAAACTCTATGTTTTGTTTTAAAAAAACCAAATGTTTCCTATGAACTTTCTTAGGTGGAGTGGCAGCCACATTAGATGGGGACAGCCATTCAGACTAAGACATATAACAACAGGAAAATATTTAAGTCTCCTGGATGACAAGAGTCTTCTTCTTACAGACAAAGAGAAAGCGGATGTAAAATCTACGGCATTCTGTTTTCGGTCTTCCAAGGTATGGAATCAGTGCAGCATTAATATAACTAGTAGTAATTCCAATCTCTTTAGTAAGCAGGATTTAAATATTTCCTATTGCATGAATTAGTGGAGCCTTCTACCTTTTCACGGATTTAAAAAAAAAAAAACACCTCAGTATAATTAATATCTAGAAGGCTTCTTTTATCATACTTTCATTGGGTAATGCTGCCGGGCTGTTTGTGTGGTTTTCTGTTTTATTTTATTGCTTGCCCACTTTTGAACAGTTTCTTCATTTCTTATTTGTTTTTCTGATGAACTTCACTGGTATCTCACTGCTTATATCTGTTGGCTGACATATGAAAAATTTATAGTATTGTGGGTTATTTAAATTGAATTGGAAAATCAGGATTTCTTTCATCAGATACTTTACTGTAGTCTAATTTAAAGTTAACATAGTTTGAATTTTCATTTGACACCTTCTATAAGCATTTCAAATTCAGAACAGTACTTGTATAGTGGGTAAACAGTTTAAAATGATACTATGATAAATTCTTTAATATCCTTTGATTTCTCGTACTTTTCACCTACAGCATGATGTTGCTGAAATTTTTCCAACAATAATGTTGGAAAAATTTGTCTTCTGAAATACATATTCATATAATAAGTATTCATAAACAGAGTTATTCAATAACTTCTCTGTAGCAATTACTTTATATATTTTTAATTATTTGTCTGCTTGGGAAGATAAGAAATGAATATATACCTGAAAGCAGGTATGTAGACTTTTGCACTCTGATAACAAAGACTTTAGTTCAGGTGATTATTTTGAGACCCAGACAATGTATTTTTTTTAAAACCAGTTAGAAAAGCTATATAAATACTTACATATTTTAGGACAATGCAGTGCAACTATATTGGGGAGGTCCTGTTGCAGTTACTATAGATCTCAACAGTTATTCTCCTTCAAAGCAAGAGGGATAAAATAATTCATTCACTGATTCTCAAGATGGAGTCTTCAGTTGGGGTTACTCCAAACAGAGTGGAACAATATACTGCGCTCTACTGTTACATGGATTATTTAGTCCAAAATATTTCTTGAAGGCAAGAATTGTTAGCAACACAAAGAGTATCTTTTGTTGATATGGAGAAGGTAGTTTGTCTCTATTTCCTAAGTAGCATATGCACATGTGTTTTGGAGATCAGACAATGTTGTATTTGAAGTTTCTTAACTTGTTTTTTTCAACCTGAGTTTGGAAGTTTTATTTGGAAGTATTTTGAAGATTTATATTTTGAAGTGGTTTTGTCCTACCATGCTCAAAATAAAAAATTAACGTTTTTTTATTTAGTTGTTGTTAACTGACCAAACCTATTCTATGCTGAGCAGAGCAGAGATAAAACGCTTTGGGGCATGTAGAAACACGTTATGGTAGTCAATTCTTGAAGTAACATGAGAGTATTTTAAGAGGGTCTATATGCTAATCAGTACGTGATGGATGTAATCTTACTGATATTTACATATGGATTTTCAAAGAAATTGGAAGTTTGGAAGATCATATTTAATTTTGTGGATATCAACATTCATTTTAATTAAAGACTTATTTGGAAGGAATTATGGAGATGCCACAAGGGAGGAGTATATAGTTTGCTCTTCATTGCTGAGGATGAATCCAGTCTCCTGCTTAGGCCTTCTTAAAGGAGAGTCATGTTTTACTTTATTAGGATACAGGCATTAAAAATTTTCAGGTGCCTTCCCTCTCTGGAAAAGAGCATTAAATAAATATTTCAAAATTATAGCAGTCCTAGAAAGGCTTCTGTAGAGAAGGTAAGCAGCTTCAGGGGTCTCTTTTCCTCCAAGCATGTATGGACACCAATCTTTCACTTGTGTTGTTGCATGTAGTTAGCCCAAAATAATTATTCCTGGATAAGAAGCAGCCCCTAATCTTCTCTATTGAATACAGAGCATTAATAGTGGGAGTATGTCAAGTGGCTAGATCTTTCTTATAGCAATTTCTGTCCTTTTTTGCCACAGTCATAATTCTTCCTTCCACCACCTGAAAAGTAGTGGAAGGAAGAATTATGAAGATCTCACTTGTGCTATAAGTAAGTTAGCTCTAAATAGGCAAAACCAAATGTGTGGGAAAAATACCCTTATTTGCGGTGTTAAAGACTCAGTTCCTTCAGCCGTGTGAGTAGATGATCATTTCAATTTCCAAATGAAAAGCAGCTTTCATGTTTGCAGAGAAAATGCATTTTTTTTTTCTCCAAAACACAACATTCTGGTACAGAAGTTGAAAAATTAGATCAGAATCTTCTTACATGTTAAAATTCCTTAAATATGTCAGCAAAATAAAGAAACATGAAAGCTTAAAAACATCACAAGCCAAACAGCACTCAGACGATATGGATATTCTGAAGAGCTAACAGTCTCTTCATTTTTTTTTCCTGGCAATTGGGCTTTATGCTTTGGTTATTACATATCACCCTAATAATTATCATTAAATGAGGATTATATTAGCCTTTTGAGCATCTGAAATTCAGAAAATTCTTTTTTTCTCTCTTGTAGTCTCACTTCACTGAGCACAGGATGTCCACAGATATCTACAATTTATTCCCCAAATTTATGGCTCTTTTATAGACTTGACTTTGTAGTGATTAAGTTTGATGGATTTTTTTTTTCTCTCACATTTGCTAAATATTGATTCTTTTTGATAAAAATTATTAGTTTAATATCACTTTTCCACTGAAATAAGGTAATTTTCCTAATTTTGAAATGTTTATACATTCTGTATAAAGTCTGCTTTTCCTCTCCACAGTCTTTTCCCGTGGACAGAAATACATAAATTTTAATAAAACTTTATGGCCTGTATTTTTATATCTTTCACCAGTTGCTTAATAAAATTTAATAGGAAATATATTAATGTCAGCTTAAAAAGCAATCATGAATTAGCTTCTTCCAGTCAGTGAGACCTGCTAGAATGTCAGTCCTGAAAGTGTGCCACAGAAGGTCTAGGTTGGGTCAGATGACGAGAGGTAAAATTGAAAGGATAAGCCTTAATCATGGGAATCCTTTTCAGAATGTTATTTGGAACTAAACAGAAGCATTAGAGTGAAATAACACATTTAAGGCTAGGCTTCATAGAATAATTTTTTTCAACATTAAGATAAGACCACTTAAAATTATGTTGTCCATTTAGCCCACAAAAATGTGGGAAGATTGGCTTGTATTCTTGTATGCATGGAATAAAAACTGTTTATAAAGAGCACGTCCTTCTGGAGAAAATGTGGCATATTTTTCAATAAACCTGTTCATTTCCAACGCATTCTTTTTGCTTTGCATTACTGAGGTGGTTTACAGACTGTTGCAAACCCAATTGTTTCTGTTTGTTCCAGTGTAATGAATCAAGACTTTTCATCTTTGTTTAGCAAAAGTTGATGGTCTGAGAATGGGCCTAGAAACAAACAAAATGGAAGCTTTTCTTTGTAAATATGCAAATAAAACTGAAGCTTTTCTTTCTATGTAGGAAGAAGTAGCAGATGGCTATGTAATGCCAACAGGTTATGGTAAGAGTGTAGTGGGCTGGAAACTTGCATCACGTAATTTCTATACCAATATGCAATTATTAAATGGTGACATAGTGATTTCTGATGTTTTTCAGATCCTGATTTTTACTGATGAACTGTTTTACAGTAGACAATGAGATTGATTCATTATATGTACTTTCTCAACTATCTGCTGTTTATTGGCATGAATCCAGCACTTCATTCAAATCTTCCCCTTTAGAAATAATTTCTGGTTCCTTGTTCCCTAAAAAAGCTCAATGTCTTGAAGTTCCCAAATGAATGCTCTAATGCCTTCTGCCCTCCACACCATCCCCTAGCTTTCCATCTTCTCCTATATTCAATCAAACTTTTACTGTATGCTTTCCTGGCTGCTATGTTTATTTGCAGGAAAGAGCTCAACTGAATGTAGCTGAATTCAGCCTGGGCTCTAAACTTACACATGGAGTTGTCAGTGTACTTACATAGGTGAGGATAGAGATCTTGTTTGGCAAATTGTTGGCACTGCAATTTTTATGCTATGTAAATTTAATGTTAATTCTAATTAGAATGAAGATTGCAATATCAACTCCCTTCAATTTCTGTAATAGTAGATTCTAAAGAAAGTATGGAATAATATTTTAAATTAATAATCCCTTATTTTATTGACAGTACTTTATGAGAAAATTTATGAATTCTTATATTCATATCTTAAGAAGTTGTGAGGAGGAAGACTTGGAGAAAAAAAAAATTTACAATGTGGAAGCACAGTATGTTCACACAGGTTCACACTACCTTTAGTTATGAAGATAATTCAAAAGACTAGAGCTTGAAATCAGGCTGTCATTTCTTCATGTGATAGCAGGACCTAATTTGTTTTTTCCTGTATCATCATTTGTGTGCAATGTCCTATTATAAGTAGCTTTTCAATTTCCAACTGTTATTATGTTCAGGTTACTTGTGCTAGCTTTTGAATTGAATACAACATTTAGAGAAATGATATGAACAAAATAATGAATTAGTAATGAAATAGAAGCACACAATAACTCAGTAATTGGCATCAGATGTATTAATAAATCAATTATTACCGTGTATCAATGGACAAGATTTTAATAAGAATTTCAGCACCTAAGGAATCAGACATTTACAAGATAGTGAAATTAACATCTGTATCCAGAAATGGTTTAATAAACTGAATTGATGAATATGTTATATCTGGAAGCTTAATGTTATGAAAAGCAATAATAAGAATTTCACCTGAGTATTAATTTATCTTCTCTTTTTTTTTTTTTTAAGTGCTTCAAAATGCATTCATAATTGTAGGGTGAAAATCTAGCTACATGACATCTCCCTTTACTTAATAAATGCTTTTTAAAATCCTTTAATAAATTAGAGGTTGTTTTCTGTTCATTTCAAAACCCAATCTTTGTCATCTTTTACTGTGAAGCTGTCTCCCCAAATTGTCAAGGCACATGTGTGTGACGTAATCATTCTCCTTATCTTTCCTGGTTGCAGTAGGATAGAACATTTGGAAGTTTTTCGTCTCATTATTTGTAACATTACTCTGAGGAACTGAAGGAAGTGGCTTGTCCTCTACTGCTAATCAGGAGAAGCAGAGAAGGTTGAAGCTGTATTTTGTTAAGGGGATCGTCTTGCACCCTGAATGTATGGCCTAAAATAGGCCTGCAATTTGCACGGATGATTTTTTGAACAGTAATGAAAATTAAGCAGCTTCTTCTCTGGGCATGTGTAAGCATATATAAAAGCAGAATACAGGGAGTTACTGCACTGGTGAACCTGCCTGCACTGTTGGAGTTGTGAAAAGGAGAGCAAAACAACTGCAGTATTACAGTAGTCTGAGCTTCAACTGCAACAATTGTGCTGTATTCCCTCTCCTCCCAGAAGAATGATAAGTAGTTTCTATATTAATAACTTGATCACATGAATCAGAACTAATGAGTCAAAGTGTTTTTGGTTACTCTCAATGGAGAAGATTTTTGCCTAAAATGGAGCTAGTGGTGAAAGCCTCAGGAACTTGTGGTGAAGAAGGTCAAAGTCCCCTGAGAAGTTTTGGGCATAACTACATTAACAATCTTCCTACAGTTAACAAGATATATACTGATCCTGTGTAACATGTTTTTTCCATACTTACCTTTGGATTTAACAACTAGTGCAGGCAGACAAGAGGTATACCAGTCGGTTGAACCATATGCTTTTGGAGAGGTTAAATGGATGATCTGCCGTGAAGCAGGGTGCATGGGCTGTTTGTCTTATAGACTGATGTCTGTGGGGAAGGAGTTGGCTCTTAGAAGAGCTAGGTATTGGGGAACACCTCAAATTACAGTTACAAACTGTAGTATTGTTTGGGATACTAAATTTCTCTCCCGAAATGGCTGCTGTCTGTATAGGACACCAGCTGGACTGATGCATGGTCGTGCTGTTCTTTTACAGCATGTCAGCAGGCCAGTCACAAACACACAGAAATGGGTTTCTTTTCTCAGGAAATACTGAGCCCATTGTTGGGCAGTAATGGGCAATGACAGGTTAAAGACCATCTCTCTGTGACAGTCAGAAATAAATTGTAGGGAGGTACTCATCTTTTCCAGGCTGGAAAAAAAAATCCCCAAGAAGAAGCTTCTGGAGGTTAATGTCTGGTTCAGCTAGGGGGTTCAATGTATTTGGTCTTGTTTTGTAAGCTTTTATGTTGCGATAATGACATGTCAATTATGGTCCTGGTTCTTTCCTAGGCAGGTGAAATCAATACACCTGGCTTTCCTAGTGTAATAAGCTAGGTTTTTGTGTGGATGGGATCTCTCTCTCCATCTTTTGCCTAAATATTTAACTAGGAGTTACACTTTTGCCAGTTTTTAATCATTTCATTAAAGAAGGATCTCAAATATTCTTTTGGGTCCTGTTCTGGACAACTGCCAGTATTCAATATTTTATGCAATTATTAACATGTTGGTTATTGTTCTTGTATACATTTTTTTTCTTCTTCTTCAGGAAAAGTTGGACATAGGGACAAGAAAAGAGGTGGATGGAATGGGAGCACCTGAAATAAAATACGGGGATTCAATATGCTTCATACAACATGTAGATACAGGCTTATGGCTCACGTACCAGTCTGCTGATGCAAAGTCTGTAAGAATGGGTTCTCTGCAGCGGAAGGTAAGACTGTAAATAAGAATGCATTTCATTCAGTCACAGTCTGATAGGGCAGGGGGGCGAAATGAAGAGAACTACAGGAGACTGCTAATTTCTGGGTTTCAACTATTTTAAGCATGTCTTTGTTTCATTCTGAAAGGTGTGGGGTTTTTTTTAGTCACATATTGAAAAGTTGTGTGATGTACTGAATTCTTACACTGAAAGCCAAAGTGCATGTGTTAGCCTATAGACATTAACCCACAAACATTGATAAATCTGGATATACCTGATGTCAAACTAAAATATTAGTAATAGCATGTAGAATATGCTAAAATTCCTTTCTTCAATGTGCTGTAGTTTGGATTGAGGAGGCTTTTAGTTCAAAGTCTTTTCTTTCCACTTTGTGAGCATAGTGGGCTAGAATGTTCAAGACTTGAGCTCTGAGGGATTTCTTCTTTTAAAGAATAACTATGGCCAAGCAGAATGCTAGCTCAGCATAATAAAGTAGGAAAAAGATTCTTTTACAACTTAACACATCTTACAGAAGCTATATTTGCATTAGTGTTTACTGTAAATGTGTAACTTTGCAGGAAATTATTTCCCAGCAAGGAAAAAATGTTTTAGCCTTCTTTTAAAAAATAAAATAAAATAAAATGTGATGTTTATCCACACTGTAGTATTTTCTATGACACATTGAAGAAAGGAATTTTACATGCCAGAACTACAGAGCTAGAGCAACATCTGGTATACTTGGAAGGTCATGCCTTATAATTTTATATAATGTGTATAAAATTTATCTGTATCATATATGTGTATATATACACACACACATATATACTCTATAAATATTTTTATATAAAAATAATATATATTTATGAAACTTTATATACATATAAAATTTTAGTGATTATAATACTAATGTAATTAGTAATTATAATAACTGTAATACTTAAATAATTCTAAAATAATTCAAAATAAGATATGTTATTATAGAATCATAGAATCATTAAGGTTGGAAAAGACCTCTAAGATCATCCAGTCCAACCGTCAACCCAACACCACCATGCCCAATAAACCATGTCCCTAAGGGCCTCATCTACACGTCTTTTAAATACCTCCAGGGATGGTGACTCAACCACTTCCCTGGGCAGCCTGTTCCAAGGCCTGACCACTCCTTCAGTAAAGAAATTTTTCCTAGTGTCCAATCTAAACCTCCCTTGGCGCAACTTGAGGCCATTTCCTCTCGTCCTATCGCTAGTTACTTGGGAGAAGAGACCAACACCCACCTCGCTACAACCTCCTTTCAGGTAGTTGTAGAGCGCGATGAGGTCTCCCCTCAGCCTCCTCTTCTCCAGGCTAAACAACCCCAGTTCCCTCAGCCGCTCCTCATAAGACTTGTGCTCCAGGCCCTTCACCAGCTTCGTTGCCCTTCTCTGGACACGCTCCAGCACCTCCATGTCCTTCTTGTAGTGAGGGGCCCAAAACTGAACACAGGATTCGAAGTGCGGCCTCACCAGTGCCGAGTACAGGGGCACGATCACCTCCCTGCTCCTGCTGGCCACACTATTTCTGGTACAGGCCAGGATGCCGTTGGCCTTCTTGGCCACCTGGGCACACTGCCGGCTCATGTTCAGCCGGCTGTCAACCAGCAGCCCCAGGTCCTTTTCCTCTGGGCAGCTTCAGCTTTCCAGCCACTCTTCCCCAAGCCTGTAGCGTTGCATGGGGTTGTGGTGGCCGAAGTGCAGGACCCAGCACTTGGCCTTGTTGAACCTCATACAGTTGGCCTCAGCCCATCGATCCAGCCTGTCCAGGTCTCTCTGCAGAGCCTTCCTACCCTCCAGCAGATCAACACTCCCGCCCAGCTTTGTGTGATCTGCAAACTTACTGAGGGAGCACTCGATCCTCTCATCCAGATCATTGATAAAGATATTGAACAGGACCGGCCCCAGTACTGAGCCCTGGGGAACACCGCTCGTGACCGGCCGCCAACTGGATTTAACTCCATTCACCACAACTCTCTGGGCTCAGCCGTCCAGCCAGTTTTTTACCCAACGAAGAGTGCACCTGTCTAAGTCGTGAGCTGTCAGCTTCTCTAGGAGAATGCCATGGGAGACAGTGTCAAAGGCTTTACTGAAGTCCAGGTAAACCACGTCCACAGCCTTTCCCTCATCCACTAGGCGGGTCACCTGGTCATAGAAGGAGATCAGGTTGGTCAAGCAGGACCTGCCTTCCATGAACCCGTGCTGGCTGGGCCTGATCCCCTGGTTGTCCCGGACATGGCTCGTGAGCACCCTCAAAACGAACCGCTCCATAGTCTTCCCCGGTACCAAGGTCAGGCTGACCAGCCTGTAGTTCCCCGGATCCTCCTTCCAGCCCTTCTTGTAGATGGGAGTCACATTGGCGAGCCTCCAGTCGTCCGGGACCTCCCCAGTTAACCAGGACTGCTGGTAAATGATGGAGAGCGGCTCGGCAAGCTCCTCCGCCAGCTCCCTCAGTACCCTCGGGTGGATCCCATCCGGCCCCATAGACTTGTGAGCGTCCAGGTGGCGTAGCAGGTCGTTAACTTCTTCCTCATGGATTATGGGGGGTTTATCCTGCTCGCCATCCCTGTCTTCCAGCTCAGGGGGCTGAGTACCCTGAGGATAACTGCTCTGACTATTAAAGACTGAGGCAAAGAAGGCGTTGAGTACCTCAGCCTTTTCCTCATCCTTGGTGGCAACGTTCCCCCCCGCATCCAATAGAGGATGGAGATTCTCCTTGGCTCTCCTTTTGTCATTAATATACTTGTAAAAGCATTTTTTGTTGTCTCTCATGACAGTGGCCAGGTTGAGTTCTAGCTGGGCTTTTGCCTTTCTAATTTCCTCTCTGCACGACCTAACGAGATCCCTGTACAATTCTTGAGTTGCCTGCCCCTTCTTCCAAAGGTGGTAAACTTGAATAATTTAGTAATGTAAGTAATATGAATAGTTTGTGTGTGTGTATGAAAAAAACATTTTTACCTAAAACAGTTTAAAATATTTATGTAGATTGGATTGAATACCTTCAGAGCCATGATAACTAAACATGAACAATTGTAAGTTACCAGTAGTGACTCAAGGCATAGTCAGAAGAGAGGCCAGTAACATCCTTGGAAATCAGGACCACTAAAGAACACCTGTTTTGACCTTGTCTGTACTTTAGGGATCTGCTGCTGTGTAAGGGAACTATTTTAAAGATTGACAAATACAAACAACAAACAAAACCCCTTAGACTCTTGATTTTTAATTTTTTTTTTAATAAAGTATATTTTTTACAGAAGCTGTGGCTTTGAGATTATTATGGCACTGAACCTGCTGGCTCAGTACAAGTATGTTCTTGGACATGAGGAAGTAAAACATGAGATTATCTGTTTTTAATTTAATTCTTTTTTTTGTATGTAACTTCATCATTTCCTAGCCTGCCTTATTATGTGAGTTTTCATGCTTCTTATGTATGAATAAGGTTTCATTTTGCGGTGACTGCTTTTTACTTTTGTATTGCAGGCAATAATGCACCATGAAGGTCACATGGATGATGGTTTAACATTGTCCAGATCTCAGAATGAAGAATCCCGTACAGCACGTGTCATCCGTAGTACAGTCTTCCTTTTCAACAGGTTTATAAGGTGTGCTTTTAAAATGATCTTTTCATCCCTTTTCTTTTTTTTCCTCTTTTATTTTATTCAAAGTGTCCATTCACACAACAGTGAACAATTTAGCCCTCAGAAAAAACAGATGAATACTTCTCAAACCAGACTTTATGCCAATTCTTTATGTGTTCTTGGCAGAGATGTACCTTGAGAGGTATTGATCAGTTTCTTTTTATTATCTCCTAATATTGCTTTATTGTTCAGCCTTGATTTGAATGCATAAACATACTGAAAATGCAAACAAACCATAAAAGTGAGATTTTTCCATGCCAAAATTTGCTGTAAGTCATGCGGTGCCTCATTTAGCTCTTTCTTTTCTAAGTACGGTTTTTAAAAGTGCTCTTCCTTGAAAAACCTGGAAGAAAGAGATAACTGTATAACTACAAACTTGTACAAGGCACAAATATACATACACATATAGTCAATATGAAGAAGTTCATAGTCTCAAGAAAAAGTTTTTTCTGAAAAGTATGAAATTACACCTTCTTTCTACCCTCCCATTACACTTTCCTTATTTGTTCCCTTTTAATGCTACTTGTTTCCTTTATATTTTGCAACCTATAAAATATTTTATTTTAGAGTATTTTAGCTATTTAAAAATACTGTGAGATTTATGCAATTTGCATTTATCTTCCTACTCCAAATGTCCTCCTAAATAACACTGATAAAATGCTAATTCTTAAATGTTTGTGACTTCAATAATTGATGAAAGGCCCCTCTCATCAGTGTAGCTGGCATTAGAAAAAGGATGATATGCAATAAGACTATATGGAATGATAAGAATTTCACAAGAGAAGACAATGTGGGAGATGGTGACCTGAAGCAACCATGTCCTAAATCAGTGCACAGCCAGAGATACAGACATGTCAATTTTTTGAAAAACATTTACCCAGGTACTTAAATAATAACAGAGAAAAACGCCTGTCAGGAGAATTGCCTACTATATCACATTTAAAATAGAAAAGAAATGCAAGCCCTAGGTCACTTTGTAAATAATACATTTTCTTAGAAGCTTCTAAGAATGCCATAAAAGATAAGGACAGAGAAAGGCAATTTAATGATAAGGTTTCACAAATCAAGATACTGCTAAATTACAGTGGAGATTTTTGCAGAGTGCACAGTGAGTCCAAGGAAGTATTTAACAATTCAGTTTTGGCATGATGTTACTCCAAGAAGAAAAAGCTGAATTGGAGAGGATCAAAATTATTCTCATAAGTGTGTGCCCCAGTTCTTTCCCACGAAGTCAGTAGAAAATTTGCAGATAACGTGCTCACAATAGAAATTAAGTTTTCAAGATAACTTTTGTAGCTATCTTTTTTGTAACATTGCATTATTTATTCTAAGAGATTTTTATTCTTCAGCAGTAAATATTCCTACTGAATTCATAATGTTTCCTAAATTTAGAAGTTTTCCAGCCCGAGTTCACCATTTGAGGTGAAAATACAGAGTGACATGCCAGTTAAAAAACAAAAAACCCCCAACCCTTCCCCCCCCAAAACCCCAAAACAACCAAGCAAACAACCTGGCCCTCCCCCCCACCCCAATACTTATCAGTGTTGTCTTAATCCAGTAAAAAGCAGGATATAAAATGGGGCTTCTGCTCCATATCGTGGCCTGGAGAGAAATCTGGGGAGCAAGCAGGGTGCTGTGCAGCTCAGGAGAGAGGACTGGCAAGGATGGTCGTGGGTCGGGTTGCCGGGGACCTTTGGTGCTTCTAACGAAAGAAAAGAGGGAGATGAGCGCCAGGCTGGGAGGGTGCCTGTGTGGACATGGCGGGCTCCTCTGACAGCTGAAGCTCGGTGGTCTTTAGGTCAGCATAAATGGAGCACCAGTGACAACAAAGAGGACCTCTTTGCTACATAGCTGGTTTTTACTCAAAAATATGCTAGCAAAAAAATCTTTTTACAATGGCAGAATTGAGCATGAGTCAAAAGAGAAATCATGAGTGTCAAATAAGCCCCCTCCTCCTGCTCTCCCCCACTGAGTGCCACAGGGTGGGCCCTTCCCTTCAGGGCTGCTCCTCTCCCAGCGCTTCAGGGCCCTGGCTGGCTCCCGCCGAGTTTCAGGATCCTCCAGATCTTTCCCTCCTCCCTGAGGATGGGCGCTATGTTTGCAGGCCCTCAACACCCCTGGTTTCTCTGCCCCTCATGACTCCTTCTGCTCCTTCCAGGAGGTTCTGGTGGGCGTCCTGCAACCCCCGGCTGGGGCAGCCCCCCTGCCCAGCCCCTGCCCACCACCGCCTTCCTGAGGGGAGCCAGGGAAGTGCAAGGGAAAGCCCTCGCCTTCCTCTTGCTGCGTGGTGCTGGTGAGGTCTCAGCTGCAACAGCCGTATTTGAAGAAAGATGAGGTTTAAATGGAGGAGAAAGGTATACCAGGGGTCCAGAAAGCACAGCGCTGAGGAAAAATTGGATTATGAGGTTTGCTGGGGATTCAGCTAAGCAATGGGCAGGTGCAGCATGGATGAGAACGGTCTGCCCCTCACTTCTAGGAGATGATGGTCATAGACTCCAGCAAGGCTAAGCTTGTATTGTATATCAGGGAAACAAAAAGGCTAATGAAGTGCTGGGACAAAGTGTATGGAAGAGCTGCGTAAGGAGATGGCTTAAGAACAGGTTAGAATCACGCTTGAGAGCCTATATGGACTAGCTGGGCCCTCTTCAGCGCTGTAAGATTGATCATTTGACTTCTGTCCATTCCAGTCTCATGATGCTTTGAACAGGTTTACAATATCATCTTCATCTTTTGGTCTGTCTCTGATAATGCTAAATGTGTAGGTAGAGTATTAAAATGTGTTTTCTGGGTTTCAAAAGCATTTAAGGGAAACAACATTTTTGATGCTTCCTGTTTCTGTTTGGGAAGGGAGGGGTGGATCATTAAGTGGAGAATGGGGCAGACATAAATCATTGTTGAGAGGTTACCTAGCTGTCAGAAAATGAATTGAGCTTTGACATCTAAACAAACTTCACTTTTAAACCAATAAATGGTTTAAAGGATAAAATAAATTGATTTCCAATACTCAGGAGACTTTGCCTCTTATTGTAGGGGCCTTGATGCTCTCAGCAAGAAAACGAAGTCTTCCACAGTCGATTTGCCTATCGAGTCAGTCAGTCTGAGCCTTCAGGACTTGATTGGCTACTTTCACCCCCCCGATGAACATTTGGAGCATGAAGACAAACAAAACAGGCTCCGAGCACTGAAGAATCGCCAGAATCTCTTCCAGGAAGAGGTACTTCTCTCAGTTTTACTCCTGGTTTTCCATCACGTTGTCTGCAAGTATTCTCTCGCAGTGTCTGTAGTGTTAATGTCTAATCTGGAGTATGTTTGCAGTGGGTTTTTTTGTCCTGTAAGAGTCGAACTATTTGTTACATTTATAATCTCTTTAGATCTGTTGATTTTCTTGTATATTTAAAGAAATACATTTAAGGCCTTACTTCCTTTTCCTTTTTTTTAAAAAAATTAGGTATTAATATGACCTTGTGCCCTGAATTCTAACTATAATTTACTCCTTACATGAATGAGTTTCTTCTGTTATAGTTTAATTTCTTGATGCAGAAGGATGTTTTGGTTTAATAAGTGTGCTTTAAGTATTTTGTTTAATATTGTCTGTTATTTCTCTGGTAGTGATAGTTGCCTATAATTAGTCAGATATCTAAATGCTTTCTAGAAGAGAAACTTGCCTAAAATTATGTCTGGCATACTGTTTATTTTTTGTTTTATTTTGACCATCCTAAATGGTAAATTTTTGTTATCACAGTCAAGCAAAACTTTTCCATAGGGATTGCTTGTTTGACTCCATGTATATATTCTTGTGTTTTGCATATCCTGCCTTTCATGTTTTGTCTTTCTTAGATTTCTGAAAATCGTATGTGCTTGCACCTAAACAATACTTTTTTTTTCTTCTCTGACAATCTGAGCCTTTCCATTTTTTAGGGTATGATCAACCTTGTTCTTGAATGTATTGATCGCTTGAATGTATACAGCAGTGCAGCTCATTTTGCAGATGTAGCTGGAAAGGAAGCTGGAGAAGCATGGAAATCTATTCTGAATTCTTTGTATGAATTACTAGGTAAGACATATTATGGGTTACTTGGATTGTTTTAGCTCAAAATAGTATCCATGAAAAAAAACACGTACCTGTTTTAGTATAGAAGATTTTCCACTGTGTAGAAATTTAGGATACAAATTAAACAAGATTTTTGCATTTCCAGGTCTTTGCATGTGGTTAAGAATAAAATACACTAAAAACACTCAAATAATGTGATTTTTCTAATAATAGTTATTATGATAAATAATATGTTTCTGACTTCAGTTAAATGAATGATTGCTTTTTCATATCATCATATTGCTGATGTATCTTGTATACTGCCCAAAAATGTGAAAAAAAATATGTGAATATGTCATTCCTGTGTTAAGGAGCCATGACATTGCGGTCAGTTTTGTAGAAGTCTCTGATTTTTCACACTGGCTGCAGAACTGCAACATAAATCCAAAGCTTCTATAACCAAGACCTCTTTTATTAGTCAGTAATGACCAGTGACTTCAGCATTATACAAGGATACAGTGTGACATGGAAAGGTACACTCTTTTAGATGCAGCATATCATGAAGGTCTTGTCCACCTGCAGTCACTGAAAATCTCATAATACCTTCTGTAAGTATCTAAGTGTTAGTGTCCTGGTCAAATTTCTATTTAGGTAGTAGCATTTAATTGCCTGATTTGATTGCTCACCAATTCGAATTGCATTTGTTATTTATGTTCTACTATGACTCATTATATAGGGTTATTAATCCACTATTATAGCTGCCTGCATATTCACTTCTGCCGAGTTGTTGTCTACAAAAGGAAACTGTACTGCCTAAGAGACCAATTCCTTCCTCCTCTGTCATCAGGTTTTCTCAGTGCCATAAGTAAGCCTAAATAATAATGTTAACATTGACCTTAAGAGATGGAGGACAGTAATGTGTTCCTGCTACTAAGCAGTCCTTTGTGCAGGGTGCACACGTGTGCCTATGTTGCTTTCTTTCTGTTACACACCAGCTCTAATGTGAGGGCCTGCTTGCCTTTGAACTTGTACGTGTTTTGGCAAAAGCTTGAGTTTGGGCAAAGTCCTCATGCAGGACTGTTATCTTACTTTCTAGTAAAACATAAAGCACTTTATATATCATTTATACTCATGAAATCTCATTCCTGAGAAATTTGGTATTGAAAAGGTATACAAGTAATGTTATGTTATACATCAATTCCATTAAAAACTCCACAACTGAATACTGAGTTTGTAAAATGAAGTGAGTCAAGTGGTTAGGAAGTGCCCAGATGAACGTTAGTGTGTATAGTATGGCTCTTTTGTGGGTATCTTTTGTGGGTATGCTTTGTGAAACATGATCACATACTAGTTTTTCCGTAGGACCCATTCCTTATTTAATGCTCATTTATTACTGGTACTTATAATACTTAATTTTCTCTTTGCTATTTGGTGTGTGGCATTGAACCTTATTTATTGTAAGCCTTTTAATTCATGTTTGGAAAACAAAGCTATTACCTTGGAGTTTTTTTGTGCCATTTATGATTAGTGATCTGAATAATTAGAGCTATTAATAAGTGTTCTGTTGGAAACTTCTGTAATAAGGCAAATAGAAGGTACCATCTCCTGTTCACTCAGAGGAACAGATACAGAGAGAAATTTAGGTAAAAAGACTACCAATGCTAGTTCTCAAATTAAGAGCTGTGGGATCTGACTTTTTTTTCAGAATATTCAGCAGTATTTCATGTATGCAAGGCATACTGAAAACTTGCATTCCTCTGAATTCAGATGCACAGAAAATGAAATTTTAATGGCACGCCTCACTTCATATAAACTCTCCTTACTACCCAACAGTAAAGTGAGGCAACTGAGACAGGAGTTCTGTATATAGTACTGTTACAAAGCTTTTCCATAGTCAAAGTAGGTCCATCATCTTGTGCTCTTGAAGAAGAAAATAATCTTGGGGGGAAAAAAAGGATAACCAGCATATGGTGCACAGCCCTTGATAAAACCAATGAGGTGCTTCTGCCTGGCCTGCTACCTTTTCTGTCAGAGGAAATAGAAGTTGACACAGTAAATATCAGCCAGATTGAGACAGCCAGAAACCCTCTCCTTTGTTCCGAGAAATCATAGAAAGAGCTAGCTGAACAATGGCTGCTTTCACCATTCTTGCCACAGGCTGTTAGAGTACAAGGCGGTTCCTGTGGCTGTCATTCTGTTTGAGGAGTTGCTGAGATTTACCACCTCTATGTAGTTGAAGATTGTAGCATGATGCATATGCACAGGTTGGAAAGTTGACCAAAAGTGGCATTTCCTAACATTGGATTGCTAGATTTTATGAACATTGTAAGGTAATTTTAATGTTTTTAATTTCCATGGTTTTTATAATTGTAAGCTAAATACACACTCTACACAGCTCTCTCCAGTTCTGTAACTTGCAGCATAGTGACAAGTGAGTCAGCCAGCATGTGGGTCAAAAGGAGGACTGGAACTTCAGATACATCAGACTGCTTTGGTTTCAGCTAAGATGAAGAGGTTTCAGCTAAGTTCTTCATTCTAGGTGAAGAACTCCTTCAGAAGTAGATGGGAGTTTTTGCCAGTGGATTTATGATGGAGAAATTTTATGACTTCGGAACGTGAATTATATTGTAGGTTCTTGAGTGGAGTGTCCAGATCCTTTCCCTCTTTTTTTTTTTTTTTCCTTGGGTCTGATGTTTTTCAAATCGGTATAGGCCTTTCTCATGTTTGTTTGCATGTTACAACTCCATTCTTCACTTATCTTTGCCAATGTCTATCTTCCTTCAGAAGACTATGAGCTGTTATAGAAAAAGAAGAAAATATTTCTTGCTGTTTTAACTATATTTCAACAAAACAAAACAATCCCATATAGCTTTGGCTGTCTTCACACGTGCAAGCAACCAGATTGTTTAGTCTGAATTTTTTCAAGGTATCTCAACCATTAGGAGGCAGAAAGGGTAGCAATTTTATCTTTAACAGTTAAAATTTGGAAAAGATGCATGAAACTAAACTAAGCTTTCACAGTGAAAATGATACTAAATCTTAGTAGATCATCCCAGTATTACTGTTATGTTTTTCGTCCCTCTGCTTCTCTCTTTACTCACCCTAATGTGTGAATGAATGCTTGAAAATGTGACATTATGTAATGTGATTTTTAGGGATGTCTGCTTTTCCAACCTTGAGATAAAAAGATCATCCAGAAGGAACACTGGTAAAATTTTTACATCTTAATCTATCTTTCAGCTCATATATGCCCACCAAGTAAAGTGAATCTACTTTAGGCTTTTTTTTAAAGGTTACTATATACATTATTTCATGTATACTAGTGTGGTTGAGTTATTAAGAATCAATTAAAGAAGTTATGGCAGGAATTATAAACATTTAAAAGTATCTAGACTAGGTCCAGAGAGTTAATGTCTCAATGAAATCAACTGATGACCTTTTAGAGTGTAGATGATGGAGTATAAAAGTCTGTGGTTGGGTTATTCATAGATGTAGGGGAGTGTTGAAGTTTTTGTAACAGTTTAGTTTGTTTTATCTCTTGTTACATTAAGCACAGCTCAGATAGACTGGAGGAAGTAGTGGCTTGATTGCTGAATCATTTCTGTAGAAGTCTGAAATTTCCAGTTGACAAGGCCAGAAAATACCTTCTGAAAGAGCCTACTTGTCCTGTACCAAGAATTGTTTCCATGGACTTGTAGTGAGAAGAACAGTGCACAAGCTTTTTTTGACTTCCCAGGCTCCGTGCCCCTTCACCCCCTTACATTACTTCCCTAACTGCATTATCTTCTGGCAGCTAATGCTTAAGAAGCCTGGCTTTGATGTGGCTGTAATGAATTCCTACATTGCTCTGTTCTGAATGATGCTGGATCTGTACAGTAATTGCATGGATGACAAATGGATATTGCTTGCTCAGTCTTGCTTCAGCAAATAGTACTTTGTTTTTGAGTCTACACATAAATAAAAGTAAACTGTGATACCACAATTCATGGCTTTTGTCATATCATTGACCTTGTGATGTATTTCACTGTGATGAGAATGGAGGCATTTACAGACTTTCAGTTGAGACTGGATACTATCGCATATAAAAATCGTAGAATCATGGAACGGTTTGCATCACAAGAGACCTTTAAAGATCATGTAGTCCAACCACCTCATCATAAAAAATTCCTTCCTTATATCTGATCTAAATCTACCTTCTTTCCATTTAAAATGATTGCCATATGTTTACTAAGGCATCTGTCCTTCCTCTGTTACAAATACATACAATCACTCTGAACTTATATTTGATCCTTTTGTATCACCAAAGATGCGCAGGAGTATATGTAATGATGTGATTTTAATATCTGACTGACCACATCCTGGTTTTGTTTTTTATTTCTTTAAAATTGGATGCTAGTCTTGTTCAGAGTAGTGGGCAATAAAAGAAGCAACTGTTGAATATTGTTTTTTGTTAAGTGTCTGTGTGCATCATTTAATGCACAGCTTTAACCACTGAATGCTAACCTTTCACAAATTTCTGCTTAGCTGCGTTTATGAAACCATCTGTCTCTTATTACTGTTAATGAAGTTAAATTTATTGATGTCACGTTAAGCAGTGAACTATTACTGCCTTCATTTTATGTTCGTACCTGAAACACAGTGAGATTATATGGTTTGCCTATAATCAATAAAAAAAGTCACTTACAGAAACAGGTGTTCCTTAGTTCTAATCGGTGTCTTAACAAGTTGCTCCTCCTCTTGTGATTCCCAAGTATTTTCAAATACCTATGATCATGATTAATTAACTATATAAGATTTCAGGGTATAGATTTGATATCATATAATACAGCAAGAGAATGGTTTTTTTTGTTTGTTTTGCTTGTTAGGGGTTGGGTTTTGGTTTGGTTTTTTTGGTTGGTTTTTTTTTTTGTTTGGTTGTTTGGTTTAGGGTTTTTTGTTGTTTTGGTTTGGTTTTGGCTATGAAGCAATTGGATTTTGGTCTCTTTGCTCATGATACAAAACTGTCAGTGCAGCGACTTGTTTGCAGCTAACTCCAAGATTGCTTTTCCCCTCTGCAGATACAGTTTCATATCATATTTATGTCACAAGTCTGTAAGTTTAACCTTTTATAAATGAAACAGCATAAAAACACAGTTGCAATATAATATAGGGAATTTCTGCAGCAATAAAACATAGATTTTAAGAGGCCATTGCTTCTTAGCAGGACCAACAGTCTCTGCTGCTGAAAATAACCATAGGAATTTCAGGCTGAAATATTTTGTTGGCAAAATTGTAAAACAATCTTAAGAAAAGCAGTTTGCACTGTTCCACACACCAAACAGAAACGTTAGTGCCTCACTCTTTTTTTGGAGTAGAACAGATTCTTCTCTGAGAGCTCGTGTGTATGCACATACATGCAAACACAGGCATTCCAGGACAGGGCAGGCTTGTGGGTGCCTACAGTGTTCAGTGAGATTTCTAGTCAGTTGTACGCACCAAGTCAGTGCATGCATTCAGTCTATTTCAATCTTCAGCTTAAAGCATGAGGGTGAAACAGTTTCAAACCATTTACTTCCTCCCTACAGCCCTGTCAAAAGTATGACAAACAGTTGCTGGACATCTGTCTTGTTTTAGTTCCTATTATTCTTGAACAAAGGTATTGTATCAATAGAAAATAATTTACATTAATCACCTATGTTGTTGGCTTCACATTCTGCTCTTCCAATGTTTCCTGTCATTACAAGAATACTGTTTTACAAAATTTGTTTCTACAGTAGCAGCTGGCTTTTGTGGTGTCAATACTGGCTATTTCATGTAGAGCATTTTGCAGGGATTATTGAGGTGATTGTAAAGCCAAAATAATTCAAATACCTTAAAGGTCAATTTGATGCCAAGGGTATTTCTTATGCTTAAATCTAACCATCACTCGCGTTATTTAAACTTAAATCAAGAACATCAATAATTAAAGATTATGAATCTGTCTTACTGTATCCTTCCTGGAAAGACAAGACAGGGATTCTTTTAATTTAAATGGACTTATAATTGTGATTTTTTTTTTCCCCCCTCTCTCTCTTTTTCCAATAGCGGCTCTGATTCGAGGGAATCGTAAAAACTGTGCTCAATTTTCTGGATCTCTTGATTGGTTGATCAGCAGATTAGAAAGACTGGAAGCCTCTTCTGGTATGCTTTTTAATATTTTAACTTCCTTATTTGACCAGTTTTTCATTCTTTAAAATTGGCAATATGCTTGTTCATTCCAGTTATCATGAATTTCTTCCTATGATGGTGTAAATTATATTTAAAGTGAGATCTGTATTTGTAACATTTTTACATATTGAATTCAGTTGTATTTCTACCTTAAGTTCTGGCAGTTTTTCCTTTTCCTTGGTCAATTGGTTGTAATGTTATCTTTTAATTCAGGCAAACAAACCATTTGGTGAAACAGTTGTTCTGAAGTTTCTGTTGTAATTCTCTCTAATTCTAGAACCTTCCCTTCCCTTTGAAGTCTGCATGTTTTTCAGGATTGGCGTCAAACGAAATATAATTATATCCATATGGAATGGATATAATTTGTCTCTTCTTGAAGGACTGTAGTGGTAATGTAGGGAAGTTCATGTATTCTACTTGAGTATGTGTAATAGATGGGTCTTCAGAAAATACTTGTATGTTTGCATGTAACAGTGTTACCTCCTTAATACATACACATTCCCTTTTTAATCACCTCTCTCATTCCTGAGGTCTGAACTTCTGTTTGAAGTTAACGAGAAGGAGCACGCCTGAAACACAGTCATTATTTGAGAATCTGGGAATTCTGTCTCACTTTAGACACAAATTCTTTAAGCTAGCTTAATTATTTTCTTTATCATTACCTAATGTCTTATCTTCCTCCTGAACCACTGTTAACCCCTTAGTGTCTATGAGATGCAATTAGTCTCTGTGGTGCTCAAAGTGAAAGTAAATGAAGTTATGGTCAGCTGTACTGTACTTCTCACTGAAATGGTGATCCTGGATTCTGTTTTCTTGGAAGCAATCTGTTCTCCATAAACCTACTCTGTCAACCAAATACATTGTATTTTTATGTTTCCAATGGATTTTTAAAAAAAATATTGCAACTAAACTTGATCAAAGCAACTCTTTGGACTGTATGGGAAAAATACACTTTTTGAGCAGAATAAGAAATAAGTAGTGTGAAGACTGCACATTAGGTGAATGTAAATAATATCTTAAGAATTTTTTTTGTAATATATGATTCCTATTGGCATTGACAGCTTGCTACTGTGTACCTCTTCACTGTCTTAAATGCAGTTATTAACATGATTGTAGTCTATAACAGGACGTTAAAGGTGGTTATCTGGATTACCACATTTGGCATGTGCTTATTTAAAAAAAATAGTCTTCAATACTTATTAGAATAATTATTTTGTGGCTTTAAACAATACTACTCTATTTTTGTTAAAAGTATGTGTTTGAAACATGCCACTGTAGTTTGATTTTGTAAACAGATGGTAGTCAAATCTCATTGCATTAAAGATCCTCTGCTAAGTGTATCTCGAAGTTACTGAAGAGATACTAAGACTATATTTCTTCAATTAAGTGTTGATTTCATGGGTGATACTTGAGTCTCTTGCCCCATCTTACTGATATACATACAAACTTTTGTTTTTTTCTTACATGAAGATTTAATTACTGTTCTTTTCGTCATGAATATATGCCAAAATTATGTCATCTAGGCATCTGAACAGTAGACAGTAATCAAACTTGGACCCAGCAGCTAAGAAATGAGATTCAAATAGAGTGATTAGTTCTGGACTCTTAAGAATGGTTTTTGACTCTTTTCAAGCATGCTT